>NC_092389.1:66548494-66879380 GCF_030028105.1 Mobula birostris | reverse complement strand
GACATCCTGTACATAAAGATCAATTCACCACCTCGAGACTGGGAGTGCGGGATCCACAAATGTAGGGGGACAATTAATTAAATTAACGAATAATACAGACCAATTAATCACAACACTGCATTTGGTGGATTGTGAAGTTAGTTGTCCATCACTCAGTAAGTCAGGATGTTCGACGTGTGTGGGGTCTTTGATAATATGCACTGTTTTATTGAGGCAGAGAGATGTGTAAACAGTGTACATGGTTTGCATCATGTACTGAACTTGTTCACAACTCTCTGCAGCGTTTCCGGTGCTTGGCAGTACTGTTGCCTTAACCACACGACTAGTTTCCGCACAGAATCTATTCTGTAAAAACAGTCGATGGCGGAGGCGCCGATTTTCTTCAGCGTCTCGAAGAAGCAGAGACGCCGCTGAGCTTTGTTAGCGATGGCGTCCTTGTGGGTGGGCAAGGAAAGGCTGTTGGTGGTGTTCACTCCCAGGAAATTGCAGCTGTCCACCCTCTCGTCATCTGCCGTTGGTGTAAACAGGAATGCATGCATCACCCCGGCCGGCTTCCTGTTGTCACCCACAAGCTCTATTCTATTGGTGAAGTGGAGGGGTGGGGAGTGTTGTTGACTTGATACCAGGATACAAAGCTCCCCAGCTCCTACCCGACACGCGGATGGAGAAGGTTTACAGGAGTAAATTCCAACCGTGTACAAATAGCACTATCTCTGTGGATATGGCTGGAACTGTCCAGATAGAAACACAGAAAATAGGTGCAGGAGTAGGCCATTCGGCCCTTCGAGCCTGCACCGCCATTCAGTATGATCATGGCTGACCATCCAACTCAGAACCCTGTACCAGCCTTCCCCCCGATACCCCCTGATCCCTTTAGCCACAAGGGCCATATCTAACTCCATCTTAAATATAGCCAATGAACTGGCCTCAACTGCTTCCTGTGGCAGAGAATTCCACAGATTCACGACGCTCTGTCTGAAGAACTCTTTCCTAATCTCGGTTCTAAAAGGCTTCCACTTTATTCTCAAACAGTGACCCCTCGTTCTGGACTTCCCCAACATCGGGAACAATCTTCCTGCATCTAGCCTGTCCAATCCCATTAGGATTTTATATGTTTCAATAAGATCCCTCCTCAATCTTCTAAATTCCAACGAGGATAAGCCCAGTTCATCCAGTCTTTCTTCATATGAAAGTCCTGCCATCCCAGGAATCAATCTGGTAAACATTCTTTGTGCTCCCTCTATGGCAAGGATGTCTTTCCTCAGATTAGGGGACCAAAACTGTACACAATACTCAGGTGTGGTCTCACCAAGGCCTTGTACAACTGCAGTAGTACCTCCCTGCTCCTGTACTCGAATCCTCTTGCTATGAATGACAGCATATCGTTCGCCTTTTTCACCGCCTGCTGTATCTGCATGCCCACTTTCAATGACTGGTGTATAATGACACCCAGGTCACGTTTCACCTCCCCTTTCCCTAATCGGCCACCATTCAAATAATAATCTGTTTTCCTGTTTTTGCCACCAAAGTGGATAACTTCACATTTATCCACATTAAATTGCATCTGCCATGAATTTGCCCACTCACCCAACCTATCCAAGTCACTCTGCATCCTCTTAGCATCCTCCTCACAGCTAACACTGCCACCCAGCTTCGTGTCATCCGCAAACTTGGAGATGCTGCATTTAATTCCCTCATCTAAGTCATTAATAAAAATTGTAAACACCTGGGGTCCCAGCACTGAGCCTTGCTGTGCCCCACTAGTCACTGCCTGCCATTCTGAAAAGGTTCCGTTTATTCCCACTCTTTGCTTCCTGTCTGCCAACCAACTCTCTATCCACATCAATACCGTGTGCTTTAAGTTTGCACACTAATCTCCTGTGTGGGACCTTGTCAAAAGCCTTTTGAAAATCCAAATATACCACATCGACTGGTTCTCCCCTATCCACTCTACTAGTTACATCCTCAAAAAATTCTATGAGATTCGTCAGACATGATTTTCCTTTCACAAATCCATGCTGACTTTGTCCGATCATTTCACTGCTTTCCAAATGTGCTTTTATCACATCTTTAATAACTGACTCTAGCATTTTCCCCACCACCGATGCCAGACTAACCAGTCTATAATTTCCCGGTTTCTCTCTCCCTCCTTTTTTTTTTTAAAAAGGGGAGTTACATTAGCCACACTCCAATCCTCAGGAAGTAGTCCAGAATCTAAAGAGTTTTGAAAAATTATCACTAATGCATCCACTATTTCTTTGGCTACTTCCTTAAGCACTCTTGGATGCAGACCATCTGGCCCTGGAGATTTCTATGCCTTTAATCCCTTCAATTTATCTAACACCACTTCCCTACTAATATGTACTTCCCTCAGTTCCTCTATCTCATTGGACCCTCTGTCTCCTACTATTTCCCGAAGATTATTTATGTCCTCCTTAGTGAAGACAGAACAAAAGTAGTTATTCAATTGGTCTGCCATGTCCTTGCTCCCCATAATCAATTCACCTGTTTCTGTCTGTAGGGGACCAACATTTGCTTTAACCAATCTTTTTCTTTTCACATATCTATAAAAGCTTTTACAGTCAGTTTTTGTGTTCCCTGCCACTTTTCTCTCAAAATCTTTTTTCCGCTTCCTAATTAAGCTCTTTGTCCTCCTCTACTGGACTCTAAATTTCTCCCAGTCCTCAGGTGAACCACTTTTTCTGGCTAATTTCTTCTTTGGAATAGATACTATTCCTAATTTCCCTTGTCAGCCATGGGTGCACTACCTTCCCTGATTTATTCTTTTGCCAAACTGGGATGAACAATTGTTGTAGTTCATCCATGCGATCTTTAAATGCTTGCCATTGCATATCCACCGTCAATCCTTTAAGTGTCATTTGCCAGTCTATCTTAGCTAATTCACGTCTCATACCTTCAAAGTTACCCCTCTTTAAGTTCAGAACCTCTGTTTCTGAATTAACTATGTCACTCTACATCTTAATGAAGAATTCCACCATATTATGGTCACTCTTACCCAAGGGGCCTCTCACGACAAGATTGTTAATTAACCCTTCCTCATTGCTCAAAACCCAGTCCAGAATAGCCTGCTCTCTAGTTGGTTCCTCGACATGTTGGTTCAAAAAACCATTCCATATACATTCCAAGAAATCCTCTTCCTCAGCACCCTTACCAATTTGGTTCACCCAATCTATATATAGATTGAAGTCACCCATTATAACTCTCTTTCTTTATTGCACTCATTTCTAATTCCCTGTTTAATACCATCCCCAACCTCACTACTACTGTTAGGTGGCTTGTACACAATTCCCACCAGCGTTTTCTGCCCCTTAGTGTTATGCAGCTCTACCCATATTTATTCCACATCCTCCCGGCTAATGTCCTTCCTTTCTATTGCGTTAATCTCCTCTCTAACCAACAATGCTACCCCACCTCCTTTTCTTTATGTCTATCCCTCCAGAACATTGAATATCCCTGAATGTTGAGCTCCCATCCCTGGTCACCCTGGAGCCATGTCTCTGTGATTTCAATTATATCATATTCATCAATAACAATCTGCACTTTGAATTCATCCACCTTGTTACGAATGCTCCTTGCATTGACACACAAAGCCTTCAGGCTCGCTTTTACAACACTCTTAGCCCTTATACAATTATGTTGAAAAGGGGCCTTTTTTTGATTTTTGCCCTGGGTTTTCCAGCCTGCCACTTTTACTTTTCACCTTACTACTTTTTGCTTCTACCCACATTTTACACCCCTCTGTCTCTCTGCACTTGTTCCCATCCCCCTGTTGTGAACTAACCTCCTCTCTCCTAGTCTCTTTAATTTGATTCCCACCCCAACCATTCTAGTTTAAAGTCACCTCAGTAGGCCTTGCAAACCTCCCCGCCAGGATATTGTCCCCCCTAGGATTCAAGTGTAACCCGTCCTTTTGAACAGGTCACGCCTGCGCCAAAAGAGGTTCCAATGATCTAAAAACTTGAATCCCTGACCCCTGCTCCAATCCCTCAGCCACGCATTTATCCTCCACCTCATCGCATTCCTACTCTCACTGTCGCATGGCACAGGCAGTAATCCCGAGATTACTACCTTTGCAGTCCTTTTTCCAAATCCCTTCCTAACTCCCTATATTCTCCTTTCAGGACCTTTCCCCTTTTCCTACTTATGTCATCGGTACCTATATGTACTACGACCTCTGGCTCCTCACCCTCCCAGTTCAGGATATCTTGGATGTGATCAGAAATATCCCGGACCCTGGTACTAGGCAGGCAAACTACCACCCGGGTCTCTGGACTGCATCCACAGAATCACCTATCTGACCCCCTTACTATCAAGTCCCCTATTAGTACCGCCCTCCTCTTCCTTTCCCTATCCTTCAAAGCTACAGGGCCAGACTCTGTGCCGGAGGCACGGCCATTGTCGCTTCCCCCAGGTAAGCTGTTTCACCCCCCCCCCCAGCAACACTACTCAAACAGGAATACCTATTGTCAAGGGGCAGAGCCACCGGGATAGTCTCTATTACCTGACTCTTCCCCTTCCCCCTCCTAACCGTGACCCACTGGTCTGCCTCCCGTGGACCCGGTGTGACCACCTGCCTGTAACTCCTCTCTATCAACTCCTCACTCTCCCTGACTAGACGAAGGACATCGAGCTGTAGCTCCAGTTCCCTAACGCGGTCCCTTGGGAGCTGCATATCGGCGCACCTGGCGCAGATGTGGACGTCCGGGAGGCTTGGAGACTACAGGGCCTCCCACATCCGGCACCGAGAACAACAAACTGCCCTCACACTCATGCTGCCCCTCTCCTCAAATAACAACAAGAAATGAATACCAAACCTTCCTCGCCTCGCCCGTTTCTGCCTAAGCCCATTGTGCCGAAGCCCTTAAGCCTTCACTCTGCTCCCGGTTCACTACACAGCCCACAAACTACGCTGGACTGTAGGGTGGATTATGAGCTTTCTCCGAATCTCGTCCTTTTCCCTCACTTTTCTCACTCTCATCTTCCTCTCTCTAGTCTCTCTCCGCTTCTCCTCTGTCATCCCAAGCTCTACTATCTCTCCCCATCACTCTCCTTCATACCTCCCGACTCCCTCCCCCTTACACCACTCTCACACTAACACCTCATCCTCTGCTTACTCCCCACCTTCCTGAATCCTGCATCACTCAGATGAAACATACTTTTTCCCACACCCTCCTCATCCAGCCAAAAAGCTTTATCCAGGACATGGATTTAGTCAACTTCCAGTGACTGTGATTTACTGTCAAACCCTCAGCGGAGAGGGAGGGAGACGGCATTGGGAAGAGGGAGAAATACAGTTGAGGGAGTTAGGAAGAGGGCGAAGGAGGAGGGAGGCTAAGGGTTGACGAGATGTAGGGAGAGATAAGAGTGTAGAAGGAGGAGAGAGAGAATGGATAAAGAGCTGGCGGGAAGTTGAGAAGTAGGAGGTAGTGGGGAAACTGGAGAAACAAGCCTGAGTGGAACCAGACTGAAGAGCAAATTCACTCTCACCCTCTCCATCTTCCTCTCTCTCTCTCTCTCTCCCTCTCTCTCTCTCTCTCTCTCTCTCTCTCTCTCTCTCTCTCTCACACACACACACACACACACACACACACACACACACACACACACACACACACACACACACTCAGTGTACTATAAAGACATGGATGGAAGAAAGGTTATATTGTCTGGGGAGCAAGGAGGAGCTGGGGTCACTGAATGAGGCCAATGCTGAGACAGAATCAATTGCTCACTCGGCCAGTTTCTCTGCTCCCTCTCCATCTCCGTCTACCCTCGGTCCAACTCTTTTCCCCTCTCGATCTCCGTCTACCCTCGGTCCAACTCTTTTCTCCTCTCTCAATCTCCGTGTACCCTCGGTCCAAGGCTTTCCCCCCCTCCATCTCCGTCTACCCTCGGTCCAACTCTTATCTCATCTCTCCATCTCTGTCTACCCTCGGTCCAACTCTTTTCTCCCTATCCATCTCCGTCTACCCTCGCTCCAACTCTTTCACCCTCTCCATCTCAGTCCACCCTCGGTCAAACTCTTTCCCCCGTCCATCTCCGTCTTCCCTCGGTCCAACACTTTTCTCCACTCTCCATCTCCGTCCACCCTCCGTCCAACTTTTTTCTCCTCTCTCCATCTCCGTCAACACTCGGTCCAACCCTTTTCTCCACTCTCTCCATCTCCGTCTACGCTCGGTCCAACTCTTTTCTCTTCTCTCCGTCTCAGTCCACCCTCGGTCCAACTCTTTTCTCCTCTCTCCATCTCTGTCTACCCTCGGTCCAACTCTTTCCTCCTCTCTCCGTCTCAGTCTACCCTCGGTCCAACTCTTTTCTCCGCTCTCCATCTCCGTCTACCCTCGGTCCAACTCTTTTCTCCTCTCTCCATCTCCGTCTACCCTTGGTCCAACTCTTTTCTCCTCTCTCCATCTCCGTCTACCCTCGGTCCAACTCTTTTCTCCCTATCCATCTCCGTCTACCCTCGTTCCAACTCTTTCACCCTCTCCATCTCAGTCCACCCTCGGTCAAACTCTTTCCCCCTGTCCATCTCCGTCTTCCCTCGGTCCAACACTTTTCTCCACTCTCCATCTCCGTCTACCCTCCGTCCCACTTTTTTCTCCTCTCTCCATCTCCGTCAACACTCGGTCCAACCCTTTTCTCCACTCTCTCCATCTCCGTCTACGCTCGGTCCAACTCTTTTCTCCTCTCTCCATCTCCGTCTACCCTCGGTCCAACTCTTTTCTCCTCTCTCCGTCTCAGTCTACCCTCGGTCCAACACTTTTCTCCGCTCTCCATCTCCGTCTACCCTCGGTCCAACTCTTTTCTCCTCTCTCCATCTCCATCTACCCTTGGTCCAACTCTTTTCTCCTCTCTCCATCTCCGTCTACCCTCGGTCCAAATCTTTTCTCCTCTCTCCATCTCCATCTACCCTTGGTCCAACTCTTTTCTCCTCTCTCCATCTCCGTGTACCCTCGGTCCAACTCTTTCCCTCTCTCCATCTCCGTCTAACATCTGTCCAACTCCTTCATGTTCTCCATCTCCGTCTACCCTCGGTCAAACTCTTTCTCCTGTCCATCTCCGTCTACCCTCGGTCCAACTCTTTTCTCCTCTCTCCGTCTCCGTCTACCCTCGGTCCAACACTTTTCTCCTCTCTTCATCTCCGTCTACCCTCAGTCCAACACTTTTCTCCTCTCTCCGTCTCCGTCTACCCTCCGTCCAACTTTTTTCTCCTCCCTCCATCTCCGACAACACTCGGTCCAACCCTTTTCTCCACTCTCTCCATCTCTGTCTACCCTCGGTCCAACTCTTTCACCCTCTCCATCTCAGTCCACCCTCGTTCAAAAAATTTTCCCCCTATCCATCTCCGTCTACCCTCGGTCCAACTCTTTTCCCCTCTCTCCATCTCCATCTACCCTCGGTCCAACTCTTTTCTAGTCTCTCCATCTCCGTCTACCTTCCTTCCAACTCTTTTCTCCTCTCTCCATCTCCGTCTACACTCGGTCCAACTCTTTTCTCCTCTCTCCATCTCCGTCTACCCTCGGTCCAACTCTTTTCTCCTCTCTCCATCTCCGTCTACTCTCGGTCCAACTCTTTTCTCCTCTCTCCATCTCCGTCTACCCTCGGTCCAACTCTTTTCTCCTCCCTCTCCATCACCGTCTACCCTCGGTCCAACTCTTTGCTACTCTCTCCATCTCCGTCTACCCTCGGTCCAACTCTTTGCTACTCTCTCCATCTCTGTCTACCCTCGGTCCAACTCTTTTCTCCTCTCTCCATCTCCGTCTACCCTCGGTCCAACTCTTTGCTACTCTCTCCATTTCCGTCTACCCTCGGTCCAACTCTTTTCTCCTCTCTCCATCTCCGTCTACCCTTGGTCCAACTCTTTTCTCCTCTCTCCATCTCCGTCTACCATCGGTCCAAATCTTTTCTCCTCTCTCCATCTCCATCTACCCTTGGTCCAACTCTTTTCTCCTCTCTCCATCTCCGTGTACCCTCGGTCCAACTCTTTTCTCCTCTCTCCATCTCCGTCTACCCTCGGTTCCACTCTTTGCTACTCTCTCCATCTCCGTCTACCCTCGGTCCAACTCTTTTCTCCTCTCTCCATCTCCATCTACCCTTGGTCCAACTCTTTTCTCCTCTCTCCATCTCCGTCTACCCTCGGTCCAACTCTTTTCTCCTCTGTCCATCTCTGTCTACCCTCGGTCCAACTCTTTCCCTCTCTCCATCTCCGTCTAACATCTGTCCAACTCCTTCATGTTCTCCATCTCCGTCTACCCTCGGTCAAACTCTTTCTCCTGTCCATCTCCGTCTACCCTCGGTCCAACTCTTTTCTCCTCTCTCCGTCTCCGTCTACCCTCGGTCCAACTGCTTTATCCCTCTCCACCTCTGTCTACCCTCGGTCCAACACTTTTCTCCTCTCTTCATCTCCGTCTACCCTCAGTCCAACACTTTTCTCCTCTCTCCGTCTCCGTCTACCCTCCGTCCAACTTTTTTCTCCTCCCTCCATCTCCGACAACACTCGGTCCAACCCTTTTCTCCACTCTCTCCATCTCTGTCTACCATCGGTCCAACTCTTTCACCCTCTCCATCTCAGTCCACCCTCATTCAAAAAATTTTCCCCCTATCCATCTCCGTCTACCTCGGTCCAAATCTTTTCCCCTCTCTCCATCTCCATCTACCCTCGGTCCAACTCTTTTCTAGTCTCTCCATCTCCGTCTACCTTCCTTCCAACTCTTTTCTCCCCTCTCCATCTCCGTCTACACTCGGTCCAACCCTTTTCTCCTCTCTCTCCATCTCCGTCTACCCTCGGTCCAACTCTTTTCTACCTCTCCATCTCCGTCTAACCTCGGTCCAACTCTTTTCCCCTCTCCATCTCCGTCTACCCTCGGCCCAACTCTTTACTCCTTTCTCCTTCTCCGTCTACCCTCGGTCCAACTCTTTTCTCCTCTCTCCATCTCCTTCTACGCTCGGTCCAACTCTTTTCTCCCTCTCCATCTCTGTCTACCCTCGGTCCAACTCTTTTCCCCACTCCATCTCCGTTTACCCTCGGTCCAACTGTTTTCTCCTCTCTCCATCTCCGTCTACCCTCGGTCCAACTCTTTGCTACTCTCTCCATCTCCGTCTACCCACGGTCCAACTCTTTGCTACTCTCTCCATCTCCATTTACCCTCGGTCCAACTCTTTTCTCCTCTGTCCATCTCCGTCTACCCTCGGTCCAACTCTTTTCTCCTCCCTCTCCATCTCTGTCTATGCTCGGTCCAACGCATTCCCCCTCTCCATCTCCGTCTAACCTCTGTCCAACTCTTTCATGTTCTCCATCTCTGTCTACCCTCGGTCAAACTCTTTCCCCTGTCCATCTCCGTCTACCCTCGGTCGAACTCTTTTCTCCCTCTCCATCTCCGTCTACCCTCGGTTCAACACTTTTCTCCTCTCTCCGTCTCAGTCCACCCTCGGTCCAACTCTTTTCTCCTCTCTCCGTCTCAGTCTACCCTCGGTCCAACTCTTTTCTCCGCTCTCCATCTCCGTCTACCCTCGGTCCAACTCTTTTCTCCTCTCTCCATCTCCGTCTGCCCTTGGTCCAACTCTTTTCTCCTCTCTCCATCTCCGTCTACCCTCGTTCCAACTCTTTCACCCTCTCCATCTCAGTCCACCCTCGGTCAAACTCTTTCCCCCTGCCCATCTCCGTCTTCCCTCGGTCCAACACTTTTCTCCACTCTCCATCTCCGTCTACCCTCCGTCCAACTTTTTTCTCCTCTCTCCATCTCCGTCTACGCTCGGTCCAACTCTTTTCTCCTCTCTCCATCTCCGTCTACCCTCGGTCCAACTCTTTTCTCCTCTCTCCGTCTCAGTCTACCCTCAGGCCAACTCTTTTCTCCGCTCTCCATCTCCGTCTACCCTCGGTCCAACTCTTTTCTCCTCTCTCCATCTCCGTCTACCCTTGGTCCAACTCTTTTCTCCTCTCTCCATCTCCGTCTACCCTCGGTCCAAATCTTTTCTCCTCTCTCCATCTCCATCTACCCTTGGTCCAACTCTTTTCTCCTCTCTCCATCTCCGTCTACCCTCGGTCCAACTCTTTTCTCCTCTCTCCGTCTCAGTCTACCCTCGGTCCAACTCTTTTCTCCGCTCTCCATCTCCGTCTACCCTCGGTCCAACTCTTTTCTCCTCTCTCCATCTCCGTCTACCCTTGGTCCAACTCTTTCTCCTCTCTCCATCTCCGTCTACCCTCGGTCCAAATCTTTTCTCCTCTCTCCATCTCCATCTACCCTTGGTCCAACTCTTTTCTCCTCTCTCCATCTCCGTCTACCCTCGGTCCAACTCTTTGCTACTCTCTCCATCTCCGTCTACCCTCGGTCCAAATCTTTGCTACTCTCTCCATCTCCGTCTACCCTCGGTCCAACTCTTTTCTCCTCTGTCCATCTCTGTCTACCCTCGGTCCAACTCTTTCCCTCTCTCCATCTCCGTCTAACATCTGTCCAACTCCTTCATGTTCTCCATCTCCGTCTACCCTCGGTCAAACTCTTTCTCCTGTCCATCTCCGTCTACCCTCGGTCCAACTCTTTTCTCCTCTCTCCATCTCCGTCTACCCTCGGTCCAACTCTTTTCTCAACTCTCCATCTCCGTCTACCCTTGGTCCAACTCTTTTCTCCTCTCTCCATCTCCGTCTACCCTCGGTCCAAATCTTTTCTCCTCTCTCCATCTCCATCTACCCTTGGTCCAACTCTTTTCTCCTCTCTCCATCTCCGTGTACCCTCGGTCCAACTCTTTCCCTCTCTCCATCTCCGTCTAACATCTGTCCAACTCCTTCATGTTCTCCATCTCCGTCTACCCTCGGTCAAACTCTTTCTCCTGTCCATCTCCGTCTACCCTCGGTCCAACTCTTTTCTCCTCTCTCCGTCTCCGTCTACCCTCGGTCCAACACTTTTCTCCTCTCTTCATCTCCGTCTACCCTCAGTCCAACACTTTTCTCCTCTCTCCGTCTCCGTCTACCCTCCGTCCAACTTTTTTCTCCTCTCTCCATCTCCGTCAACACTCGGTCCAACCCTTTTCTCCACTCTCTCCATCTCCGTCTACGCTCGGTCCAACTCTTTTCTCCTCTCTCCATCTCCGTCTACCCTCGGTCCAACTCTTTTCTCCTCTCTCCGTCTCAGTCTACCCTCAGGCCAACTCTTTTCTCCGCTCTCCAACTCCGTCTACCCTCGGTCCAACTCTTTTCTCCTCTCTCCATCTCCGTCTACCCTTGGTCCAACTCTTTTCTCCTCTCTCCATCTCCGTCTACCCTCTGTCCAAATCTTTTCTCCTCTCTCCATCTCCATCTACCCTTGGTCCAACTCTTTTCTCCTCTCTCCATCTCCGTCTACCCTCGGTCCAACTCTTTTCTCCTCTCTCCGTCTCAGTCTACCCTCGGTCCAACTCTTTTCTCCTCTCTCCATCTCCGTCTACCCTTGGTCCAACTCTTTTCTCCTCTCTCCATCTCCGTCTACCCTCGGTCCAAATCTTTTCTCCTCTCTCCATCTCCATCTACCCTTGGTCCAACTCTTTTCTCCTCTCTCCATCTCCGTCTACCCTCGGTCCAACTCTTTTCTCCTCTCTCCGTCTCAGTCTACCCTCGGTCCAACTCTTTTCTCCGCTCTCCATCTCCGTCTACCCTCGGTCCAACTCTTTTCTCCTCTCTCCATCTCCGTCTACCCTTGGTCCAACTCTTTTCTCCTCTCTCCATCTCCGTCTACCCTCGGTCCAAATCTTTTCTCCTCTCTCCATCTCCATCTACCCTTGGTCCAACTCTTTTCTCCTCTCTCCATCTCCGTCTACCCTCGGTCCAACTCTTTGCTACTCTCTCCATCTCCGTCTACCCTCGGTCCAAATCTTTGCTACTCTCTCCATCTCCGTCTACCCTCGGTCCAACTCTTTTCTCCTCTGTCCATCTCTGTCTACCCTCGGTCCAACTCTTTCCCTCTCTCCATCTCCGTCTAACATCTGTCCAACTCCTTCATGTTCTCCATCTCCGTCTACCCTCGGTCAAACTCTTTCTCCTGTCCATCTCCGTCTACCCTCGGTCCAACTCTTTTCTCCTCTCTCCATCTCCGTCTACCCTCGGTCCAACTCTTTTCTCAACTCTCCATCTCCGTCTACCCTTGGTCCAACTCTTTTCTCCTCTCTCCATCTCCGTCTACCCTCGGTCCAAATCTTTTCTCCTCTCTCCATCTCCATCTACCCTTGGTCCAACTCTTTTCTCCTCTCTCCATCTCCGTGTACCCTCGGTCCAACTCTTTCCCTCTCTCCATCTCCGTCTAACATCTGTCCAACTCCTTCATGTTCTCCATCTCCGTCTACCCTCGGTCAAACTCTTTCTCCTGTCCATCTCCGTCTACCCTCGGTCCGACTCTTTTCTCCTCTCTCCGTCTCCGTCTACCCTCGGTCCAACACTTTTCTCCTCTCTTCATCTCCGTCTACCCTCAGTCCAACACTTTTCTCCTCTCTCCGTCTCCGTCTACCCTCCGTCCAACTTTTTTCTCCTCCCTCCATCTCCGACAACACTCGGTCCAACCCTTTTCTCCACTCTCTCCATCTCTGTCTACCCTCGGTCCAACTCTTTCACCCTCTCCATCTCAGTCCACCCTCGTTCAAAAAATTTTCCCCCTATCCATCTCCGTCTACCCTCGGTCCAACTCTTTTCCCCTCTCTCCATCTCCATCTACCCTCGGTCCAACTCTTTTCTAGTCTCTCCATCTCCGTCTACCTTCCTTCCAACTCTTTTCTCCTCTCTCCATCTCCATCTACACTCGGTCCAACTCTTTTCTCCTCTCTCCATCTCCGTCTCCCCTCGGTCCAACTCTTTTCTCCTCTCTCCATCTCCGTCTACTCTCGGTCCAACTCTTTTCTCCTCTCTCCATCTCCGTCTACCCTCGGTCCAACTCTTTTCTCCTCCCTCTCCATCACCGTCTACCCTCGGTCCAACTCTTTGCTACTCTCTCCATCTCCGTCTACCCTCGGTCCAACTCTTTGCTACTCTCTCCATCTCTGTCTACCCTCGGTCCAACTCTTTTCTCCTCTCTCCATCTCCGTCTACCCTCGGTCCAACTCTTTGCTACTCTCTCCATTTCCGTCTACCCTCTGTCCAACTCTTTTCTCCTCTCTCCATCTCCGTCTACCCTTGGTCCAACTCTTTTCTCCTCTCTCCATCTCCGTCTACCCTCGGTCCAAATCTTTTCTCCTCTCTCCATCTCCATCTACCCTTGGTCCAACTCTTTTCTGCTCTCTCCATCTCCGTGTACCCTCGGTCCAACTCTTTTCTCCTCTCTCCATCTCCGTCTACCCTCGGTCCAAATCTTTGCTACTCTCTCCATCTCCGTCTACCCTCGGTCCAACTCTTTTCTCCTCTGTCCATCTCTGTCTACCCTCGGTCCAACTCTTTCCCTCTCTCCATCTCCGTCTAACATCTGTCCAACTCCTTCATGTTCTCCATCTCCGTCTACCCTCGGTCAAACTCTTTCTCCTGTCCATCTCCGTCTACCCTCGGTCCAACTCTTTTCTCCTCTCTCCTTTCCGTCTGCCCTCGGTCCAACTCTTTTATCCCTCTCCACCTCTGTCTACCCTCGGTCCAACACTTTTCTCCTCTCTTCATCTCCGTCTACCCTCAGTCCAACACTTTTCTCCTCTCTCCGTCTCCGTCTACCCTCCGTCCAACTTTTTTCTCCTCCCTCCATCTCCGACAACACTCGGTCCAACCCTTTTCTCCACTCTCTCCATCTCTGTCTACCATCGGTCCAACTCTTTCACCCTCTCCATCTCAGTCCACCCTCATTCAAAAAATTTTCCCCCTATCCATCTCCGTCTACCCTCGGTCCAACTCTTTTCCCCTCTCTCCATCTCCATCTACCCTCGGTCCAACTCTTTTCTAGTCTCTCCATCTCCGTCTACCTTCCTTCCAACTCTTTTCTCCCCTCTCCATCTCCGTCTACACTCGGTCCAACCCTTTTCTCCTCTCTCTCCATCTCCGTCTACCCTCGGTCCAACTCTTTTCTACCTCTCCATCTCCGTCTAACCTCGGTCCAACTCTTTTCCCCTCTCCATCTCCGTCTACCCTCGGCCCAACTCTTTACTCCTTTCTCCTTCTCCGTCTACCCTCGGTCCAACTGTTTTCTCCTCTCTCCATCTCCGTCTACCCTCGGTCCAACTCTTTGCTACTCTCTCCATCTCCGTCTACCCACGGTCCAACTCTTTGCTACTCTCTCCATCTCCATCTACCCTCGGTCCAACTCTTTTCTCCTCTGTCCATCTCCGTCTACCCTCGGTCCAACTCTTTTCTCCTCCCTCTCCATCTCTGTCTATGCTCGGTCCAACGCATTCCCCCTCTCCATCTCCGTCTAACCTCTGTCCAACTCTTTCATGTTCTCCATCTCTGTCTACCCTCGGTCAAACTCTTTCCCCTGTCCATCTCCGTCTACCCTCGGTTCAACACTTTTCTCCTCTCTCCGTCTCAGTCCACCCTCGGTCCAACTCTTTTCTCCTCTCTCCATCTCTGTCTACCCTCGGTCCAACTCTTTTCTCCTCTCTCCGTCTCAGTCTACCCTCGGTCCAACTCTTTTCTCCTCTCTCCATCTCCGTCTACCCTCGGTCCAACTCTTTTCTCCTCTCTCCATCTCCGTCTACCCTTGGTCCAACTCTTTTCTCCTCTCTCCATCTCCGTCTACCCTCGTTCCAACTCTTTCACCCTCTCCATCTCAGTCCACCCTCGGTCAAACTCTTTCCCCCTGCCCATCTCCGTCTTCCCTCGCTCCAACACTTTTCTCCACTCTCCATCTCCGTCTACCCTCCGTCCAACTTTTTTCTCCTCTCTCCATCTCCGTCAACACTCGGTCCAACCCTTTTCTCCACTCTCTCCATCTCCGTCTACGCTCGGTCCAACTCTTTTCTCCTCTCTCCATCTCCGTCTACCCTCGGTCCAACTCTTTTCTCCTCTCTCCGTCTCAGTCTACCCGCGGTCCAACTCTTTTCCCCTCTCTCCATCTCCATCTACCTTCGGTCCAACTCTTTTCTAGTCTCTCCATCTCCGTCTACCTTCCTTCCAACTCTTTTCTCCCCTCTCCATCTCCGTCTACACTCGGTCCAACCCTTTTCTCCTCTCTCTCCATCTCCGTCTACCCTCGGCCCAACTCTTTACTCCTTTCTCCTTCTCCGTCTACCCTCGGTCCAACTCTTTTCTCCTCTCTCCATCTCCTTCTACGCTCGGTCCAACTCTTTTCTCCCTCTCCATCTCTGTCTACCCTCGGTCCAACTATTTTCCCCACTCCATCTCCGTTTACCCTCGGTCCAACTGTTTTCTCCTCTCTCCATCTCCGTCTACCCTCGGTCCAACTCTTTGCTACTCTCTCCATCTCCGTCTACCCACGGTCCAACTCTTTGCTACTCTCTCCATCTCCATCTACCCTCGGTCCAACTCTTTTCTCCTCTGTCCATCTCCGTCTACCCTCGGTCCAACTCTTTTCTCCTCCCTCTCCATCTCTGTCTATGCTCGGTCCAACGCATTCCCCCTCTCCATCTCCGTCTAACCTCTGTCCAACTCTTTCATGTTCTCCATCTCTGTCTACCCTCGGTCAAACTCTTTCCCCTGTCCATCTCCGTCTACCCTCGGTCCAACTCTTTTCTCCCTCTCCATCTCCGTCTACCCTCGGTTCAACACTTTTCTCCTCTCTCCGTCTCAGTCCACCCTCGGTCCAACTCTTTTCTCCTCTCTCCATCTCTGTCTACCCTCGGTCCAACTCTTTTCTCCTCTCTCCGTCTCAGTCTACCCTCGGTCCAACTCTTTTCTCCGCTCTCCATCTCCGTCTACCCTCCGTCCAACTTTTTTCTCCTCTCTCCATCTCCGTCAACACTCGGTCCAACCCTTTTCTCCACTCTCTCCATCTCCGTCTACGCTCGGTCCAACTCTTTTCTCCTCTCTCCATCTCCGTCTACCCTCGGTCCAACTCTTTTCTCCTCTCTCCATCTCAGTCTACCCTCGGTCCAACTCTTTTCTCCGCTCTCCATCTCCGTCTACCCTCGGTCCAACTCTTTTCTCCTCTCTCCATCTCCGTCTACCCTTGGTCCAACTCTTTTCTCCTCTCTCCATCTCCGTCTACCCTCGGTCCAAATCTTTTCTCCTCTCTCCATCTCCATCTACCCTTGGTCCAACTCTTTTCTCCTCTCTCCATCTCCGTGTACCCTCGGTCCAACTCTTTTCTCCTACTCCATCTCCGTCTGCCCTCGGTCCAACTCTTTGCTACTCTCTCCATCTCCGTCTACCCTCGGTCCAAATCTTTGCTACTCTCTCCATCTCCGTCTAACCTCGGTCCAACTCTTTTCTCCTCTGTCCATCTCTGTCTACCCTCGGTCCAACTCTTTCCCTCTCTCCATCTCCGTCTAACATCTGTCCAACTCCTTCATGTTCTCCATCTCCGTCTACCCTCGGTCAAACTCTTTCTCCTGTCCATCTCCGTCTACCCTCGGTCCAACTCTTTTCTCCTCTCTCCATCTCCGTCTACCCTCGGTCCAACTCTTTTCTCCTCTCTCCATCTCCGTCTACCCTTGGTCCAACTCTTTTCTCCTCTCTCCATCTCCGTCTACCCTCGGTCCAAATCTTTTCTCCTCTCTCCATCTCCATCTACCCTTGGTCCAACTCTTTTCTCCTCTCTCCATCTCCGTGTACCCTTGGTCCAACTCTTTCCCTCTCTCCATCTCCGTCTAACATCTGTCCAACTCCTTCATGTTCTCCATCTCCGTCTACCCTCGGTCAAACTCTTTCTCCTGTCCATCTCCGTCTACCCTCGGTCCAACTCTTTTCTCCTCTCTCCGTCTCCGTCTACCCTCGGTCCAACACTTTTCTCCTCTCTTCATCTCCGTCTACCCTCAGTCCAACACTTTTCTCCTCTCTCCGTCTCCGTCTACCCTCCGTCCAACTTTTTTCTCCTCCCTCCATCTCCGACAACACTCGGTCCAACCCTTTTCTCCACTCTCTCCATCTCTGTCTACCCTCGGTCCAACTCTTTCACCCTCTCCATCTCAGTCCACCCTCGTTCAAAAAATTTTCCCCCTATCCATCTCCGTCTACCCTCGGTCCAACTCTTTTCCCCTCTCTCCATCTCCATCTACCCTCGGTCCAACTCTTTTCTAGTCTCTCCATCTCCGTCTACCTTCCTTCCAACTCTTTTCTCCTCTCTCCATCTCCGTCTACACTCGGTCCAACTCTTTTCTCCTCTCTCCATCTCCGTCTACCCTCGGTCCAACTCTTTTCTCCTCTCTGCATCTCCGTCTACTCTCGGTCCAACTCTTTTCTCCTCTCTCCATCTCCGTCTACCCTCGGTCCAACTCTTTTATCCTCCCTCTCCATCACCGTCTACCCTCGGTCCAACTCTTTGCTGCTCTCTCCATCTCCGTCTACTCTCGGTCCAAATCTTTTCTCCTCTCTCCATCTCCATCTACCCTTGGTCCAACTCTTTTCTCCTCTCTCCATCTCCGTGTACACTCGGTCCAACTCTTTTCTCCTCTCTCCATCTCCGTCTACCCTCGGTTCCACTCTTTGCTACTCTCTCCATCTCCGTCTACCCTCGGTCCAAATCTTTGCTACTCTCTCCATCTCTTTCTACCCTCGGTCCAACTCTTTCCCTCTCTCCATCTCCGTCTAACATCTGTCCAACTCCTTCATGTTCTCCATCTCCGTCTACCCTCGGTCCAACCCTTTCACCCTCTCCATCTCAGTCCACCCTCGGTCCAACTCTTTTCTAGTCTCTCCATCTCCGTCTACCTTCCTTCCAACTCTTTTCTCCCCTCTCCATCTCCGTCTACACTCGGTCCAACCCTTTTCTCCTCTCTCCGTCTCAGTCTACCCTCGGTCCAACTCTTTTCTACCTCTCCATCTCCGTCTAACCTCGGTCCAACTCTTTTCCCCTCTCCATCTCCGTCTACCATCGGTCCAACTCTTTGCTACTCTCTCCATCTCCGTCTACCCTCGGTCCAACTCTTTTCTCCTCCCTCTCCATCTCTGTCTATGCTCGGTCCAACGCATTCCCCCTCTCCATCTCCGTCTAACCTCTGTCCAACTCTTTCATGTTCTCCATCTCTGTCTACCCTCGGTCAAACTCTTTCCCCTGTCCATCTCCGTCTACCCTCGGTCCAACTCTTTTCTCCCTCTCCATCTCCGTCTACCCTCGGTTCAACACTTTTCTCCTCTCTCCGTCTCAGTCCACCCTCGGTCCAACTCTTTTCTCCTCTCTCCGTCTCAGTCTACCCTCGGTCCAACTCTTTTCTCCGCTCTCCATCTCCGTCTACCCTCGGTCCAACTCTTTTCTCCTCTCTCCATCTCCGTCTACCCTTGGTCCAACTCTTTTCTCCTCTCTCCATCTCCGTCTACCCTCGTTCCAACTCTTTCACCCTCTCCATCTCAGTCCACCCTCGGTCAAACTCTTTCCCCCTGCCCATCTCCGTCTTCCCTCGGTCCAACACTTTTCTCCACTCTCCATCTCCGTCTACCCTCCGTCCAACTTTTTTCTCCTCTCTCCATCTCCGTCAACACTCGGTCCAACCCTTTTCTCCACTCTCTCCATCTCCGTCTACGCTCGGTCCAACTCTTTTCTCCTCTCTCCATCTCCGTCTACCCTCGGTCCAACTCTTTTCTCCTCTCTCCGTCTCAGTCTACCCTCAGGCCAACTCTTTTCTCCGCTCTCCATCTCCGTCTACCCTCGGTCCAACTCTTTTCTCCTCTCTCCATCTCCGTCTACCCTTGGTCCAACTCTTTTCTCCTCTCTCCATCTCCGTCTACCCTCTGTCCAAATCTTTTCTCCTCTCTCCATCTCCATCTACCCTTGGTCCAACTCTTTTCTCCTCTCTCCATCTCCGTCTACCCTCGGTCCAACTCTTTTCTCCTCTCTCCGTCTCAGTCTACCCTCGGTCCAACTCTTTTCTCCGCTCTCCATCTCCGTCTACCCTCGATCCAACTCTTTTCTCCTCTCTCCATCTCCGTCTACCCTTGGTCCAACTCTTTTCTCCTCTCTCCATCTCCGTCTACCCTCGGTCCAAATCTTTTCTCCTCTCTCCATCTCCATCTACCCTTGGTCCAACTCTTTTCTCCTCTCTCCATCTCCGTCTACCCTCGGTCCAACTCTTTGCTACTCTCTCCATCTCCGTCTACCCTCGGTCCAAATCTTTGCTACTCTCTCCATCTCCGTCTACCCTCGGTCCAACTCTTTTCTCCTCTGTCCATCTCTGTCTACCCTCGGTCCAACTCTTTCCCTCTCTCCATCTCCGTCTAACATCTGTCCAACTCCTTCATGTTCTCCATCTCCGTCTACCCTCGGTCAAACTCTTTCTCCTGTCCATCTCCGTCTACCCTCGGTCCAACTCTTTTCTCCTCTCTCCATCTCCGTCTACCCTCGGTCCAACTCTTTTCTCAACTCTCCATCTCCGTCTACCCTTGGTCCAACTCTTTTCTCCTCTCTCCATCTCCGTCTACCCTCGGTCCAAATCTTTTCTCCTCTCTCCATCTCCATCTACCCTTGGTCCAACTCTTTTCTCCTCTCTCCATCTCCGTGTACCCTCGGTCCAACTCTTTCCCTCTCTCCATCTCCGTCTAACATCTGTCCAACTCCTTCATGTTCTCCATCTCCGTCTACCCTCGGTCAAACTCTTTCTCCTGTCCATCTCCGTCTACCCTCGGTCCAACTCTTTTCTCCTCTCTCCGTCTCCGTCTACCCTCGGTCCAACACTTTTCTCCTCTCTTCATCTCCGTCTACCCTCAGTCCAACACTTTTCTCCTCTCTCCGTCTCCGTCTACCCTCCGTCCAACTTTTTTCTCCTCTCTCCATCTCCGTCAACACTCGGTCCAACCCTTTTCTCCACTCTCTCCATCTCCGTCTACGCTCGGTCCAACTCTTTTCTCCTCTCTCCATCTCCGTCTACCCTCGGTCCAACTCTTTTCTCCTCTCTCCGTCTCAGTCTACCCTCAGGCCAACTCTTTTCTCCGCTCTCCATCTCCGTCTACCCTCGGTCCAACTCTTTTCTCCTCTCTCCATCTCCGTCTACCCTTGGTCCAACTCTTTTCTCCTCTCTCCATCTCCGTCTACCCTCGGTCCAAATCTTTTCTCCTCTCTCCATCTCCATCTACCCTTGGTCCAACTCTTTTCTCCTCTCTCCATCTCCGTCTACCCTCGGTCCAACTCTTTTCTCCTCTCTCCGTCTCAGTCTACCCTCGGTCCAACTCTTTTCTCCGCTCTCCATCTCCGTCTACACTCGGTCCAACTCTTTTCTCCTCTCTCCATCTCCGTCTACCCTTGGTCCAACTCTTTTCTCCTCTCTCCATCTCCGTCTACCCTCGGTCCAAACCTTTTCTCCTCTCTCCATCTCCATCTACCCTTGGTCCAACTCTTTTCTCCTCTCTCCATCTCCGTCTACCCTCGGTCCAACTCTTTGCTACTCTCTCCATCTCCGTCTACCCTCGGTCCAAATCTTTGCTACTCTCTCCATCTCCGTCTACCCTCGGTCCAACTCTTTTCTCCTCTGTCCATCTCTGTCTACCCTCGGTCCAACTCTTTCCCTCTCTCCATCTCCGTCTAACATCTGTCCAACTCCTTCATGTTCTCCATCTCCGTCTACCCTCGGTCAAACTCTTTCTCCTGTCCATCTCCGTCTACCCTCGGTCCAACTGTTTTCTCCTCTCTCCATCTCCGTCTACCCTCGGTCCAACTCTTTTCTCAACTCTCCATCTCCGTCTACCCTTGGTCCAACTCTTTTCTCCTCTCTCCATCTCCGTCTACCCTCGGTCCAAATCTTTTCTCCTCTCTCCATCTCCATCTACCCTTGGTCCAACTCTTTTCTCCTCTCTCCATCTCCGTGTACCCTCGGTCCAACTCTTTCCCTCTCTCCATCTCCGTCTAACATCTGTCCAACTCCTTCATGTTCTCCATCTCCGTCTACCCTCGGTCAAACTCTTTCTCCTGTCCATCTCCGTCTACCCTCGGTCCAACTCTTTTCTCCTCTCTCCGTCTCCGTCTACCCTCGGTCCAACACTTTTCTCCTCTCTTCATCTCCGTCTACCCTCAGTCCAACACTTTTCTCCTCTCTCCGTCTCCGACTACCCTCCGTCCAACTTTTTTCTCCTCCCTCCATCTCCGACAACACTCGGTCCAACCCTTTTCTCCACTCTCTCCATCTCTGTCTACCCTCGGTCCAACTCTTTCACCCTCTCCATCTCAGTCCACCCTCGTTCAAAAAATTTTCCCCCTATCCATCTCCGTCTACTCTCGGTCCAACTCTTTTCTCCTCTCTGCATCTCCGTCTACCCTCGGTCCAACTCTTTTCTCCTCCCTCTCCATCACCGTCTACCCTCGGTCCAACTCTTTGCTACTCTCTCCATCTCCGTCTACCCTCGGTCCAACTCTTTGCTACTCTCTCCATCTCTGTCTACCCTCGGTCCAACTCTTTTCTCCTCTCTCCATCTCCGTCTACCCTCGGTCCAAGTCTTTGCTACTCTCTCCATTTCCGTCTACCCTCTGTCCAACTCTTTTCTCCTCTCTCCATCTCCGTCTACCCTTGGTCCAACTCTTTTCTCCTCTCTCCATCTCCGTCTACCCTCGGTCCAAATCTTTTCTCCTCTCTCCATCTCCATCTACCCTTGGTCCAACTCTTTTCTGCTCTCTCCATCTCCGTGTACCCTCGGTCCAACTCTTTTCTCCTCTCTCCATCTCCGTCTACCCTCGGTTCCACTCTTTGCTACTCTCTCCATCTCCGTCTACCCTCGGTCCAAATCTTTGCTACTCTCTCCATCTCCGTCTGCCCTCGCTCCAACTCTTTTCTCCTCTGTCCATCTCTGTCTACCCTCGGTCCAACTCTTTCCCTCTCTCCATCTCCGTCTAACATCTGTCCAACTCCTTCATGTTCTCCATCTCCGTCTACCCTCGGTCAAACTCTTTCTCCTGTCCATCTCCGTCTACCCTCGGTCCAACTCTTTTCTCCTCTCTCCGTCTCCGTCTGCCCTCGGTCCAACTCTTTTATCCCTCTCCACCTCTGTCTACCCTCGGTCCAACACTTTTCTCCTCTCTTCATCTCCGTCTACCCTCAGTCCAACACTTTTCTCCTCTCTCCGTCTCCGTCTACCCTCCGTCCAACTTTTTTCTCCTCCCTCCATCTCCGACAACACTCGGTCCAACCCTTTTCTCCACTCTCTCCATCTCTGTCTACCATCGGTCCAACTCTTTCACCCTCTCCATCTCAGTCCACCCTCATTCAAAAAAATTTCCCCCTATCCATCTCCGTCTACCCTCGGTCCAACTCTTTTCCCCTCTCTCCATCTCCATCTACCCTCGGTCCAACTCTTTTCTAGTCTCTCCATCTCCGTCTACCTTCCTTCCAACTCTTTTCTCCCCTCTCCATCTCCGTCTACACTCGGTCCAACCCTTTTCTCCTCTCTCTCCATCTCCGTCTACCCTCGGTCCAACTCTTTTCTACCTCTCCATCTCCGTCTAACCTCGGTCCAACTCTTTTCCCCTCTCCATCTCCGTCTACCCTCGGCCCAACTCTTTACTCCTTTCTCCTTCTCCGTCTACCCTCGGTCCAACTCTTTTCTCCTCTCTCCATCTCCTTCTACGCTCGGTCCAACTCTTTTCTCCTCTCTCCATCTCCGTCTACCCTCGGTCCAACTCTTTTCTCCTCTCTCCGTCTCAGTCTACCCTCAGGCCAACTCTTTTCTCCGCTCTCCATCTCCGTCTACCCTCGGTCCAACTCTTTTCTCCTCTCTCCATCTCCGTCTACCCTTGGTCCAACTCTTTTCTCCTCTCTCCATCTCCGTCTACCCTCTGTCCAAATCTTTTCTCCTCTCTCCATCTCCATCTACCCTTGGTCCAACTCTTTTCTCCTCTCTCCATCTCCGTCTACCCTCGGTCCAACTCTTTTCTCCTCTCTCCGTCTCAGTCTACCCTCGGTCCAACTCTTTTCTCCGCTCTCCATCTCCGTCTACACTCGGTCCAACTCTTTTCTCCTCTCTCCATCTCCGTCTACCCTTGGTCCAACTCTTTTCTCCTCTCTCCATCTCCGTCTACCCTCGGTCCAAATCTTTTCTCCTCTCTCCATCTCCATCTACCCTTGGTCCAACTCTTTTCTCCTCTCTCCATCTCCGTCTACCCTCGGTCCAACTCTTTGCTACTCTCTCCATCTCCGTCTACCCTCGGTCCAAATCTTTGCTACTCTCTCCATCTCCGTCTACCCTCGGTCCAACTCTTTTCTCCTCTGTCCATCTCTGTCTACCCTCGGTCCAACTCTTTCCCTCTCTCCATCTCCGTCTAACATCTGTCCAACTCCTTCATGTTCTCCATCTCCGTCTACCCTCGGTCAAACTCTTTCTCCTGTCCATCTCCGTCTACCCTCGGTCCAACTCTTTTCTCCTCTCTCCATCTCCGTCTACCCTCGGTCCAACTCTTTTCTCAACTCTCCATCTCCGTCTACCCTTGGTCCAACTCTTTTCTCCTCTCTCCATCTCCGTCTACCCTCGGTCCAAATCTTTTCTCCTCTCTCCATCTCCATCTACCCTTGGTCCAACTCTTTTCTCCTCTCTCCATCTCCGTGTACCCTCGGTCCAACTCTTTCCCTCTCTCCATCTCCGTCTAACATCTGTCCAACTCCTTCATGTTCTCCATCTCCGTCTACCCTCGGTCAAACTCTTTCTCCTGTCCATCTCCGTCTACCCTCGGTCCAACTCTTTTCTCCTCTCTCCGTCTCCGTCTACCCTCGGTCCAACACTTTTCTCCTCTCTTCATCTCCGTCTACCCTCAGTCCAACACTTTTCTCCTCTCTCCGTCTCCGTCTACCCTCCGTCCAACTTTTTTCTCCTCTCTCCATCTCCGTCAACACTCGGTCCAACCCTTTTCTCCACTCTCTCCATCTCCGTCTACGCTCGGTCCAACTCTTTTCTCCTCTCTCCATCTCCGTCTACCCTCGGTCCAACTCTTTTCTCCTCTCTCCGTCTCAGTCTACCCTCAGGCCAACTCTTTTCTCCGCTCTCCATCTCCGTCTACCCTCGGTCCAACTCTTTTCTCCTCTCTCCATCTCCGTCTACCCTTGGTCCAACTCTTTTCTCCTCTCTCCATCTCCGTCTACCCTCGGTCCAAATCTTTTCTCCTCTCTCCATCTCCATCTACCCTTGGTCCAACTCTTTTCTCCTCTCTCCATCTCCGTCTACCCTCGGTCCAACTCTTTTCTCCTCTCTCCGTCTCAGTCTACCCTCGGTCCAACTCTTTTCTCCGCTCTCCATCTCCGTCTACCCTTGGTCCAACTCTTTTCTCCTCTCTCCATCTCCGTCTACCCTCGGTCCAAATCTTTTCTCCTCTCTCCATCTCCATCTACCCTTGGTCCAACTCTTTTCTCCTCTCTCCATCTCCGTCTACCCTCGGTCCAACTCTTTGCTACTCTCTCCATCTCCGTCTACCCTCGGTCCAAATCTTTGCTACTCTCTCCATCTCCGTCTACCCTCGGTCCAACTCTTTTCTCCTCTGTCCATCTCTGTCTACCCTCGGTCCAACTCTTTCCCTCTCTCCATCTCCGTCTAACATCTGTCCAACTCCTTCATGTTCTCCATCTCCGTCTACCCTCGGTCAAACTCTTTCTCCTGTCCATCTCCGTCTACCCTCGGTCCAACTCTTTTCTCCTCTCTCCATCTCCGTCTACCCTCGGTCCAACTCTTTTCTCAACTCTCCATCTCCGTCTACCCTTGGTCCAACTCTTTTCTCCTCTCTCCATCTCCGTCTACCCTCGGTCCAAATCTTTTCTCCTCTCTCCATCTCCATCTACCCTTGGTCCAACTCTTTTCTCCTCTCTCCATCTCCGTGTACCCTCGGTCCAACTCTTTCCCTCTCTCCATCTCCGTCTAACATCTGTCCAACTCCTTCATGTTCTCCATCTCCGTCTACCCTCGGTCAAACTCTTTCTCCTGTCCATCTCCGTCTACCCTCGGTCCAACTCTTTTCTCCTCTCTCCGTCTCCGTCTACCCTCGGTCCAACACTTTTCTCCTCTCTTCATCTCCGTCTACCCTCAGTCCAACACTTTTCTCCTCTCTCCGTCTCCGTCTACCCTCCGTCCAACTTTTTTCTCCTCCCTCCATCTCCGACAACACTCGGTCCAACCCTTTTCTCCACTCTCTCCATCTCTGTCTACCCTCGGTCCAACTCTTTCACCCTCTCCATCTCAGTCCACCCTCGTTCAAAAAATTTTCCCCCTATCCATCTCCGTCTACCCTCGGTCCAACTCTTTTCCCCTCTCTCCATCTCCATCTACCCTCGGTCCAACTCTTTTCTAGTCTCTCCATCTCCGTCTACCTTCCTTCCAACTCTTTTCTCCTCTCTCCATCTCCATCTACACTCGGTCCAACTCTTTTCTCCTCTCTCCATCTCCGTCTACCCTCGGTCCAACTCTTTTCTCCTCTCTCCATCTCCGTCTACTCTCGGTCCAACTCTTTTCTCCTCTCTCCATCTCCGTCTACCCTCGGTCCAACTCTTTTCTCCTCCCTCTCCATCACCGTCTACCCTCGGTCCAACTCTTTGCTACTCTCTCCATCTCCGTCTACCCTCGGTCCAACTCTTTGCTACTCTCTCCATCTCTGTCTACCCTCGGTCCAACTCTTTTCTCCTCTCTCCATCTCCGTCTACCCTCGGTCCAACTCTTTGCTACTCTCTCCATTTCCGTCTACCCTCTGTCCAACTCTTTTCTCCTCTCTCCATCTCCGTCTACCCTTGGTCCAACTCTTTTCTCCTCTCTCCATCTCCGTCTACCCTCGGTCCAAATCTTTTCTCCTCTCTCCATCTCCATCTACCCTTGGTCCAACTCTTTTCTGCTCTCTCCATCTCCGTGTACCCTCGGTCCAACTCTTTTCTCCTCTCTCCATCTCCGTCTACCCTCGGTTCCACTCTTTGCTACTCTCTCCATCTCCGTCTACCCTCGGTCCAAATCTTTGCTACTCTCTCCATCTCCGTCTACCCTCGGTCCAACTCTTTTCTCCTCTGTCCATCTCTGTCTACCCTCGGTCCAACTCTTTCCCTCTCTCCATCTCCGTCTAACATCTGTCCAACTCCTTCATGTTCTCCATCTCCGTCTACCCTCGGTCAAACTCTTTCTCCTGTCCATCTCCGTCTACCCTCGGTCCAACTCTTTTCTCCTCTCTCCGTCTCCGTCTGCCCTCGGTCCAACTCTTTTATCCCTCTCCACCTCTGTCTACCCTCGGTCCAACACTTTTCTCCTCTCTTCATCTCCGTCTACCCTCAGTCCAACACTTTTCTCCTCTCTCCGTCTCCGTCTACCCTCCGTCCAACTTTTTTCTCCTCCCTCCATCTCCGACAACACTCGGTCCAACCCTTTTCTCCACTCTCTCCATCTCTGTCTACCATCGGTCCAACTCTTTCACCCTCTCCATCTCAGTCCACCCTCATTCAAAAAATTTTCCCCCTATCCATCTCCGTCTACCCTCGGTCCAACTCTTTTCCCCTCTCTCCATCTCCATCTACCCTCGGTCCAACTCTTTTCTAGTCTCTCCATCTCCGTCTACCTTCCTTCCAACTCTTTTCTCCCCTCTCCATCTCCGTCTACACTCGGTCCAACCCTTTTCTCCTCTCTCTCCATCTCCGTCTACCCTCGGTCCAACTCTTTTCTACCTCTCCATCTCCGTCTAACCTCGGTCCAACTCTTTTCCCCTCTCCATCTCCGTCTACCCTCGGCCCAACTCTTTACTCCTTTCTCCTTCTCCGTCTACCCTCGGTCCAACTCTTTTCTCCTCTCTCCATCTCCTTCTACGCTCGGTCCAACTCTTTTCTCCCTCTCCATCTCTGTCTACCCTCGGTCCAACTCTTTTCCCCACTCCATCTCCGTTTACCCTCGGTCCAACTGTTTTCTCCTCTCTCCATCTCCGTCTACCCTCGGTCCAACTCTTTGCTACTCTCTCCATCTCCGTCTACCCACGGTCCAACTCTTTGCTACTCTCTCCATCTCCGTCTACCCTCGGTCCAAATCTTTTCTCCTCTCTCCATCTCCATCTACCCTTGGTCCAACCCTTTTCTCCTCTCTCCATCTCCGTCTACCCTCGGTCCAACTCTTTGCTACTCTCTCCATCTCCGTCTACCCTCGGTCCAAATCTTTGCTACTCTCTCCATCTCCGTCTACCCTCGGTCCAACTCTTTTCTCCTCTGTCCATCTCTGTCTACCCTCGGTCCAACTCTTTCCCTCTCTCCATCTCCGTCTAACATCTGTCCAACTCCTTCATGTTCTCCATCTCCGTCTACCCTCGGTCAAACTCTTTCTCCTGTCCATCTCCGTCTACCCTCGGTCCAACTCTTTTCTCCTCTCTCCATCTCCGTCTACCCTCGGTCCAACTCTTTTCTCAACTCTCCATCTCCGTCTACCCTTGGTCCAACTCTTTTCTCCTCTCTCCATCTCCGTCTACCCTCGGTCCAAATCTTTTCTCCTCTCTCCATCTCCATCTACCCTTGGTCCAACTCTTTTCTCCTCTCTCCATCTCCGTGTACCCTCGGTCCAACTCTTTCCCTCTCTCCATCTCCGTCTAACATCTGTCCAACTCCTTCATGTTTCCATCTCCGTCTACCCTCGGTCAAACTCTTTCTCCTGTCCATCTCCGTCTACCCTCGGTCCAACTCTTTTCTCCTCTCTCCGTCTCCGTCTACCCTCGGTCCAACACTTTTCTCCTCTCTTCATCTCCGTCTACCCTCAGTCCAACACTTTTCTCCTCTCTCCGTCTCCGTCTACCCTCCGTCCAACTTTTTTCTCCTCTCTCCATCTCCGTCAACACTCGGTCCAACCCTTTTCTCCACTCTCTCCATCTCCGTCTACGCTCGGTCCAACTCTTTTCTCCTCTCTCCATCTCCGTCTACCCTCGGTCCAACTCTTTTCTCCTCTCTCCGTCTCAGTCTACCCTCAGGCCAACTCTTTTCTCCGCTCTCCATCTCCGTCTACCCTCGGTCCAACTCTTTTCTCCTCTCTCCATCTCCGTCTACCCTTGGTCCAACTCTTTTCTCCTCTCTCCATCTCCGTCTACCCTCGGTCCAAATCTTTTCTCCTCTCTCCATCTCCATCTACCCTTGGTCCAACTCTTTTCTCCTCTCTCCATCTCCGTCTACCCTCGGTCCAACTCTTTTCTCCTCTCTCCGTCTCAGTCTACCCTCGGTCCAACTCTTTTCTCCGCTCTCCATCTCCGTCTACACTCGGTCCAACTCTTTTCTCCTCTCTCCATCTCCGTCTACCCTTGGTCCAACTCTTTTCTCCTCTCTCCATCTCCGTCTACCCTCGGTCCAAATCTTTTCTCCTCTCTCCATCTCCATCTACCCTTGGTCCAACTCTTTTCTCCTCTCTCCATCTCCGTCTACCCTCGGTCCAACTCTTTGCTACTCTCTCCATCTCCGTCTACCCTCGGTCCAAATCTTTGCTACTCTCTCCATCTCCGTCTACCCTCGGTCCAACTCTTTTCTCCTCTGTCCATCTCTGTCTACCCTCGGTCCAACTCTTTCCCTCTCTCCATCTCCGTCTAACATCTGTCCAACTCCTTCATGTTCTCCATCTCCGTCTACCCTCGGTCAAACTCTTTCTCCTGTCCATCTCCGTCTACCCTCGGTCCAACTCTTTTCTCCTCTCTCCATCTCCGTCTACCCTCGGTCCAACTCTTTTCTCAACTCTCCATCTCCGTCTACCCTTGGTCCAACTCTTTTCTCCTCTCTCCATCTCCGTCTACCCTCGGTCCAAATCTTTTCTCCTCTCTCCATCTCCATCTACCCTTGGTCCAACTCTTTTCTCCTCTCTCCATCTCCGTGTACCCTCGGTCCAACTCTTTCCCTCTCTCCATCTCCGTCTAACATCTGTCCAACTCCTTCATGTTCTCCATCTCCGTCTACCCTCGGTCAAACTCTTTCTCCTGTCCATCTCCGTCTACCCTCGGTCCAACTCTTTTCTCCTCTCTCCGTCTCCGTCTACCCTCGGTCCAACACTTTTCTCCTCTCTTCATCTCCGTCTACCCTCAGTCCAACACTTTTCTCCTCTCTCCGTCTCCGTCTACCCTCCGTCCAACTTTTTTCTCCTCCCTCCATCTCCGACAACACTCGGTCCAACCCTTTTCTGCACTCTCTCCATCTCTGTCTACCCTCGGTCCAACTCTTTCACCCTCTCCATCTCAGTCCACCCTCGTTCAAAAAATTTTCCCCCTATCCATCTCCGTCTACCCTCGGTCCAACTCTTTTCCCCTCTCTCCATCTCCATCTACCCTCGGTCCAACTCTTTTCTAGTCTCTCCATCTCCGTCTACCTTCCTTCCAACTCTTTTCTCCTCTCTCCATCTCCATCTACACTCGGTCCAACTCTTTTCTCCTCTCTCCATCTCCGTCTACCCTCGGTCCAACTCTTTTCTCCTCTCTCCATCTCCGTCTACTCTCGGTCCAACTCTTTTCTCCTCTCTCCATCTCCGTCTACCCTCGGTCCAACTCTTTTCTCCTCCCTCTCCATCACCGTCTACCCTCGGTCCAACTCTTTGCTACTCTCTCCATCTCCGTCTACCCTCGGTCCAACTCTTTGCTACTCTCTCCATCTCTGTCTACCCTCGGTCCAACTCTTTTCTCCTCTCTCCATCTCCGTCTACCCTCGGTCCAACTCTTTGCTACTCTCTCCATTTCCGTCTACCCTCTGTCCAACTCTTTTCTCCTCTCTCCATCTCCGTCTACCCTTGGTCCAACTCTTTTCTCCTCTCTCCATCTCCGTCTACCCTCGGTCCAAATCTTTTCTCCTCTCTCCATCTCCATCTACCCTTGGTCCAACTCTTTTCTGCTCTCTCCATCTCCGTGTACCCTCGGTCCAACTCTTTTCTCCTCTCTCCATCTCCGTCTACCCTCGGTTCCACTCTTTGCTACTCTCTCCATCTCCGTCTACCCTCGGTCCAAATCTTTGCTACTCTCTCCATCTCCGTCTACCCTCGGTCCAACTCTTTTCTCCTCTGTCCATCTCTGTCTACCCTCGGTCCAACTCTTTCCCTCTCTCCATCTCCGTCTAACATCTGTCCAACTCCTTCATGTTCTCCATCTCCGTCTACCCTCGGTCAAACTCTTTCTCCTGTCCATCTCCGTCTACCCTCGGTCCAACTCTTTTCTCCTCTCTCCGTCTCCGTCTGCCCTCGGTCCAACTCTTTTATCCCTCTCCACCTCTGTCTACCCTCGGTCCAACACTTTTCTCCTCTCTTCATCTCCGTCTACCCTCAGTCCAACACTTTTCTCCTCTCTCCGTCTCCGTCTACCCTCCGTCCAACTTTTTTCTCCTCCCTCCATCTCCGACAACACTCGGTCCAACCCTTTTCTCCACTCTCTCCATCTCTGTCTACCATCGGTCCAACTCTTTCACCCTCTCCATCTCAGTCCACCCTCATTCAAAAAATTTTCCCCCTATCCATCTCCGTCTACCCTCGGTCCAACTCTTTTCCCCTCTCTCCATCTCCATCTACCCTCGGTCCAACTCTTTTCTAGTCTCTCCATCTCCGTCTACCTTCCTTCCAACTCTTTTCTCCCCTCTCCATCTCCGTCTACATTCGGTCCAACCCTTTTCTCCTCTCTCTCCATCTCCGTCTACCCTCGGTCCAACTCTTTTCTACCTCTCCATCTCCGTCTAACCTCGGTCCAACTCTTTTCCCCTCTCCATCTCCGTCTACCCTCGGCCCAACTCTTTACTCCTTTCTCCTTCTCCGTCTACCCTCGGTCCAACTCTTTTCTCCTCTCTCCATCTCCTTCTACGCTCGGTCCAACTCTTTTCTCCCTCTCCATCTCTGTCTACCCTCGGTCCAACTCTTTTCCCCACTCCATCTCCGTTTACCCTCGGTCCAACTGTTTTCTCCTCTCTCCATCTCCGTCTACCCTCGGTCCAACTCTTTGCTACTCTCTCCATCTCCGTCTACCCACGGTCCAACTCTTTGCTACTCTCTCCATCTCCATCTACCCTCGGTCCAACTCTTTTCTCCTCTGTCCATCTCCGTCTACCCTCGGTCCAACTCTTTTCTCCTCCCTCTCCATCTCTGTCTATGCTCGGTCCAACGTATTCCCCCTCTCCATCTCCGTCTAACCTCTGTCCAACTCTTTCATGTTCTCCATCTCTGTCTACCCTCGGTCAAACTCTTTCCCCTGTCCATCTCCGTCTACCCTCGGTCCAACTCTTTTCTCCCTCTCCATCTCCGTCTACCCTCGGTTCAACACTTTTCTCCTCTCTCCGTCTCAGTCCACCCTCGGTCCAACTCTTTTCTCCTCTCTCCATCTCTGTCTACCCTCGGTCCAACTCTTTTCTCCTCTCTCCGTCTCAGTCTACCCTCGGTCCAACTCTTTTCTCCTCTCTCCGTCTCAGTCTACCCTCGGTCCAACTCTTTTCTCCTCTCTCCATCTCCGTCTACCCTCGGTCCAACTCTTTTCTCCTCTCTCCATCTCCGTCTACCCTTGGTCCAACTCTTTTCTCCTCTCTCCATCTCCGTCTACCCTCGTTCCAACTCTTTCACCCTCTCCATGTCAGTCCACCCTCGGTCAAACTCTTTCCCCCTGCCCATCTCCGTCTTCCCTCGGTCCAACACTTTTCTCCACTCTCCATCTCCGTCTACCCTCCGTCCAACTTTTTTCTCCTCTCTCCATCTCCGTCAACACTCGGTCCAACCCTTTTCTCCACTCTCTCCATCTCCGTCTACGCTCGGTCCAACTCTTTTCTCCTCTCTCCATCTCCGTCTACCCTCGGTCCAACTCTTTTCTCCTCTCTCCGTCTCAGTCTACCCTCGGTCCAACTCTTTTCCCCCTCTCTCCATCTCCATCTACCCTCGGTCCAACTCTTTTCTAGTCTCTCCATCTCCGTCTACCTTCCTTCCAACTCTTTTCTCCCCTCTCCATCTCCGTCTACACTCGGTCCAACCCTTTTCTCCTCTCTCTCCATCTCCGTCTACCCTCGGTCCAACTCTTTTCTACCTCTCCATCTCCGTCTAACCTCGGTCCAACTCTTTTCCCCTCTCCATCTCCGTCTACCCTCGGCCCAACTCTTTACTCCTTTCTCCTTCTCCGTCTACCCACGGTCCAACTCTTTTCTCCTCTCTCCATCTCCTTCTACGCTCGGTCCAACTCTTTTCTCCCTCTCCATCTCTGTCTACCCTCGGTCCAACTCTTTTCCCCACTCCATCTCCGTTTACCCTCGGTCCAACTGTTTTCTCCTCTCTCCATCTCCGTCTACCCTCGGCCCAACTCTTTGCTACTCTCTCCATCTCCGTCTACCCACGGTCCAACTCTTTGCTACTCTCTCCATCTCCATCTACCCTCGGTCCAACTCTTTTCTCCTCTGTCCATCTCCGTCTACCCTCGGTCCAACTCTTTTCTCCTCCCTCTCCATCTCTGTCTATGCTCGGTCCAACGCATTCCCCCTCTCCATCTCCGTCTAACCTCTGTCCAACTCTTTCATGTTCTCCATCTCTGTCTACCCTCGGTCAAACTCTTTCCCCTGTCCATCTCCGTCTACCCTCGGTCCAACTCTTTTCTCCCTCTCCATCTCCGTCTACCCTCGGTTCAAAACTTTTCTCCTCTCTCCGTCTCAGTCCACCCTCGGTCCAACTCTTTTCTCCTCTCTCCATCTCTGTCTACCCTCGGTCCAACTCTTTTCTCCTCTCTCCGTCTCAGTCTACCCTCGGTCCAACTCTTTTCTCCGCTCTCCATCTCCGTCTACCCTCGGTCCAACTCTTTTCTCCTCTCTCCATCTCCGTCTACCCTTGGTCCAACTCTTTTCTCCTCTCTCCATCTCCGTCTACCCTCGTTCCAACTCTTTCACCCTCTCCATCTCAGTCCACCCTCGGTCAAACTCTTTCCCCCTGCCCATCTCCGTCTTCCCTCGGTCCAACACTTTTCTCCACTCTCCATCTCCGTCTACCCTCCGTCCAACTTTTTTCTCCTCTCTCCATCTCCGTCAACACTCGGTCCAACTCTTTTCTCCTCCCTCTCCATCTCTGTCTATGCTCGGTCCAACGCATTCCCCCTCTCCATCTCCGTCTAACCTCTGTCCAACTCTTTCATGTTCTCCATCTCTGTCTACCCTCGGTCAAACTCTTTCCCCTGTCCATCTCCGTCTACCCTCGGTCCAACTCTTTTCTCCCTCTCCATCTCCGTCTACCCTCGGTTCAAAACTTTTCTCCTCTCTCCGTCTCAGTCCACCCTCGGTCCAACTCTTTTCTCCTCTCTCCATCTCTGTCTACCCTCGGTCCAACTCTTTTCTCCTCTCTCCGTCTCAGTCTACCCTCGGTCCAACTCTTTTCTCCGCTCTCCATCTCCGTCTACCCTCGGTCCAACTCTTTTCTCCTCTCTCCATCTCCGTCTACCCTTGGTCCAACTCTTTTCTCCTCTCTCCATCTCCGTCTACCCTCGTTCCAACTCTTTCACCCTCTCCATCTCAGTCCACCCTCGGTCAAACTCTTTCCCCCTGCCCATCTCCGTCTTCCCTCGGTCCAACACTTTTCTCCACTCTCCATCTCCGTCTACCCTCCGTCCAACTTTTTTCTCCTCTCTCCATCTCCGTCAACACTCGGTCCAACCCTTTTCTCCACTCTCTCCATCTCCGTCTACGCTCGGTCCAACTCTTTTCTCCTCTCTCCATCTCCGTCTACCCTCGGTCCAACTCTTTTCTCCTCTCTCCGTCTCAGTCTACCCTTGGTCCAACTCTTTTCTCCTCTCTCCATCTCCGTCTACCCTCGGTCCAAATCTTTTCTCCTCTCTCCATCTCCATCTACCCTTGGTCCAACTCTTTTCTCCTCTCTCCATCTCCGTGTACCCTCGGTCCAACTCTTTTCTCCTCTCTCCATCTCCGTCTGCCCTCGGTCCAACTCTTTGCTACTCTCTCCATCCCGTCTACCCTCGGTCCAAATCTTTGCTACTCTCTCCATCTCCGTCTAACCTCGGTCCAACTCTTTTCTCCTCTGTCCATCTCTGTCTACCCTCGGTCCAACTCTTTCCCTCTCTCCATCTCCGTCTAACATCTGCCCAACTCCTTCATGTTCTCCATCTCCGTCTACCCTCGGTCAAACTCTTTCTCCTGTCCATCTCCGTCTACCCTCGGTCCAACTCTTTTCTCCTCTCTCCATCTCCGTCTACCCTCGGTCCAACTCTTTTCTCCTCTCTCCATCTCCGTCTACCCTTGGTCCAACTCTTTTCTCCTCTCTCCATCTCCGTCTACCCTCGGTCCAAATCTTTCCTCCTCTCTCCATCTCCATCTACCCTTGGTCCAACTCTTTTCTCCTCTCTCCATCTCCGTGTACCCTTGGTCCAACTCTTTCCCTCTCTCCATCTCCGTCTAACATCTGTCCAACTCCTTCATGTTCTCCATCTCCGTCTACCCTCGGTCAAACTCTTTCTCCTGTCCATCTCCGTCTACCCTCGGTCCAACTCTTTTCTCCTCTCTCCGTCTCCGTCTACCCTCGGTCCAACACTTTTCTCCTCTCTTCATCTCCGTCTACCCTCAGTCCAACACTTTTCTCCTCTCTCCGTCTCCGTCTACCCTCCGGCCAACTTTTTTCTCCTCCCTCCATCTCCGACAACACTCGGTCCAACCCTTTTCTCCACTCTCTCCATCTCTGTCTACCCTCGGTCCAACTCTTTCACCCTCTCCATCTCAGTCCACCCTCGTTCAAAAAATTTTCCCCCTATCCATCTCCGTCTACCCTCGGTCCAACTCTTTTCCCCTCTCTCCATCTCCATCTACCCTCGGTCCAACTCTTTTCTAGTCTCTCCATCTCCGTCTACCTTCCTTCCAACTCTTTTCTCCTCTCTCCATCTCCGTCTACACTCGGTCCAACTCTTTTCTCCTCTCTCCATCTCCGTCTACCCTCGGTCCAACTCTTTTCTCCTCTCTGCATCTCCGTCTACTCTCGGTCCAACTCTTTTCTCCTCTCTCCATCTCCGTCTACCCTCGGTCCAACTCTTTTATCCTCCCTCTCCATCACCGTCTACCCTCGGTCCAACTCTTTGCTACTCTCTCCATCTCCGTCTACTCTCGGTCCAAATCTTTTCTCCTCTCTCCATCTCCATCTACCCTTGGTCCAACTCTTTTCTCCTCTCTCCATCTCCGTGTACACTCGGTCCAACTCTTTTCTCCTCTCTCCATCTCCGTCTACCCTCGGTTCCACTCTTTGCTACTCTCTCCATCTCCGTCTACCCTCGGTCCAAATCTTTGCTACTCTCTCCATCTCTTTCTACCCTCGGTCCAACTCTTTCCCTCTCTCCATCTCCGTCTAACATCTGTCCAACTCCTTCATGTTCTCCATCTCCGTCTACCCTCGGTCCAACCCTTTCACCCTCTCCATCTCAGTCCACCCTCGGTCCAACTCTTTTCTAGTCTCTCCATCTCCGTCTACCTTCCTTCCAACTCTTTTCTCCCCTCTCCATCTCCGTCTACACTCGGTCCAACCCTTTTCTCCTCTCTCCGTCTCAGTCTACCCTCGGTCCAACTCTTTTCTACCTCTCCATCTCCGTCTAACCTCGGTCCAACTCTTTTCCCCTCTCCATCTCCGTCTACCCTCGGCCCAACTCTTTACTCCTTTCTCCTTCTCCGTCTACCCTCGGTCCAACTCTTTTCTCCTCTCTCCATCTCCTTCTACGCTCGGTCCAACTCTTTTCTCCCTCTCCATCTCTGTCTACCCTCGGTCCAACTCTTTTCCCCACTCCATCTCCGTTTACCCTCGGTCCAACTGTTTTCTCCTCTCTCCATCTCCGTCTACCCTCGGTCCAACTCTTTGCTACTCTCTCCATCTCCATCTACCCTCGGTCCAACTCTTTTCTCCTCTCTCCATCTCCGTCTACCATCGGTCCAACTCTTTGCTACTCTCTCCATCTCCGTCTACCCTCGGTCCAACACTTTTCCCTTCTCTCCATCTCCGGCTACCCTCGGTCCAACTCTTTTCCCCTCTCCATCTCCGTCTACCCTCGGTCCAACTCTTTTCTCCTCTCTCCATCTCTGTCTACACTCGGTCGAAATATTTTCTCCCTCTCCATCTCCGTCTACCCTCGGTCCAACTCTTTTCTCCGTCTCCATCTCCGTCTACCCCTTGTCCAACTCTTTTCTCCCTCTCCATCTCCGTCTACCCTCGGTCCAACTCTTTTCTCCTCTCTCCATCTCCGTCTACCCTCGTTCAACTCTTTCACCCTCTCCGTCTCAGTCTACCCTCGGTCCATCTCTTTTCTCCCTCTCCATCTCCGTCTACCCTCGGTCCAACTCTTTTCTCCTCTCTCCATCTCCGTCTACCCTCGGTCCAACACTTTTCTACTCTCTCCATCTCCGTCTACCCACGGTCCAACTCTTTTCTCCTCTGTCCATCTCCATCTACACATGGTCCAACTCTTTTCCCCTCTCCATATCCGTCTACCCTCAGCCCAACTCTTTTCTCCTTTCTCCGTCTCAGTCTACCCTCGGTCCATCTCTTTTCTCCCTCTCCATCTCCGTCTACCCTCGGTCCAACACTTTTCTCCTCTCTCCATCTCCGTCTACCCTCGTTCAACTCTTTCACCCTCTCCGTCTCAGTCTACCCTCGGTCCAACTCTTTTCTCCTCTCTCCATCTCCATCTACACATGGTCCAACTCTTTTCCCCTCTCCATATCCGTCTACCCTCCGCCCAACTCTTTTCTCCTTTCTCCTTCTCCATCTACCCTCGGTCCAACTCTTTTCTCCTCTCTCCATCTCCGTCTACCCTCGGTCCAACTCTGTTCTCCTCTCTCCATCTCCATCTACACTTGGTCCAACTCTTTGCTCCTCTCTCCATCTCCGTCTACCCTCGGTCCAACGCTTTTCTCCTCTCTCCATCTCTGTCTACACTCGGTCGAAATATTTTCTCCCTCTCCATCTCCGTCTACCCTCGGTCCAACTCTTTTCTCCTCTCTCCATCTCCGTCTACACTCGTTCAACTCTTTCACCCTCTCCGTCTCAGTCCACCCTCGGTCCAACTCTTTTCTCCCTCTCCATCTCCGTCTGCCCTCTGTCCAACTCTTTTCTCCTCTCTCCATCTCCGTCTACCCTCGGTCCAACTCTTTGCTACTCTCTCCATCTCCGTCTACCCTCGGTCCAACACTTTTCTCCTCTCTCCATCTCCGTCTACCCTCGGCCCAACTCTTTTCTCCTCTCTCCATCTCTGTCTACCCTCGGTCCAACTCTTTTCTCCTCTCTCCATCTCCACCTACACTTGGTCCAACTCTTTTCCCCTCTCCATCTCCGTCTACCCTCGGCCCAACTCTTTTCTCTTTTCTCCATCTCCTTCTACCCTCGGTCCAACTCTTTTCTCCCTCTCCATCTCTGTCTACCCTCGGTCCAACTCTTTTCCCCACTCCATCTCCGTTTACCCTCGGTCCAACTCTTTTCTCCTCTCTCCATCTCCGTGTTCCCTCGGTCCAACACTTTTCTACTCTCTCCATCTCCGTCTACCCTCGGTCCAACTCTTTACTACTCTCTCCATCTCCGTCTACCCTCGGTCCAACTCTTTTCTCCTCTCTCCATCTCCATCTACACATGGTCCAACTCTTTTCCCCTCTCCATATCCGTCTACCCTCGGTCCAACTCTTTTCTCCTCTCTCCATCTCCGTCTACCCTCGGTCCAACTCTGTTCTCCTCTCTCCATCTCCCTCTACCCTCGGTCCAACTCTTTTCTCCTCTCTCCATCTCCATCTACACTTGGTCCAACTCTTTTCCCCTCTCCATCTCCGTCTACCCTCGGTCCAACTCTTTTCTCCTCTCTCCATCTCTGTCTACCCTCGGTCCAACTCTTTTCTCCCTCTCCATCTCCGTCTACCCTCGGTCCAACACTTTTCTCCTCTCTCCATCTCCATCTACCCTCATTCCAACTCTTTGCTCCTCTCTCCATCTCCGTCTACCCTCGGTCCAACTCTTTTCTCCTCTCTCCATCTCTGTCTACACTCGGTCGAAATATTTTCTCCCTCTCCATCTCCGTCTACCCTCGGTCCAACTCTTTTCTCCTCTCTCCATCTCCGTCTACACTCGTTCAACTCTTTCACCCTCTCCGTCTCAGTCCACCCTCGGTCCAACTCTTTTCTCCCTCTCCATCTCCGTCTACCCTCTGTCCAACTCTTTTCTCCTCTCTCCATCTCCGTCTACCATCGGTCCAACTCTTTCCCCTGTCAATCTCCGTCTACACTCGGTCCAACTCTTTGCTACTCTCTCCATCTCCGTCTACCCTCGGTCCAACTCTTTGCTACTCTCTCCATCTCCGTCTACCCTCGGTCCAACATTTTTCTCCTCTCTTCATCTCCGTCTACCCTCGGTCCATCACTTTTCTCCTCTCTCCTTCTCCATCTACCCTCCGTCCAACTTTTTTCTCCTCCCTCCATCTCCGACAACATTCGGTCCAACCCTTTTCTCGACTCTCTCCATCTCTGTCTACCTTCGGACCAACTCTTTTCTCCTCTGTCTCCATCTCCGTCTACCCTCGGTCCAACTCTTTGCTCCCTCTCCATCTCCGTCTACCCTCGGTCCAACTCTTTTCTCCTCTCTCCATCTCCGTCTACCCTCGGTCCAACACTTTTCTCCTCGCTTCATCTCCGTCTACCCTCGGACCAACTCTTTTCTCCTCTCTCCATCTCCTTCTATCCTCGGTCCAACTCTTTTCTCCCTCACCATCTCCGTCTACCCTCGGTCCAACTCTTTTCTCCCTCTCCATCTCCGTGTACCCTCGTTCCAACTCTTTCCTACTCTCTCCATCTCCGTCTACCCTCGGTCCAACTCTTTTCTCCTCCCTCTCCATCTCTGTCTACACTCGGTCCAACTCTTTTCTCCCTACCATCTCCGTCTACCCTCGGTCCAACTCTTTTCTCCCTCTCCATCTCCGTCTACCATCGTTCCAACTCTTTCACCCTCTCCATCTCCGTCTACCCTCGGTCCAACTCTTTTCTCCTCTCTCCATCTCCGTCTACCCTCGGTCCAACTCTTTTCCCTTCTCTCCATCTCCGGCTACCCTCGGTCCAACTCTGTTCTCCTCTCTCCATCTCCGGCTACCCTCAGTCCAACTCTTTCCCCCTCTCCATCTCCGTCTACCCTCGGTCCAACTCTTTTCTCCTCTCTCCATCTCTGTCTACACTCGGTCGAAATATTTTCTCCCTCTCCATCTCCGTCTACCCTCGGTTCAACTCTTTTCTCCTCTGTCCATCTCTGTCTACCCTCGGTCCAACTCTTTCCCCCTCTCCATCTCCGTCTAACATCTGTCCAACTCCTTCATGTTCTCCATCTCCGTGTACCCTCGGTCAAACTCTTTTCTCCCTCTCCATCTCCGTCTACCCTCGGTCCAACTCTTTCACCCTCTCTCCATCTCCATCTACCCTCGGTCCAACTCTTTTCTAGTCTCTCCATCTCCGTCTACCTTCCGTCCAACTCTTTTCTCCCCTCTCCATCTCCGTCTACCCTCGGTCCAACTCTTTTCTCCTCTCTCCGTCTCAGTCTACCCTCGGTCCAACTCTTTTCTACCTCTCCATCTCCGTCTAACCTCGGTCCAACTCTTTTCTCCTCTCTCCATCTCCGTCTACCCTCGGTCCAACTCTTTTCTCCTCTCTCCATCTCCATCTACACATGGTCCAACTCTTTTCCCCTCTCCATCTCTGTCTACACTCGGCCCAACTCTTTACTCCTCTCTTCATCTCCGTCTACCCTCGGTCCAACACTTTTCTCCTCTCTCCATCTCCTTCTACGCTCGGTCCAACTCTTTTCCCCTCTCCATCTCCGTCTACCCTCGGCCCAACTCTTTACTCCTTTCTCCTTCTTCTCCTTCTCCGTCTACCCTCGGTCCAACACTTTTCTCCTCTCTTCATCTCGTCTACCCTCGGTCCAACACTTTTCTCCTCTCTCCATCTCCTTCTACGCTCGGTCCAACTCTTTTCTCCCTCTCCATCTCCGTCTACCCTCGGTCCAACTCTTTTCTCCCTCTCCATCTCCGTCTACCCTCGGTCCAACTCTTTTCTCCTCTCTCCATCTCCGTCTACCCTCGGTCCAACTCTTTGCTACTCTCTCCATCTCCGTCTACCCTCGGTCCAACTCTTTCTCCTCTCTCCATCTCCGTCTACCCTCGGTCCAACACTTTTCTCCTCTCTCCATCTCCTTCTATGCTCGGTCCAACTCTTTTCTCCCTCTCCATCTCCGTCTACCCTCGGTCCAAACTCTTTTCTCCCTCTCCATCTCCGTCTACCCTCGGTCCAACTCTTTCCTCCTCTCTCCATCTCCGTCTACCCTCGGTCCCAACTCTTGCTACTCTCTCCATCTCCATCTACCCTCGGTCCAACTCTTTTCTCCTCTGTCCATCTCCGTCTACCCTCGGTCCAACTCTTTTCTCCTCCCTCTCCATCTCTGTCTACGCTCGGTCCAACTCATTCCCCCTCTCCATCTCCGTCTAACCTCTGTCCAACTCTTTCATGTTCTCCATCTCCGTCTACCCTCGGTCCAACTCTTTCCCTGTCCATCTCCGTCTACCCTCGGTCAACTCTTTTCTCCTCTCTCCATCTCCGTCTACCCTAGGTCCAACTCTTTTCTCCTCTCTCCATCTCCGTCTACCCTCGGTCCAACTCTTTTCTCTTCTCTCCATTTCCGGCTACGCTCGGTCCAACTCTGTTCTCCTCTCTCCATCTCTGGCTACCCTCGGTCCAACTCTGTTCTCCTCTCTCCATCTCCGTCTACCCTCGACCCAACTCTTTCCCCCTCTCCATCTCCGTTTAGCCTCGGTCCAAATCTTTTCTCCTCTCTCCATTTCTGTCTACCCTCGGTCGAAATATTTTCTCCCTCTCCTTCTCCGTCTTCCCTAGGTCCAACACTTTTCTCCTCTCTCCATCTCCGTCTACCCTCGCTCCAACTCTTTTCTCCTCATTCTCCATCTCTGTCTACACTCGGTCCAACTCTTTTCTCCCTCTCCATCTCCGTCTACCCTCGGTCAACTCTTTTCTCCTCTCTCCATCTCCGTCTACCCTCGGTCCAACTCTTTTCCCTTCTCTCCATCTCCGGCTACCCTCGGTCCAACTCTGTTCTCCTCTCTCCATCTCCGACTACCCTCAGTCCAACTCTTTCCCCCTCTCCATCTCCGTCTACCCTCGGTCCAACTCTTTCTCCTCTCTCCATCTCTGTCTACACTCGGTCGAAATATTTTCTCCCTCTCCATCTCCGTCTCCCCTCGGTCCAACTCTTTTCTCCCTCTCCATCTCCGTCTACCCTCGGTCCAACTCTTTTCTCCTCTCTCCATCTCCGTCTACCCTCGTTCAACTCTTTCACCCTCTCCGTCTCAGTCTACCCTCGGTCCAACACTTTTCTCCTCTCTTCATCTCCGTCTACCCTCGGTCCAACTCTTTTCTCCTCGCTCCATCTCCGTCTACCCTCGGTCCAACTCTTTTCCCCTCGCTCCATCTCCGTCTACCCTCGGTCCAACTCTTTTCTCCTCTCTCCATCTCCGTCTACCCTCGGTCCAACTCTTTTCTCCTCTCTCCATCTCCGTCTACCCTCGGTCCAACTCTTTTCTCCTCTCTCCATCTCCATCTACACTTGGTCCAACTCTTTTCCCCTCTCCATCTCCGTCTACCCTTGCCCAACTCTTTTCTCCTTTCTCCTTCTCCATCTACCCTCGGTCCAACTCTTTGCTACTCTCTCCATCTCCGTCTACCCTCGGTCCAACTCTTTTCTCCCTCTCCATCTCTGTCTACCCTCGGTCCAACTCTTTCCCCCTCTCCATCTCCGTCTAACATCTGTCCAACTCCGTCATGTTCTTCGTCTCCGTCTACCTCGGTCCAACTCTTTTCTCCTCTCTCCATCTCCGTCTACCCCTCGGTCCAACACTTTTCTCCTCTCTCCATCTCCGTCTACCCTCCGTCCAACTTTTTTCTCCTCCCTCCATCTCCGACAACACTCGGTCCAACCCTTTTCTCGACTCTCTCCATCTCTGTCTACCCTCGTTCCAACTTTTTTCTCCTCCCTCCATCTCCAACACTCGGTCCAACCCTTTTCTCGACTCTCTCCATCTCCGTCTACCCTCGGTCCAACTCTTTTCTCCTCTCTCCATCTCCGTCTACCCTCGGTCGAACTCTTTTCTCCTCTCTCCATTTCCGTCTGCCCTCGGTCCAACTCTTTGCTACTCTCTCCATCTCCGTCTACCCTCGGTCCAAATATTTGCTACTCTCTCCATCTCCGTCTACCCTCGGTCAAACTCTTTCTCCTGTCCATCTCCGACTACCCTCGGTCCAACTCTTTTCTCCCTCTCCATCTCTGTCTACCCTCGGTCCAACACTTTTCTCCTCTCTCCATCTCCGTCTACCCTCGTTCCAACTCTTTCACCCTCTCCATCTCAGTCCACCCTCGGTCAAACTCTTTCCCCATGTCCTTCTCCGTCTTCCCTCGGTCCAACACTTTTCTCCTCTCTCCATCTCCCTCTACCCTCCGTCCAACTCTTTTCTCCTCTCTCCATCTCCGTCTACACTCGGTCCAACCCTTTTCTCCTCTCTCTCCATCTCTGTCTACCCTCGGTCCAACTCTTTTCTCCTCTCTCCGTCTCAGACTACCCTCGGTCCAACTCTTTTCTCCCTCTCCATCTCCGTCTACCCTCGGTCCAACTCTTTTCTCCTCTCTCCATCTCCGTCTACCCTCGGTCCAACTCATTTCTCCTTTCTCCATCTCCATCTACACATGGTCCAACTCTTTTCTCCTCTCTCCATCTCCGTCTACCCTCGGTTAAACTGTTTTCTCCCCCTCCATCTCTGTCTTCCCTCGGTCCAACTCTTTTCCCCTCTCCATCTCCGTTTACCCTCGGTCCAACTCTTTTCTCCTTTCTCCATCTCCGTCTACCCTCGGTCCAACTCATTTCTCCTTTCTCCATCTCCATCTACACATGGTCCAACTCTTTTCCCCTCTCCATCTCCGTCTCCCCTCGGTCCAACTCTTTTCTCATCTCTCCATCTCAGTCTACCCTCGGTCCAACTCTTTTCCCCCTTCCATCTCCGTCTACCCTCGGTCCAACTCCTTTCTCCTCTCTCCATCTCCTTCTACCCTCGGTCCAACTCTTTGCTACTCTCTCCATCTCCGTCGACCCTCGGTCCAACTCTTTTCTCCTCCCTCTCCATCTCTGTCTACACTCGGTCCAACTCTTTTCTCCTCTCCATCTCCGTCTACCCTCGGTCCAACACGTTTCTCCCCTCTCCATCTCCATCTACCCTCGGTCCAACTCTTTTCTCCTCTCTCCATCTCCGTCTACCCTCGGTCCAATTCTTTTCCCTTCTCTCCATCTCCGGCTACCCTCGGTCCAACTCTGTTCTCCTCTCTCCATCTCCGTCTACCCTCGGTCCAACTCTTTTCTCCCTCTCCATCTCAGACTCCCCTCGGCCCAACACTTTTCTCCTCTCTCCATCTCCGTCTACCCTCGGTCCAAGTCTTTTCTCCTCTCTCCATCTCCTTCTACCCTCGGTCAAACTCTTTTCTCCCTCTCCATCTCTGTCTACCCTCGGTCCAACTCTTTTCCCCTCTCCATCTCCGTTTACCCTCGGTCCAACTCTTTTCTCCTCTCTCCATCTCCGTCTACCCTCGGTCCAACACTTTTCCCTTCTCTCCATCTCCGGCTACCCTCGGTCCAACTCTTTTCCCCTCTCCATCTCCGTCTACCCTCGGTCCAACTCTTTTCTCCTCTCTCCATCTCTGTCTGCACTCGGTCGAATATTTTCTCCCTCTCCATCTCCGTCTACACTCGGTCCAACTCTTTTCTCCCTCTCCTTCTCCGTCTACCCTCGGTCCAACTCTGTTCTCCTCTCTCCATCTCCGGCTACCCTCGGTCCAACTCTTTTCTCCTCTCTCCATCTCTGTCTACACTCGGTCGAAATATTTTCTCCCTCTCCATCTCCGTCTACCCTTGGTCCAACTCTTTTCTCCCTCTCCATCTCCGTCTACCCTCGGTCCAACTCTTTCTCCTCTCTCCATCTCCGTCTACCCTCGTTCAACTCTTTCACCCTCTCCGTCTCAGTCTACCCTCGGTCCATCTCTTTTCTCCCTCTCCATCTCCGTCTACCCTCGGTCCAACTCTTTTCTCCTCTCTCCATCTCCGTCTACCCTCGGCCCAACACTTTTCTACTCTCTCCATCTCCGTCTACCCTCGGTCCAACTCTTTTCTCCTCTGTCCATCTCCATCTACACATGGTCCAACTCTTTTCCCCTCTCCATATCCGTCTACCCTCAGCCCAACTCTTTTCCCCTTTCTCCTTCTCCGTCTACCCTCGGTCCAACTCTGTTTTCCTCTCTCCATCTCCGGCTACCCTCGTTCCAACTCTTTCCCCCTCTCCATCTCCGTCTACCCTCGGTCCAACTCTTTTCTCCTCTCTCCATCTCCGTCTACCCTCGGTCCAACTCTTTTCTCCTCTCTCCATCTCTGTCTACACTCTGTCAAAATATTTTCTCCCTCTCCATCTCCGTCTACCCTCGGTCCAACTCTTTTCTCCCTCTCCATCTCCGTCTACCCTCGGTCCAACTCTTTTCTCCTCTCTCCATCTCCGTCTACCCTCGGTCCAACTCTGTTCTCCTCTCTCCATCTCCATCTACACATGGTCCAACTCTTTTCCCCTCTCCATCTCCGTCTACCCTCGGTCCAACTCTTTTCTCCTCTCTCCATCTCTGTCTACCCTCGGTCCAACTCTTTTCTCCCTCTCCATCTCCGTCTGCCCTCGGTCCAACACGTTTCTCGCTCTCCATCTCCGTCTACCCTCGGTCCAACTCTATTCTCCCCTCTCCATCTCCATCTACCCTCGTTCCAACTCTTTGCTCCTCTCTCCATCTCTGTCTACACTCGGTCCAACACGTTTCTCGCTCTCCATCTCCGTCTACCCTCGGTCCAACTCTATTCTCCCCTCTCCATTTCCATCTACCCTCCTTCCAACTCTTTGCTCCTCTCTCCATCTCTGTCTACCCTCGGTCGAAATATTTTCTCCCTCTCCATCTCCGTCTACCCTCGGTCCAACTCTTTTCTCCTGTCTCCATCTCCGTCTACACTCGTTCAACTCTTTCACCCTCTCCGTCTCAGTCCACCCTCGGTCCAACTCTTTTCTCCCTCTCCATCTCCGTCTACCCTCTGTCCAACTATTTCCTCCTCTCTCCATCTCCGTCTACCCTCGGTCCAACTCTTTCCCCAAGTCCATTTCCGTCTACACTCGGTCCAACTCTTTCCTACTCTCTCCATCTCCGTCTACCCTCGGTCCAACTCTTTGCTACTCTCTCCATCTCCGTCTACCCTCGGTCCAACACTCTTCTCCTCTCTCCATCTCCGTCTACCCTCGGCCCAACTCTTTTCTCCTCTCTCCATCTCTGTCTACCCTCGGTCCAACTCTTTTCTCCTCTCTCCATCTCTGTCTACCCTCGGTCCAACTCTTTTCTCCTCTCTCCATCTCCATCTACACTTGGTCCAACTCTTTTCCCCTCTCCATCTCCGTCTACCCTCGGCCCAACTCTTTTCTCTTTTCTCCATCTCCTTCTACCCTCGGTCCAACTCTTTTCTCCCTCTCCATCTCTGTCTACCCTCGGTCCAACTCTTTTCCCCACTCCATCTCCGTTTACCCTCGGTCCAACTCTTTTCTCCTCTCTCCATCTCCGTGTTTCCTCGGTCCAACACTTTTCTACTCTCTCCATCTCCGTCTACACTCGGTCCAACTCTTTACTACTCTCTCCATCTCCGTCTACCCACGGTCCAACTCTTTTCTCCTCTGTCCATCTCTGTCTACCCTCGGTCCAACTCTTTCCCCCTCTCCATCTCCGTCTAACATCTGTCCAACTCCTTCATGTTCTCCATCTCCGTCTACCCTCGGTCAAACTCTTTCTCCTGTCCATCACCGTCTACCCTCGGTCCAACTCTTTTCTCCCTCTCCATCTCCGTCTACCCTCGGTCCAGCACTTTTCTCCTCTCTTCATCTCCGTCTACCCTCGGTCCATCACTTTTCTCCTCTCTCCTTCTCCGTCTACCCTCCGTCCAACTTTTTTCTCCTCCCTCCATCTCCGACAACACTCGGTCCAACCCTTTTCTCGACTCTCTCCATCTCTGTCTACCTTCGGACCAACTCTTTTCTCCTCTGTCTCCATCTCCGTCTACCCTCGGTCCAACTCTTTGCTCCCTCTCCATCTCCGTCTACCCTCGGTCCAACTCTTTTCTCCTCTCTCCATCTCCGTCTACCCTCGGTCCAACACTTTTCTCCTCTCTTCATCTCCGTCTACCCTCGGACCAACTCTTTTCTCCTCTCTCCATCTCCTTCTACCCTCGGTCCAACTCTTTTCTCCCTCACCATCTCCGTCTACCCTCGGTCCAACTCTTTTCTCCCTCTCCATCTCCGTCTACCCTCGGTCCAACTCTTTTCTCCCTCAGCAACTCCGTCTACCCTCGTTCCAACTCTTTCACCCTCTCCATCTCCGTCTACCCTCGGTCCAACACTTTTCTCCTCTCTTCATCTCCGTCTACCCTCGGTCCAACTCTTTTCTCCTCTCTCCATCTCCGTCTACCGTCGGTCCAACTCTTTTCTCCTCTCTCCATCTCCGTCTACCCTCGGTCCAACTCTTTTCTCCTCTCTCTCCATCTCCGTCTACCCTCGGTCCAACTCTTTTCTCCTCTCTTCATCTCCGTCTACCCTCGGTCCAACTCTTTTCTCCTCTCTCCATCTCCTTCTACCCTCGGTCCAACTCTTTTCTCCCTCACCATCTCCGTCTACCCTCGGTCCAACTCTTTTCCACTCTCCATCTCCGTTTACCCTCGGTCCAACTCTTTTCTCCTCTCTCCATCTCCGTCTACCCTCGGTCCAACTCTTTGCTACTCTCTCCATCTCCGTCTACCCTCGGTCCAAATCTTTGCTACTCTCTCCATCTCCGTCTACCCTCGGTCAAACTCTTTCTCCTGTCCATCTCCGTCTACCCTCGGTCCAACTCTTTTCTCCTCTCTCCGTCTCCGTCTACCCTCGGTCCAACACTTTTCTCCTCTCTCCAACTCCGTCTACCCTCGTCCAACTCTTTCACCCTCTCCATCTCAGTCTACCCTCGGTCAAACTCTTTCCCCATGTCCTTCTCCGTCTTCCCTTGGTCCAACACTTTTCTCCTCTCTCCATCTCCCTCTACCCTCCGTCCAACTCTTTTCTCCTCTCTCCATCTCCGTCTACACTCGGTCCAACCCTTTTCTCCTCTCTCTCCATCTCCGTCTACCCTCGGTACAACTCTTTTCTCCTCTCTCCGTCTCAGACTACCCTCGGTCCAACTCTTTTCTCCCTCTCCATCTCCGTCTACCCTCCGTCCAACTCTTTTCTCCTCTCTCCATCTCCGTCTACCCTCGGTCCAACTCTTTGCTGCTCTCTCCATCTCTGTCTACACTCGGTCCAACTCTTTTCTCCCTCTCCATCTCCGTCTACCCTCGGTCCAACTCTTTTCTCCCTCTCCATCTCCGTCTACCATCGTTCCAACTCTTTCACCCTCTCCATCTCCGTCTACCCTCGGTCCAACACTTTTCTCCTCTCTTCATCTCCGTCTACCCTCGGTCCAACTCTTTTCTCCTCTCTCCATCTCCGTCTACCCTCGGTCCAACTCTTTTCTCCTCTCTCCATCTCCGTCTACCCTCGGTCCAACTCTTTTCTCCTCCCTCTCCATCTCTGTCTACACTCGGTCCAACTCTTTCCCCCTCTCCATCTCCGTCTAACCACTGTCCAACTCTTTCATGTTCTCCATCTCCGTCTACTCTCTGTCAAACTCTTTCCCCCTGTCCATCTCTGTCTACCCTCGGTCCAACTCTTTTCTCCCTCTCCATCTCTGTCTACCCTCGGACCAACTCTTTTCCCCTCTCCATCTCCGTTTACCCTCGGTCCAACTCTTTTCTCCTCTCTCCTTCTCCGTCAACCCTCGGTCCAACTCTTTTCTCCTCTCTCTCCATCTCCGTCTACCCTCGGTCCAACTCTTTGCTACTCTCTCCATCTCCGTCTACCCTCGGTCCAAATCTTTTCTCCTCTCTCCATCTCCGTCTACCCTCGGTCCAACTCTTTGCTACTCTCTCCATCTCCGTCTACCCTCGGTCCAACTCCTTTCTCCTCTCTCTCCATCTCCGTCTACCCTCGGTCAAACTCTTTCCCCCTGTCCATCTCCGTCTACCCTCGGTCAAACTCTTTTCTCCTCTCTCCATCTCCGTCTACCATCAGTCCAACTCTTTTCTCCTCTCTCTCCATCTCCGTCTACCCTCGGTCCAACTCTTTTCCCCCTCTCCATCTCCGTCTACCCTCGGTCCAACTCTTTTCTCGTCTCTCCATCGCCGTCTACCCTCGGTCCAACTCTTTTCTCCTCTCTCCATCTCCGTCTACTCTCGGTCAAACTATTTTCTCCTCTCTCCATCTCCGTCTACCCTCGGTCCAACTCTTTTCTCCTCTCTCTCCATCTCCGTCTACCCTCGGTCCAACTCTTTTCTCCTCTGTCCATCTCCGTCTACCCTCGGTCCAACTCTTTTCTCCTCTCTCCATCTCCGTCTACCCTCGGTCCAACTCTTTTCTCCTCTCTCTCCATCTCCGTCTACCCTCGGTCCAACTCTTTTCTCCTCTCTCTCCATCTCCGTCTACCCTCGGTCCAAATCTTCCCCCCCTGTCCATCTCCGTGTACTCTCTGTCAAACTCTTTCCCCCTGTCCATCTCCGTCTACCCTCGCTCCAACTCTTTTCTCCTCTCTCTCCATCTCCGTCTAACCTCTGTCCAACTCTTTCATGTTTTCCATCTCCGTCTACTCTCGGTCAAACTCTTTCCCCCTGTCCATCTCCGTCTACCCTCGCTCCAACTCTTTTCTCCTCTCTCCATCTCCGTCTACCCTCGGTCCAACTCTTTTCTCCTCTCTCCATCTCCGTCTACCCTCGGTCCAACTCTTTTCTCCTCTCTCCATCTCCGTCTACCCTCGGTCCAACTCTTTTCTCCTCTCTCCATCTCCGTCTACACTCGTTCCAACTCTTTCACTCTCTCCATCTCAGTCCACCCTCGGTCAAACTCTTTCCCCCTGTCCATCTCCGTCTACCCTCGGTCCAACTCTTTTCTCCTCTCCATCTTCGTCTACCCTCGGTCCAACTCTTTTCTCCTCTCTCCATCTCATTCTACCCTCGGTCCAACTCTTTTCTCCTCTCTCCATCTCCGTCTACCCTTGGTCCAACTCTTTTCCCCTCTCCATCTCCATCTACCCTCGGTCCAACACTTTTCTCCTCTCTCCATCTCCGTCTACCCTCGGTCAAACTCTTTTCTCCTCTCTCCATCTCCGTCTACCCTCGGTCCAATTCTTTTCCCCCTCTCCATCTCCGTCTACCCTCGGACCAACTCTTTTCAACTCCCTGTCCATCTCCGTCTACCCTCGGTCCAACTCTTTTCTCGTCTCTCCAATTCCGTCTAACCTCTGTCCAACTCTGTCATGTTCTCCATCTCCGTCTACTCTCGGTCAAACTCTTTCCCCCTGTCCATCTCCGTCTACCCTCGGTCCAACTCTTTTCTCCTCTCTCCATCTCCGTCTACCCTCGTTCCAACTCTTTCACCCTCTCCATCTCAGTCCACCCTCAGTCAAACTCTTTTCTCCTCTCTCCATCTCCGTCTACCCTCCGTCCATCTCTTTTCTCCCTCTCCATCTCCGTCTACACTCGGTCCAACCCTTTTCTCCTCTCTCTCCATCTCCGTCTACCCTCGGTCCAACTCTTTTCTCCTCTCTCCGTCTCCGTCTACCCTCGGTCCAACTCTGTTCTCCTCTCTCCATCTCCGTCTACCCTCGGTCCAACTCTTTTCTCCTCTCTCCATCTCCATCTACACTTGGTCCAACTCTTTTCCCCTCTCCATCTCCGTCTACCCTCGGCCCAACACTTTTCTCCTTTCTCCTTCTCCGTCTACCCTCGGTCCAACTCTTTTCTCCTCTCTCCATCTCCGTGTACCCTCGGTCCAACTCTTTTCCCCCTCTCCATCTCCGTCTACCCTCGGTCCAAATATTTTCTCCTCCCTCTCCATCTCCGTGTACCCTCGGTCCAACTCTTTTCTCCTCCCTCTCCATCTCCGTGTACGCTCGGTCCAACTCTTTTCTCCTCTCTCCATCTCTGTCTACCCTCGGTCCAACTCTTTTCCCCTCTCCATCTCCGTCTACTCTCGGCCCAACTCTTTTCTCCTTTCTCCTTCTCCGTCTACCCTCGGTCCAACACTTTTCTCCTCTCTCCATCTCCGTCTACCCTCGGTCCACCTCTTTTCTCCTCTCTCCATCTCCTTCTACCCTCGGTCCAACTCTTTGCTCCCTCTCCATCTCTGTCTACCCTCGGTCCAACTCTTTTCTCCTCCCTCTCCATCTCCGTCTACCCTCGGTCCAACTCTTTTCTCCTCCCTCTCCATCTCCGTCTACCCTCGGTCCAACTCTTTTCTCCTCCCTCTCCATCTCCGTCTACCCTCGGTCAAACTCTTTCCCCCTGTCCATCTCCGTCTACCCACAGTCCAACTCTTTGCTCCTCTCTCCATCTCCGTCTACCCTCGGTCCAACTCTTATCTCATCTCTCCATCTCCTTGTACCCTCGGTCCAACTCTTTTCTCGTCTCTCTCCATCTCCGTCTACCCTCGGTCCAACTCTTTCCCCCTGTCCATCTCCGTCTAACCTCGGTCCAACTCTTTTCTCCTCTCTCCATCTCCGTCTACACTCGGTCCAACTCTTTCACCCTCTCCTTCTCAGTCCACCCTCAGTCAAACTCTTTTCCCCCTATCCATCTCCGTCTACCCTCGTTCCAACACTTTCACCCTCTCCATCTCAGTCCACCCTCGGTCAAACTTTTTTCTCCTCTCTCCATCTCTGTCTATGCTCGGTCCAACTCATTCCCCCTCTCCATCTCCGTCTACCCTCGGTCAAACTCTTTCCCCTGTCCATCTCCGTCTACCCTCGGTCCAACTCTTTTCTCCCTCTCCATCTCCGTCTACCCTCGGTTCAACACTTTTCTCCTCTCTCTGTCTCAGTCCACCCTCGGTCCAACTCTTTTCTCCTCTCTCCATCTCTGTCTACCCTCGGTCCAACTCTTTTCTCCTCTCTCTGTCTCAGTCTACCCTCGGTCCAACTCTTTTCTCCGCTCTCCATCTCCGTCTACCCTCGGTCCAACTCTTTTCTCCTCTCTCCTTCTCCGTCTACCCTTGGTCCAACTCTTTTCTCCTCTCTCCATCTCCGTCTACCCTCGGTCCAACTCTTTTCTCCCTATCCATCTCCGTCTACCCTCGTTCCAACTCTTTCACCCTCTCCATCTCAGTCCACCCTCGGTCAAACTCTTTCCCCCTGTCCATCTCCGTCTTCCCTCGGTCCAACACTTTTCTCCACTCTCCATCTCCGTCTACCCTCCGTCCAACTTTTTTCTCCTCTCTCCATCTCCGTCAACACTCGGTCCAACCCTTTACTCCACTCTCTCCATCTCCGTCTACGCTCGGTCCAACTCTTTTCTCCTCTCTCCATCTCCGTCTACCCTCGGTCCAACTCTTTTCTCCTCTCTCCGTCTCAGTCTACCCTCGGTCCAACTCTTTTCTCCGCACTCCATCTCCGTCTACCCTCGGTCCAACTCTTTTCTCCTCTCTCCATCTCCGGCTACCCTTGGTCCAACTCTTTTCTCCTCTCTCCATCTCCGTCTACCCTCGGTCCAAATCTTTTCTCCTCTCTCCATCTCCATCTACCCTTCGTCCAACTCTTTTCTCCTCTCTCCATCTCCGTGTACCCTCGGTCCAACTCTTTTCTCCTCACTCCATCTCCATCTACCCTCGGTCCAACTCTTTGCTACTCTCTCCATCTCCGTCTACCGTCGGTCCAAATCTTTGCTACTCTCTCCATCTCCGTCTACCCTCGGTCCAACTCTTTTCTCCTCTGTCCATCTCTGTCTACCCTCGGTCCAACTCTTTCCCTCTCTCCATCTCCGTCTAACATCTGTCCTACTCCTTCATGTTCTCCATCTCCGTCTACACTCGGTCAAACTCTTTCTCCTGTCCATCTCCGTCTACCCTCGGTCCAACTCTTTTATCCCTCTCCACCTCTGTCTACCCTCGGTCCAACACTTTTCTCCTCTCTTCATCTCCGTCTACCCTCAGTCCAACACTTTTCTCCTCTCTCCGTCTCCGTCTACCCTCCGTCCAACTTTTTTCTCCTCCCTCCATCTCCGACAACACTCGGTCCAAACCTTTTCTCCACTCTCTCCATCTCTGTCTACCCTCGGTCCAACTCTTTCACACTCTCCATCTCAGTCCCCCTCGTTCAAAAAATTTTCCCCCTATCCATCTCCGTCTACCCTCGGTCCAACTCTTTTCCCCTCTCTCCATCTCCATCTACCCTCGGTCCAACACTTTTCTAGTCTCTCCATCTCGGTCTACCTTCCTTCCAACTCTTTTCTCCTCTCTCCATCTCCGTCTACCCTCGGTCCAACACTTTTCTCCTCTCTCCATCTCCGTCTACACAAGGTCCAACCCTTTTCTCCTCTCTCTCCATCTCCGTCTACCCTCGGTCCAATTCTTTTCTCCTCTCTCCGTCTCAGTCTACCCTCGGTCCAACTCTTTTCTACCTCTCCATCTCCGTCTAACCTCGGTCCAACTCTTTTCCCCTCTCCATCTCCGTCTACCCTCGGCCCAACTCGTTACTCCTTTCTCCTTCTCCGTCTACCCTCGGTCCAACTCTTTTCTCCTCTCTCCATCTCCTTCTACGCTCGGTCCAACTCTTTTCTCCCTCTCAATCTCTGTCTGCCCTCGGTCCAACTCTTTTCCCCACTCCATCTCCGTTTACCCTCGGTCCAACTGTTTTCTCCTCTCTCCATCTCCGTCTACCCTCGGTCCAACTCTTTGCTACTCTCTCCATCTCCGTCTACCCACGGTCCAACTCTTTGCTACTCTCTCCATCTCCATCTACCCTCGGTCCAACTCTTTTCTCCTCTGTCCATCTCCGTCTACCCTCGGTCCAACTCTTTTCTCCTCCCTCTCCATCTCTGTCTATGATCGGTCCAACTCATTCCCCCTCTCCATCTCCGTCTAACCTCTGTCCAACTCTTTCATGTTCTCCATCTCTGTCTACCCTCGGTCAAACTCTTTCCCCTGTCAATCTCCGTCTACCCTCGGTCCAACTCTTTTCTCCCTCTCCATCTCCGTCTACCCTCGGTTCAACACTTTTCTCCTCTCTCCATCTCCGGCTACCCTCGGTCCAACTCTTCTCTCCCTCTCCATCTCCGTTTACCCTCGGTCCAACTCTTTTCTCCTCTCTCCTTCTCCGTCAACCCTCGGTCCAACTCTTTTCTCCTCTCTCTCCATCTCCGTCTACCCTCGGTCCAACTCTTTGCTACTCTCTCCATCTCCGTCTACCCTCGGTCCAAATCTTTTCTCCTCTCTCCATCTCCGTCTACCCTCGGTCCAACTCTTTGCTACTCTCTCCATCTCCGTCTACCCTCGGTCCAACTCCTTTCTCCTCTCTCTCCATCTCCGTCTACCCTCGGTCAAACTCTTTCCCCCTGTCCATCTCCGTCTACCCTCGGTCAAACTCTTTTCTCCTCTCTCCATCTCCGTCTACCATCAGTCCAACTCTTTTCTCCTCTCTCTCCATCTCCGTCTACCCTCGGTCCAACTCTTTTCCCCCTCTCCATCTCCGTCTACCCTCGGTCCAACTCTTTTCTCGTCTCTCCATCGCCGTCTACCCTCGGTCCAACTCTTTTCTCCTCTCTCCATCTCCGTCTACTCTCGGTCAAACTATTTTCTCCTCTCTCCATCTCCGTCTACCCTCGGTCCAACTCTTTTCTCCTCTCTCTCCATCTCCGTCTACCCTCGGTCCAACTCTTTTCTCCTCTGTCCATCTCCGTCTACCCTCGGTCCAACTCTTTTCTCCTCTCTCCATCTCCGTCTACCCTCGGTCCAACTCTTTTCTCCTCTCTCTCCATCTCCGTCTACCCTCGGTCCAACTCTTTTCTCCTCTCTCTCCATCTCCGTCTACCCTCGGTCCAAATCTTCCCCCCCTGTCCATCTCCGTGTACTCTCTGTCAAACTCTTTCCCCCTGTCCATCTCCGTCTACCCTCGCTCCAACTCTTTTCTCCTCTCTCTCCATCTCCGTCTAACCTCTGTCCAACTCTTTCATGTTTTCCATCTCCGTCTACTCTCGGTCAAACTCTTTCCCCCTGTCCATCTCCGTCTACCCTCGCTCCAACTCTTTTCTCCTCTCTCCATCTCCGTCTACCCTCGGTCCAACTCTTTTCTCCTCTCTCCATCTCCGTCTACCCTCGGTCCAACTCTTTTCTCCTCTCTCCATCTCCGTCTACCCTCGGTCCAACTCTTTTCTCCTCTCTCCATCTCCGTCTACACTCGTTCCAACTCTTTCACTCTCTCCATCTCAGTCCACCCTCGGTCAAACTCTTTCCCCCTGTCCATCTCCGTCTACCCTCGGTCCAACTCTTTTCTCCTCTCCATCTTCGTCTACCCTCGGTCCAACTCTTTTCTCCTCTCTCCATCTCATTCTACCCTCGGTCCAACTCTTTTCTCCTCTCTCCATCTCCGTCTACCCTTGGTCCAACTCTTTTCCCCTCTCCATCTCCATCTACCCTCGGTCCAACACTTTTCTCCTCTCTCCATCTCCGTCTACCCTCGGTCAAACTCTTTTCTCCTCTCTCCATCTCCGTCTACCCTCGGTCCAATTCTTTTCCCCCTCTCCATCTCCGTCTACCCTCGGACCAACTCTTTTCAACTCCCTGTCCATCTCCGTCTACCCTCGGTCCAACTCTTTTCTCGTCTCTCCAATTCCGTCTAACCTCTGTCCAACTCTGTCATGTTCTCCATCTCCGTCTACTCTCGGTCAAACTCTTTCCCCCTGTCCATCTCCGTCTACCCTCGGTCCAACTCTTTTCTCCTCTCTCCATCTCCGTCTACCCTCGTTCCAACTCTTTCACCCTCTCCATCTCAGTCCACCCTCAGTCAAACTCTTTTCTCCTCTCTCCATCTCCGTCTACCCTCCGTCCATCTCTTTTCTCCCTCTCCATCTCCGTCTACACTCGGTCCAACCCTTTTCTCCTCTCTCTCCATCTCCGTCTACCCTCGGTCCAACTCTTTTCTCCTCTCTCCGTCTCCGTCTACCCTCGGTCCAACTCTGTTCTCCTCTCTCCATCTCCGTCTACCCTCGGTCCAACTCTTTTCTCCTCTCTCCATCTCCATCTACACTTGGTCCAACTCTTTTCCCCTCTCCATCTCCGTCTACCCTCGGCCCAACACTTTTCTCCTTTCTCCTTCTCCGTCTACCCTCGGTCCAACTCTTTTCTCCTCTCTCCATCTCCGTGTACCCTCGGTCCAACTCTTTTCCCCCTCTCCATCTCCGTCTACCCTCGGTCCAAATATTTTCTCCTCCCTCTCCATCTCCGTGTACCCTCGGTCCAACTCTTTTCTCCTCCCTCTCCATCTCCGTGTACGCTCGGTCCAACTCTTTTCTCCTCTCTCCATCTCTGTCTACCCTCGGTCCAACTCTTTTCCCCTCTCCATCTCCGTCTACTCTCGGCCCAACTCTTTTCTCCTTTCTCCTTCTCCGTCTACCCTCGGTCCAACACTTTTCTCCTCTCTCCATCTCCGTCTACCCTCGGTCCACCTCTTTTCTCCTCTCTCCATCTCCTTCTACCCTCGGTCCAACTCTTTGCTCCCTCTCCATCTCTGTCTACCCTCGGTCCAACTCTTTTCTCCTCCCTCTCCATCTCCGTCTACCCTCGGTCCAACTCTTTTCTCCTCCCTCTCCATCTCCGTCTACCCTCGGTCCAACTCTTTTCTCCTCCCTCTCCATCTCCGTCTACCCTCGGTCAAACTCTTTCCCCCTGTCCATCTCCGTCTACCCACAGTCCAACTCTTTGCTCCTCTCTCCATCTCCGTCTACCCTCGGTCCAACTCTTATCTCATCTCTCCATCTCCTTGTACCCTCGGTCCAACTCTTTTCTCGTCTCTCTCCATCTCCGTCTACCCTCGGTCCAACTCTTTCCCCCTGTCCATCTCCGTCTAACCTCGGTCCAACTCTTTTCTCCTCTCTCCATCTCCGTCTACACTCGGTCCAACTCTTTCACCCTCTCCTTCTCAGTCCACCCTCAGTCAAACTCTTTTCCCCCTATCCATCTCCGTCTACCCTCGGTCCAACTCTTTTCTCCTCTCTCTGTCTCAGTCTACCCTCGGTCCAACTCTTTTCTCCGCTCTCCATCTCCGTCTACCCTCGGTCCAACTCTTTTCTCCGCTCTCCATCTCCGTCTACCCTCGGTCCAACTCTTTTCTCCTCTCTCCTTCTCCGTCTACCCTTGGTCCAACTCTTTTCTCCTCTCTCCATCTCCGTCTACCCTCGGTCCAACTCTTTTCTCCCTATCCATCTCCGTCTACCCTCGTTCCAACTCTTTCACCCTCTCCATCTCAGTCCACCCTCGGTCAAACTCTTTCCCCCTGTCCATCTCCGTCTTCCCTCGGTCCAACACTTTTCTCCACTCTCCATCTCCGTCTACCCTCCGTCCAACTTTTTTCTCCTCTCTCCATCTCCGTCAACACTCGGTCCAACCCTTTACTCCACTCTCTCCATCTCCGTCTACGCTCGGTCCAACTCTTTTCTCCTCTCTCCATCTCCGTCTACCCTCGGTCCAACTCTTTTCTCCTCTCTCCGTCTCAGTCTACCCTCGGTCCAACTCTTTTCTCCGCACTCCATCTCCGTCTACCCTCGGTCCAACTCTTTTCTCCTCTCTCCATCTCCGGCTACCCTTGGTCCAACTCTTTTCTCCTCTCTCCATCTCCGTCTACCCTCGGTCCAAATCTTTTCTCCTCTCTCCATCTCCATCTACCCTTCGTCCAACTCTTTTCTCCTCTCTCCATCTCCGTGTACCCTCGGTCCAACTCTTTTCTCCTCACTCCATCTCCATCTACCCTCGGTCCAACTCTTTGCTACTCTCTCCATCTCCGTCTACCGTCGGTCCAAATCTTTGCTACTCTCTCCATCTCCGTCTACCCTCGGTCCAACTCTTTTCTCCTCTGTCCATCTCTGTCTACCCTCGGTCCAACTCTTTCCCTCTCTCCATCTCCGTCTAACATCTGTCCTACTCCTTCATGTTCTCCATCTCCGTCTACACTCGGTCAAACTCTTTCTCCTGTCCATCTCCGTCTACCCTCGGTCCAACTCTTTTATCCCTCTCCACCTCTGTCTACCCTCGGTCCAACACTTTTCTCCTCTCTTCATCTCCGTCTACCCTCAGTCCAACACTTTTCTCCTCTCTCCGTCTCCGTCTACCCTCCGTCCAACTTTTTTCTCCTCCCTCCATCTCCGACAACACTCGGTCCAAACCTTTTCTCCACTCTCTCCATCTCTGTCTACCCTCGGTCCAACTCTTTCACCCTCTCCATCTCAGTCCCCCTCGTTCAAAAAATTTTCCCCCTATCCATCTCCGTCTACCCTCGGTCCAACTCTTTTCCCCTCTCTCCATCTCCATCTACCCTCGGTCCAACACTTTTCTAGTCTCTCCATCTCGGTCTACCTTCCTTCCAACTCTTTTCTCCTCTCTCCATCTCCGTCTACCCTCGGTCCAACACTTTTCTCCTCTCTCCATCTCCGTCTACTCTCGGTCCAACTCTTTTCTCCTCTCTCCATCTCCGACTACCCTCGGTCCAACTCTTTCCCTCTCTCCATCTCCGTCTAACATCTGTCCAACTCCTTCATGTTCTCCATCTCCGTCTACCCTCGGTCAAACTCTTTCTCCTGTCCATCTCCGTCTACCCTCGGTCCAACTCTTTTCTCCTCTCTCCGTCTCCGTCTACCCTCGGTCCAACTCTTTTCTCCTCTCTCCGTCTCCGTCTACCCTCGGTCCAACTCTTTTATCCCTCTCCACCTCTGTCTACCCTCGGTCCAACACTTTTCTCCTCTCTTCATCTCCGTCTACCCTCAGTCCAACACTTTTCTCCTCTCTCCGTCTCCGTCTACCCTCCGTCCAACTTTTTTCTCCTCCCTCCATCTCCGACAACACTCGGTCCAACCCTTTTCTCCACTCTCTCCATCTCTGTCTACCATCGGTCCAACTCTTTCACCCTCTCCATCTCAGTCCACCCTCATTCAAAAAATTTTCCCCCTATCCATCTCCGTCTACCCTCGGTCCAACTCTTTTCCCCTCTCTCCATCTCCATCTACCCTCGGTCCAACTCTTTTCTAGTCTCCCATCTCTGTCTACCTTCCTTCCAACTCTTTTCTCCCCTCTCCATCTCCGTCTACACAAGGTCCAACCCTTTTCTCCTCTCTCTCCATCTCCGTCTACCCTCGGTCCAATTCTTTTCTCCTCTCTCCGTCTCAGTCTACCCTCGGTCCAACTCTTTTCTACCTCTCCATCTCCGTCTAACCTCGGTCCAACTCTTTTCCCCTCTCCATCTCCGTCTACCCTCGGCCCAACTCGTTACTCCTTTCTCCTTCTCCGTCTACCCTCGGTCCAACTCTTTTCTCCTCTCTCCATCTCCTTCTACGCTCGGTCCAACTCTTTTCTCCCTCTCAATCTCTGTCTGCCCTCGGTCCAACTCTTTTCCCCACTCCATCTCCGTTTACCCTCGGTCCAACTGTTTTCTCCTCTCTCCATCTCCGTCTACCCTCGGTCCAACTCTTTGCTACTCTCTCCATCTCCGTCTACCCACGGTCCAACTCTTTGCTACTCTCTCCATCTCCATCTACCCTCGGTCCAACTCTTTTCTCCTCTGTCCATCTCCGTCTACCCTCGGTCCAACTCTTTTCTCCTCCCTCTCCATCTCTGTCTATGATCGGTCCAACTCATTCCCCCTCTCCATCTCCGTCTAACCTCTGTCCAACTCTTTCATGTTCTCCATCTCTGTCTACCCTCGGTCAAACTCTTTCCCCTGTCCATCTCCGTCTACCCTCGGTCCAACTCTTTTCTCCCTCTCCATCTCCGTCTACCCTCGGTTCAACACTTTTCTCCTCTCTCCATCTCCGGCTACCCTCGACCCAACTCTTTTCCCCCCTCTCCATCTCCGTCTACCCTCGGTCAAACACTTTTCCCCCTATCCATCTCCGTCTACCCTCGTTCCAACTCTTTCACCCTCTCCATCTCCGTCTACCCTCGGTCCAACTCGTTTCTCCCTCTCCATCTCCGTGTACCCTCGGTGCAACTCTTTTCTCCTCCCTCTCCATCTCCGTGTACGCTCGGTCCAACTCTTTTCTCCCTCTCCATCTCTGTCTACCCTCTGTCCAACTCTTTTCCCCTCTCCATCTCCGTTTACCCTCGGTCCAACTCTTTTCTCCTCTCTCCATCTCCGTGTACCCTCGGTAAAACTCTTTTCTCCTCTCTCCATCTCCGTCTACCCTCGGTCCAACACTTTACTCCTGCCTCCACATCCGTGTACCCTCGGTCCAATTCTTTTCCCCCTCTCCATCTCCGTCTACCCTCGGACCAACTCTTTTCTCCTCCCTCTCCATCTCCGTCTACCCTCGGTCCAACTCTTTTCTCGTCTCTCCATCTCCGTCTAACCTCTGTCCAACTCTTTCATGTTCTCCATCTCCGTCTACTCTCGGTCAAACTCTTTCCCCCTGTCCATCTCCGTCTACCCTCGGTCCAACTCTTTTCTCCTCTCTCCATCTCCGTCTTCCCTCGTTCCAACTCTTTCACCCTCTCCATCTCAGTCCACCCTCGGTCAAACTCTTTTCTCCTCTCTCCATCTCCGTCTACCCTCCGTCCATCTCTTTTCTCCCTCTCGATCTCCGTCTAAACTCGGACTAACCCTTTTCTCCTCTCTCTCCATCTCCGTCTACCCTCGGTCCAACTCTTTTCTCCTCTCTCCGTTTCAGTCTACCCTCGGTCCAACTCTTTTCTCCCTCTCCATCTCCGTCTACCCTCGGCCCAACTCTTTTCTCCTTTCTCCTTCTCCGTCTACCCTCGGTCCAACACTTTTCTCCTCTCTCCATCTCCGTCTACCCTCGGTCCAACTCTTTGCTACTCTCTCCATCTCCGTCTACCCTCGGTCCAACACTTTTCTCCTCTCACCATCTCCGTCTACCCTCGGTCCAACTCTTTGCTACTCTCTCCATCTCCGTCTACCCTCGGTCCAACACTTTTCTCCTCTCTCCATCTCCGTCTACCCTCGGTCCAACTCTTTGCTACTCTCTCCATCTCCGTCTACCCTCGGTCAAACTCTTTTCTCCTCTCTCCATCTCCGTCTACCCTCGGTCCAACTCTTTACTCCTCTCTCCACCTCCGTGTACCCTCGGTCCAATTCTTTTACCCCTCTCCATCTCCGTCTACCCTCGGTCCAACTCTTTTCTCCTCCCTCTCCATCTCCGTCTACCCTCGGTCCAACTCTTTTCTCCTCCCTCTCCATCTCCGTCTACCCTCGGTCCAACTCTTTTCTCCTCTCTCCGTCTCCGTCTACCCTCGGTCCAACTCTTTTCTCCTCTCTCCATCTCCATCTACCCTTGGTCCAACTCTTTTCCCCTCTCCATCTCCGTCTACCCTCGGCCCAACTCTTTTCTCCTTTCTCCTTCTCCGTCTACCTTCGGTCCAACACTTTTCTCCTCCCTCTCCATCTCCGTCTACCCTCGGTCCAACTCTTTTCTCCTCCCTCTCCATCTCCGTCTACCCTCGGTCCAACTGTTTGCTACTCTCTCCGTCTCCGTCTACCCTCGGTCCAACTCTTTTCTCCTCTCTCCATCTCCATCTACCCTTGGTCCAACTCTTTTCCCCTCTCCATCTCCGTCTACCCTCGGCCCAACTCTTTTCTCCTTTCTCCATCTCCGTCTACCCTCGGTCCAACTCTTTTCTCCTCTCCCCGTCTCCGTCTACCCTCGGTCCAACTCTTTGCTACTCTCTCCGTCTCCGTCTACCCTCGGTCCAACTCTTTTCTCCTCTGTCCATCTCCTTCTACGCTCGGTCCAACTCTTTTCCCCTCTCCATCTCCGTTTACCCTCGGTCCAACTCTTTTCTCCTCTCTCCATCTCCGTCTACCTCGCTCCAACTCTTTGCTACTCTCTCCATCTCCGTCTACCCTCGGTCCAACTCTTTTCTCCTCTCTCCATCTCCGTCTACCCTCGGTCCACCTCTTTACTCCTCTCTCCATCTACGTGTACCCTCGGTCTAACTCTTTTCACCCTCTCCATCTTCATCTACCCTCGTTCCAACTCTTTCACCCTCTCCATCTCAGTCCACCCTTGGTCAAACTCTTTCCCCCTGTCCATCTCCGTCTGCCCTCGGTCCATCACTTTTCTCCTCTCTCCATCTCTGTCTACACTCGGTCCAACCCTTTTATCCTCTCTCTCCATCTCCGTCCACCCTCGGTCCAACTCTTCTCTCCTCTCTCCGTCTCAGTCTACCCTCGGTCCAACTCTTTTCTCCCTCTCCATCTCCGTCTACCCTCGGTCCAACTCTTTTCTCCTCTCTCCATCCGCTTCTAACCTCAGTCCAACTCTTTTCTCCCTCTCCATCTCTGTCTACCCTTGGTCCAACACTTTTCCCCTCTCCATCTCCGTTTACCCTCAGTCCATCTCTTTACTCCTCTCTCCATCTCCGTGTAGCTTCGGTCCAACTCTTTTCCCCCTTTCCATCTCCGTCTACCCTCGGTCCAACTCTTTTCTCCTCCCTCTCCATCTCCGTCTACACTCGGTCCAACTCTTTTCTCCTCTCTCCATCTCCGTCTACCCTCGGTCAAACTCTTTTCTCCTCTCTCCATCTCCGTCTACCCTCGGTCCACCTCTTTACTCCTCTCTCCATCTACGTGTACCCTCGGTCCAACTCTTTTCCCCCTCTCCATCTCCGTCTACCCTCGGTCCAACTCTTTTCTCCCTCTCCATCTCAGTCTACCCTCGGTCCAACTCCTTTCTCCTCTCTCCATCTCCGTCTACCCTCGTTCCAACTCTTTCACTCTCTCCATCTCAGTCCACCCTCGGTCAAACTCTTTCCCCCTGTCCATCTCCGTCTACACTCGGTCCAACTCTTTTCTCCTCTCTCCATCTTAGTCTACCCTCGGTCCAACTCTTTTCTCCCTCTCCATCTCTGTCTACCCTCGGTCCAACTCTTTAACCCCTCTCCATCTCCGTTTACCCTCGGTCCAACTGTTTTCTCCTCTCTCCATCTCCGTGTACCCTCGGAAAAACTCTTTGCTACTCCCTCCATCTCCGTCTACCCTCGGTCCAACACTTTTCTCCTCTCTCCATCTCCGTCTACCCTCGGTCAAACTCTTTTCTCCTCTCTCCATCTCCGTCTACCCTCGGTCCAACACTTTACTCCTCTCTCCACCTCCGTGTACCCTCGGTCCAATTCTTTTCCCCCTCTCCATCTCCGTCTACCCTCGGACCAACTCTTTTCTCCTCCCTCTCCATCTCCGTCTACCCTCGTTCCAACTCTTTCACCCTCTCCATCTCAGTCCACCCTCGGTCAAACTCTTTTCTCCTCTCTCCATCTCCGTCTACCCTCCGTCCATCTCTTTTCTCCCTCTCCATCTCCGTCTACACTCGGTGCAACCCTTTTCTCCTCTCTCTCCATCTCCGTCTACCCTCTGTCCAACTCTTTTCTCCTCTCTCCGTCTCAGTCTCCCCTCGGTCCATCTCTTTTCTCCTCTCTCCATCTCCGTCTACCCTCGGTCCAACTCTTTGCTCCTCTCTCCATCTCCATCTACCCTTGGTCCAACTCTTTTCCCCTCTCCATCTTCGTCTACCCTCGGTCCAGCGCTTTTCTCCTCTCTCCATCTCCGTCTACCCTCGGTCAAACTCTTTTCTCCTCTCTCCATCTCCGTCTACCCTCGGTCCAACTCTTTGCTACTCTCTCCATCTCCGTCTACCCTCGGTCCAACACTTTTCTCCTCTCTCCATCTCCGTCTACCCTCGGTCAAACTATTTTCTCCTCTCTCCATCTCCGTCTTCCCTCGGTCCAACTCTTTACTCCTCTCTCCACCTCCGTGTACCCTCGGTCCAATTCTTTTCCCCCTCTCCATCTCCGTCTACCCTCTGTCCAACTCTTTTCTCCTCCCTCTCCATCTCCGTCTACCCTCGGTCCAACTCTTTTCTCCTCTCTCCATCTCCGTCTACCCTCGTTCCAACTCTTTCACCCTCTCCATCTCAATCCACCCTCAGTCAAACTCTTTTCCCCCTATCCATCTCCGTCTACCCTCATTCCAACACTTTCACCCTCTCCATGTCAGTCCACCCTCGGTCAAACTCTTTTCTCCTCTCTCCATCTCCGTCTACCCTCGGTCCAACTCTTTTCCCCCTCTCCATCTCCGTCTCCCCTCGGTCCAAATCTTTTCTCCTCCCTCTCCATCTCCGTGTACCCTCGGCCCAACTCTTTTCTCCTCCCTCTCCATCTCCGTGTACCCTCGGTCCAGCTCTTTTCTCCTCTCTCCATCTCCGTCTACCCTCGGTCCAACTCCTTTCCCCTCTCCATCTCCGTCTACCCTCGGCCCAACCCTTTTCTCCTTTCTCCTTCTCCGTCTACCCTCGGTCCAACACTTTTCTCCTCTCTCCATCTCCGTCTACCCTCGGTCCAACTCTTTTCTCTCTCTCCATCTCTGTCTACCCTCGGACCAACTCTTTTCACCTCTCCATCTCCGTTTACCCTCGGTCCAACTCTTTTCTCCTCTCTCCTTCTCCGTCTACCCTCGGTCCAACACTTTTCTCCTCTCTCCATCTCTGTCTACCCTCGGTCCAACTCTTTTCTCCTCTCTCCATCTCCGTCTACCCTCGGTCCAACTCTTTTCTCCCTCTCCATCTCCGTCTATCCTCGGTCCAACTCTTTGCTACTCTCTCCATCTCCGTCTACCCTCGGTCCAACTCTTTTCTCCTCTCTCCATCTCTGTCTACACTCGGTCCAACTCTTTTCTCCTCTCTCCATCTCCGTGTACCCTCGGTCAAACTCTTTTCTCCTCTCTCCATCTCCGTCTACCCTCGGTCCACAGCTTTACTCCTCTCTCCATCTCCATCTACCCTCGGTCAAACTCTTTTCTCCTCTCTCCATCTCCGTCTACCCTCGGTCCAATTCTTTTCCACCTCTCCATCTCCGTTTACCCTCAGTCCATCTCTTTACTCCTCTCTCCATCTCCGTGTAGCTTCGGTCCAACTCTTTTCCCCCTTTCCATCTCCGTCTACCCTCGGTCCAACTCTTTTCTCCTCCCTCTCCATCTCCGTCTACACTCGGTCCAACTCTTTTCTCCTCTCTCCATCTCCGTCTACCCTCGGTCAAACTCTTTTCTCCTCTCTCCATCTCCGTCTACCCTCGGTCCACCTCTTTACTCCTCTCTCCATCTACGTGTACCCTCGGTCCAACTCTTTTCCCCCTCTCCATCTCCGTCTACCCTCGGTCCAACTCTTTTCTCCCTCTCCATCTCAGTCTACCCTCGGTCCAACTCCTTTCTCCTCTCTCCATCTCCGTCTACCCTCGTTCCAACTCTTTCACTCTCTCCATCTCAGTCCACCCTCGGTCAAACTCTTTCCCCCTGTCCATCTCCGTCTACACTCGGTCCAACTCTTTTCTCCTCTCTCCATCTTAGTCTACCCTCGGTCCAACTCTTTTCTCCCTCTCCATCTCTGTCTACCCTCGGTCCAACTCTTTAACCCCTCTCCATCTCCGTTTACCCTCGGTCCAACTGTTTTCTCCTCTCTCCATCTCCGTGTACCCTCGGAAAAACTCTTTGCTACTCCCTCCATCTCCGTCTACCCTCGGTCCAACACTTTTCTCCTCTCTCCATCTCCGTCTACCCTCGGTCAAACTCTTTTCTCCTCTCTCCATCTCCGTCTACCCTCGGTCCAACACTTTACTCCTCTCTCCACCTCCGTGTACCCTCGGTCCAATTCTTTTCCCCCTCTCCATCTCCGTCTACCCTCGGACCAACTCTTTTCTCCTCCCTCTCCATCTCCGTCTACCCTCGTTCCAACTCTTTCACCCTCTCCATCTCAGTCCACCCTCGGTCAAACTCTTTTCTCCTCTCTCCATCTCCGTCTACCCTCCGTCCATCTCTTTTCTCCCTCTCCATCTCCGTCTACACTCGGTGCAACCCTTTTCTCCTCTCTCTCCATCTCCGTCTACCCTCTGTCCAACTCTTTTCTCCTCTCTCCGTCTCAGTCTCCCCTCGGTCCATCTCTTTTCTCCTCTCTCCATCTCCGTCTACCCTCGGTCCAACTCTTTGCTCCTCTCTCCATCTCCATCTACCCTTGGTCCAACTCTTTTCCCCTCTCCATCTTCGTCTACCCTCGGTCCAGCGCTTTTCTCCTCTCTCCATCTCCGTCTACCCTCGGTCAAACTCTTTTCTCCTCTCTCCATCTCCGTCTACCCTCGGTCCAACTCTTTGCTACTCTCTCCATCTCCGTCTACCCTCGATCCAACACTTTTCTCCTCTCTCCATCTCCGTCTACCCTCGGTCAAACTATTTTCTCCTCTCTCCATCTCCGTCTTCCCTCGGTCCAACTCTTTACTCCTCTCTCCACCTCCGTGTACCCTCGGTCCAATTCTTTTCCCCCTCTCCATCTCCGTCTACCCTCTGTCCAACTCTTTTCTCCTCCCTCTCCATCTCCGTCTACCCTCGGTCCAACTCTTTTCTCCTCTCTCCATCTCCGTCTACCCTCGTTCCAACTCTTTCACCCTCTCCATCTCAATCCACCCTCAGTCAAACTCTTTTCCCCCTATCCATCTCCGTCTACCCTCATTCCAACACTTTCACCCTCTCCATGTCAGTCCACCCTCGGTCAAACTCTTTTCTCCTCTCTCCATCTCCGTCTACCCTCGGTCCAACTCTTTTCCCCCTCTCCATCTCCGTCTCCCCTCGGTCCAAATCTTTTCTCCTCCCTCTCCATCTCCGTGTACCCTCGGCCCAACTCTTTTCTCCTCCCTCTCCATCTCCGTGTACCCTCGGTCCAGCTCTTTTCTCCTCTCTCCATCTCCGTCTACCCTCGGTCCAACTCCTTTCCCCTCTCCATCTCCGTCTACCCTCGGCCCAACCCTTTTCTCCTTTCTCCTTCTCCGTCTACCCTCGGTCCAACACTTTTCTCCTCTCTCCATCTCCGTCTACCCTCGGTCCAACTCTTTTCTCTCTCTCCATCTCTGTCTACCCTCGGACCAACTCTTTTCACCTCTCCATCTCCGTTTACCCTCGGTCCAACTCTTTTCTCCTCTCTCCTTCTCCGTCTACCCTCGGTCCAACACTTTTCTCCTCTCTCCATCTCTGTCTACCCTCGGTCCAACTCTTTTCTCCTCTCTCCATCTCCGTCTACCCTCGGTCCAACTCTTTTCTCCCTCTCCATCTCCGTCTATCCTCGGTCCAACTCTTTGCTACTCTCTCCATCTCCGTCTACCCTCGGTCCAACTCTTTTCTCCTCTCTCCATCTCTGTCTACACTCGGTCCAACTCTTTTCTCCTCTCTCCATCTCCGTGTACCCTCGGTCAAACTCTTTTCTCCTCTCTCCATCTCCGTCTACCCTCGGTCCACAGCTCTACTCCTCTCTCCATCTCCATCTACCCTCGGTCAAACTCTTTTCTCCTCTCTCCATCTCCGTCTACCCTCGGTCCAATTCTTTTCCACCTCTCCATCTCCGTCTACCCTCGGACCAACTCTTTTCTCCTCCCTCTCCATCTCCGTCTACCCTCGGTCCAACTCTTTTCTCCTCCCTCTCCATCTCCGTCTACCCTCGGTCCAACTCTTTTCTCCTCTCTCCGTCTCCGTCTACCCTCGGTCCAACTCTTTTCTCCTCTCTCCATCTCCATCTACCCTTGGTCCAACTCTTTTCCCCTCTCCATCTCCGTCTACCCTCGGCCCAACTCTTTTCTCCTTTCTCCTTCTCCGTCTACCCTCGGTCCAACACTTTTCTCTTCTCTCCATCTCCGTCTACCCTCGGTCCAACTCTTTTCTCCTCTGTCCATCTCTGTCTACCCTCGGTCCAACTCTTTTCCCCTCTCCATCTCCGTTTACCCTCGGTCCAACTCTTTTCTCCCTGTCCATCTCCGTCTACCCTCGGTCCAACTCTTTGCTACTCTCTCCATCTCCGTCTATCCTTGGTCCAACTCTTTGCTACTCTCTCCATCTCCGTCTACCCTCGGTCCAACTCTTTTCTCCTCTCTCCATCTCCTTCTACCCTCGGTCCAACTCTTTTCTCCCTCTCCATCTCTGTCTACCCTCGGTCCAACTCTTTTCCCCTCTCTCCATCTCCGTCTACCCTCGGTCCAACTCTTTTCTCCTCTCTCCATCTCCGTCTACCCTCGGTCCACCTCTTTACTCCTCTCTCCATCTACGTGTACCCTCGGTCTAACTCTTTTCCCCTTCTCCATCTCCATCTACCCTCGGTCCAACTCTTTTCTCCTCTCTCCATCTCCGTCTACCCTCGTTCCAACTCTTTCACCCTCTCCATCTCAGTCCACCCTTGGTCAAACTCTTTCCCCCTGTCCATCTCCGTCTGCCCTCGGTCCATCACTTTTCTCCTCTCTCCATCTCTGTCTACACTCGGTCCAACCCTTTTATCCTCTCTCTCCATCTCCGTCCACCCTCGGTACAACTCTTCTCTCCTCTCTCCGTCTCAGTCTACCCTCGGTCCAACTCTTTTCTCCCTCTCCATCTCCGTCTACCCTCGGTCCAACTCTTTTCTCCTCTCTTCATCTCCGTCTACCCTCGGTCCAACTCTTTTCTCCTCTCTCCATCCACTTCTAACCTCAGTCCAACTCTTTTCTCCCTCTCCATCTCTGTCTACCCTTGGTCCAACACTTTTCCCCTCTCCATCTCCGTTTACCCTCAGTCCAACTCTTTTCTCCTCTCTCCATCTCCGTGTACCTTCGGTAAAACTCTTTGCTCCTCTCTCCATCTCCGTCTACCCTCGGTCCATCTCTTTACTCCTCTCTCCATCTCCGTGTAGCTTCGGTCCAACTCTTTTCCCCCTTTCCATCTCCGTCTACCCTCGGTCCAACTCTTTTCTCCTCCCTCTCCATCTCCGTCTACACTCGGTCCAACTCTTTGCTACTCTCTCCATCTCCGTCTACCCTCTGTCCAACTCTTTTCCCCCTCTCCATCTCCGTCTACCCTCGGTCCAACTCTTTTCTCCCTCTCCATCTCAGTCTACCTCGGTCCAACTCCTTTCTCCTCTCTCCATCTCCGTCTAACCTCTGTCCAACTCTTTCATGTTCTCCATCTCCGTCCACTCTCGGTCAAACTCATTCCCCCTGTCCATCTCCGTCTACCCTCGGTCCAACTTTTTTCTCCTCTCTCCATCTCCGTCTACCCTCGTTCCAACTCTTTCACCCTCTCCATCTCAATCCACCCTCAGTCAAACTCTTTTCCCCCTATCCATCTCCGTCTACCCTCGTTCCAACACTTCCACCCTCTCCATCTCAGTCCACCCTCGGTCAAACTCTTTTCTCCTCTCTCCATCTCCGTGTACCCTCGGTCCAACTCTTTTCCCCCTCTCCATCTCCGTCTCCCCTCGGTCCAAATCTTTTCTCCTCCCTCTCCATCTCCGTGTACCCTCGGTCGAACTCTTTTCCCCTCTCCATCTCCGTCTACCCTCGGCCCAACTCTTTTCTCCTTTCTCCTTCTCCGTCTACCCTCGGTCCAACACTTTTCTCCTCTCTCCATCTCCGTCTACCCTCGGTCCAACTCTTTTCTCTCTCTCCATCTCTGTCTACCCTCGGACCAACTCTTTTCCCCTCTCCATCTCCGTTTACCCTCGGTCCAACTCTTTTCTCCTCTCTCCTTCTCCGTCTACCCTCGGTCCAACACTTTTCTCCTCTCTCCATCTCTGTCTCCCCTCGGTGCAACTCTTTTCTCCTCTCTCCATCTCCGTCTACCCTCGGTCCAACTGTTTTCTCCTCTCTCTCCATCTCCGTCTAACCTCGGTCCAACTCTTTACTCCTCTGTCCATCACCGTCTATTCTCGGTCCAACTCTTTTCCCCTCTCTCCATCTCCGTCTACTCTCGGTCAAACTAATTTCTCCTCTCTCCATCTCCGTCTACCCTCGGTCCAACTCTTTTCTCCTCTCTCTCCATCTCCGTCTACCCTCGGTCCAACTCTTTCCCCCTGTCCATCTCCGTCTACCCTTGGTCCAACTCTTTTCTCGTCTGTCCATCTCCGTCTACCCTCGGTCCAACTCTTTTCTCCTCTCTCCATCTCCGTCTACCCTCGGTCCAACTCTTTTCTCCTCTCTCTCCATCTCCGTCTACCCTCGGTCCAACTCTTTCCCCCTGTCCATCTCCGTCTATCCTTGGTCCAACTCTTTTCTCGTCTGTCCATCTCTGTCTACCCTCGGTCCAACTCTTTTCTCCTCTCTGTCCATCTCCGTCTACCCTCGGTCCAACTCTTTTCTCCTCTCTCTCCATCTCCGTCTACCCTCGGTCCAAATCTTCCCCCCCTGTCCATCTCCGTCTACTCTCTGTCAAACTCTTTCACCCTGTCCATCTCCGTCTACCCTCGGTCCAACTCTTTTCTCCTCTCTCCATCTCCGTCTAACCTCTGTCCAACTCTTTCATATTCTCCATCTCCGTCTACCCTCGGTCAAACTCTTTCCCCTGTCCATCTCCGTCTACCCTCGGTCCAACTCGTTTTTCCCTCTCCATCGCCGTCTACCCTCAGCACAACTCTTTTCTGCCCTCTCCATCTCTGTCTACCCTCGGTCCAACTCTTTTCTCCTCTCTCCATCTCCGTCTAACCTCTGTCCAACTCTTTCATGTTCTCCATCTCCGTCCACTCTCGGTCAAACTCATTCCCCCTGTCCATCTCCGTCTACCCTCGGTCCAACTTTTTTCTCCTCTCTCCATCTCCGTCTACCCTCGTTCCAACTCTTTCACCCTCTCCATCTCAATCCACCCTCAGTCAAACTCTTTTCCCCCTATCCATCTCCGTCTACCCTCGTTCCAACACTTCCACCCTCTCCATCTCAGTCCACCCTCGGTCAAACTCTTTTCTCCTCTCTCCATCTCCGTGTACCCTCGGTCCAACTCTTTTCCCCCTCTCCATCTCCGTCTCCCCTCGGTCCAAATCTTTTCTCCTCCCTCTCCATCTCCGTGTACCCTCGGTCGAACTCTTTTCCCCTCTCCATCTCCGTCTACCCTCGGCCCAACTCTTTTCTCCTTTCTCCTTCTCCGTCTACCCTCGGTCCAACACTTTTCTCCTCTCTCCATCTCCGTCTACCCTCGGTCCAACTCTTTTCTCTCTCTCCATCTCTGTCTACCCTCGGACCAACTCTTTTCCCCTCTCCATCTCCGTTTACCCTCGGTCCAACTCTTTTCTCCTCTCTCCTTCTCCGTCTACCCTCGGTCCAACACTTTTCTCCTCTCTCCATCTCTGTCTCCCCTCGGTGCAACTCTTTTCTCCTCTCTCCATCTCCGTCTACCCTCGGTCCAACTGTTTTCTCCTCTCTCTCCATCTCCGTCTAACCTCGGTCCAACTCTTTACTCCTCTGTCCATCACCGTCTATTCTCGGTCCAACTCTTTTCCCCTCTCTCCATCTCCGTCTACTCTCGGTCAAACTAATTTCTCCTCTCTCCATCTCCGTCTACCCTCGGTCCAACTCTTTTCTCCTCTCTCTCCATCTCCGTCTACCCTCGGTCCAACTCTTTCCCCCTGTCCATCTCCGTCTACCCTTGGTCCAACTCTTTTCTCGTCTGTCCATCTCCGTCTACCCTCGGTCCAACTCTTTTCTCCTCTCTCCATCTCCGTCTACCCTCGGTCCAACTCTTTTCTCCTCTCTCTCCATCTCCGTCTACCCTCGGTCCAACTCTTTCCCCCTGTCCATCTCCGTCTATCCTTGGTCCAACTCTTTTCTCGTCTGTCCATCTCTGTCTACCCTCGGTCCAACTCTTTTCTCCTCTCTGTCCATCTCCGTCTACCCTCGGTCCAACTCTTTTCTCCTCTCTCTCCATCTCCGTCTACCCTCGGTCCAAATCTTCCCCCCCTGTCCATCTCCGTCTACTCTCTGTCAAACTCTTTCACCCTGTCCATCTCCGTCTACCCTCGGTCCAACTCTTTTCTCCTCTCTCCATCTCCGTCTAACCTCTGTCCAACTCTTTCATATTCTCCATCTCCGTCTACCCTCGGTCAAACTCTTTCCCCTGTCCATCTCCGTCTACCCTCGGTCCAACTCGTTTTTCCCTCTCCATCGCCGTCTACCCTCAGCACAACTCTTTTCTGCCCTCTCCATCTCTGTCTACCCTCGGTCCAACTCTTTTCTCCTCTCTCCATCTCCGTCTACCCTCGGTCCAACTCTTTTCTCCTCTCTCCATCTCCGGCTACCCTCGGTCCAACTCTGATCTCCTCTCTCCATCTCCGTCTACCCTCGACCCAACTCTTTCCCCGTCTCCATCTCCGTCTACCCTCGGTCCGACTCTTTTCTCCTCTCTCCGTCTCCGTCTACCCTCGGTCCAACTCTTTTCTCCCTCTCCATCTCCGTCTGCCCTCGGTCCAACTCTTTTCTCCCTCTCCATCTCCGTCTGCCCTCGGTCGAACTCTTTTCTCCTCTCTCCATCTCCGTCTACCCTTGGTCCAACTCTTTTCTCCCTCTCCGTCTCCGTCTACCCTCGGTCCAACTCTTTTCTCCCTCTCCGTCTCCGTCTGCCCTCGGTCCAACTCTTTTCTCCTCTCTCCATCTCCGTCTACCCTCGGTCCAACTCTTTTCTCCTCTCTCCATCTCCGTCTACCCTCGGTCCAACTCTGATCTTCTCTCTCCATCTCCGTCTACCCTCGACCCAACTCTTTCCCCCTCTCCATCTCCGTCTAATCTCGGTCCAACTCTTTTCTCCTCTCTCCATCTCTGTCTACCCTCGGTCCAAATATTTTCTCCCTCTCCATCTCCGTCTACCCTCGGTCCAAATCTTTTCTCCCTCTCCATCTCCGTCTACCCTCGGTCCAACTCTTTCCCTCTCTCCATCTCCGTCTGCCCTCGGTCCAACTCTTTTCTCCTCTCTCCATCTCCGTCTGCCCCCGATCCAAGTCTTTTCTCCCCTCTCCATCTCCGTCTGCCCTCGGTCCAACACTTTTCTCCTCTCTCCTTCTCCGTCTACCCTCGGACCAACTCTTTTCTCCTCTCTCCATCTCTGTCTACCATCGGTCCAACTCTTTCCCCCTCTCCATCTCAGTCCACCCTCGGTCAAAGTTTTTCTCCCTGTCCATCTCCGTCTACCCTCGGTCCAACTCTTTTCTCCTCTCTCCATCTCCGTCTACCCTCGGTCCAACTCTTTCACCCTCTCCATCTCAGTCCACCCTCGGTCAAACTTTTTCCCCCTGTCCATCTCCGTCTACCCTCGGTCCAACTCTTTTCTCCTCTCTCCGTCTCCGTCTACCCTCGGTCCAACTCTTTTCTCCTCTCTCCATCTCCGTCTACCCTCGACCCAACTCTTTTCTCCTCTCTCCATCTCCCTCTACCCTCGGTCCGACTCTTTTCTCCTCTCTCCATCTCCGTCTAATCTCGGTCCAACTCTTTTCTCCTCTCTCCATCTCTGTCTACCCTCGGTCCAAATATTTTCTCCCTCTCCATCTCCGTCTACCCTCGGTCCAAATCTTTTCTCCCTCTCCATCTCCGTCTACCCTCGGTCCAACTCTTTCCCTCTCTCCATCTCCGTCTGCCCTCGGTCCAACTCTTTTCTCCTCTCTCCATCTCCATCTGCCCTCGGTCCAACTCTTTTCTCCCTCTCCATCTCCGTCTACCCTCGGTCCAACACTTTTCTCCTCTCTCCATCTCCGGCTACCCTCGGTCCAACTCTTTTCTCCTCTCCCCATCTCCGTCTACCCTCGGTCCAACTCTTTTTTCCTCTCTCCATCTCCGTCTACCCTCGGTCCAACTCTTTTCTCCTCTCTCCATCTCCGTCTACCCTCGGTCCAACTCTTTACTCCTCTCTGCATCTCCGTGTACCCTCGGTCCAACTCTTTTCCCCCTCTCCATCTCCGTCTACCCTCGGTCCAACTCTTTTCTCCTCCCTCTCCATCTCCGTCTACCATCAGTCCAACTCTTTTCTCCTCTCTCCATCTCTGTCTACCCTCGGTCCAAATCTTTCCCCCTCTCCATCTCCGTCTAACCTCTGTCCAGCTCTTTCATGTTCTCCATCTCCGTCTACTCTCGGTCAAACTCTTTCCCCCTGTCCATCTCCGTCTACCCTCGGTCCAACTCTTTTCTCCTCTCTCCATCTCCGTCTACCCTCGGTCCAACTCTTTCCTACTCTCCATCTCCGTCTACCCTCGGTCCAACTCTTTGCTCCTCTCTCCATCTCCGTCTACGCTCGATCCCACCCTTTTCTCCTCTCTGCATCTCCGTCTACCCTCGGTCCAACTCTTTTCTCCTCTCTCCATCTCCGTCTGCCCTCGGTCCAACTCTTTTCTCCTCCGTCTCCATCTCCGTCTACCCTCGGTCCAACTCTTTTCTCCTCTCTCCATCTCCGGCTACCCTCGGTCCAATTCCTTTCTCCTCTCTGCATCTCCGTCTACCCTCTGTCCAACTCTTTCCTCCTCTCTCCGTCTCCGTCTGCCCTCGGTCCAACTCTTTTCTCCCCTCTCGATCTCCGTCTACCCCCGGTCCAACTCTTTTCTCCTTTCTCCGTGTCCGAAAGACCGATGTCAAGTCAGTCACTTTTTGTTGTCATTTCGACCATAACCGCCGGTACAGAGCAACAGTGAAAACGAGACAACGTTTTTCAGGACCATGGTGCCACAAGAAACAATACCAAATCTACACTGAAGTACGTAAAAACACATAAACTACACTAGACTACAGACCTACCCAGGACTGCATATAGTACACAGACCAGTGCAGGCATTGCAATAAATAATCAACAAGACAATAGGCACAGTAGAGGGCAGTAGGTTGGTGTCAGTCCAGGCTCTGGGTACTGAGGAGTCTGATGGCTTGGGGGAAGAAACTGTTACATAGTCTGGTCGTGAGAGCCCGAATGTTTGGTGCCTTTTGCCCATGGCAGGAGGGAGAAGAGTTTGTATGAGGGTTCATGGGGTCCTTCATGATGCTGTTTGCTTTACGGATGCAGCATGTGGTGTAAATGTCTGTAATGGCGGGAAGAGAGACCCCGATGATCTTCTCAGCTGACCTCACCCGGGTCTTGCGATCCAAGACGATGCAATTTCCGAACCAGGCCGTGATGCAGCTGCTCGGGATGCTCTCAATACAACCTCTGTAGAATGTGGTGAGGATGGGGGGTGGGAGATGGACTTTTCTCAGCCTTTGTATAAAGTAAAGACGCTGCTGGGCGTTCTTTGCTACGGAGCTGGTATTGAGGGACCAGGGGAGATTCACCACCAGGTGAACACCGAGACAATGTTGAGGACAGAAAGGGAGTAAAGGAGAGAGATGTTAAGATACAAAGGGTAGAATACAGGGGGAGGAACGGGAGAGTGCAGATAAGTAGGTTGAAGAGGGTGAGAGTGGATGAGCGAGGCGGACGAAGAGCGAAAGGGTGCAGTGAGAGAGGGTGAAGAAAGGCACCTAGGGAAGGAGGAGGGAAGGGGAAGAAAGTGAGCAGCGATAGAGGGTGGGGAGGCAGAGAAGAGAACAATTTCAAACGAGAGGAGAGCAGGAAAACAGGAAGAGGGGTGGGATAGAGAGGGAGGGAAGGAGAGAGACAGAGAAAAGAAGGAGTGGACTAGAGTGGAGGTGGGAGAGATGGAAGGGGCTGGGCGGAGGAGAGTGTGGGACTGATTGCGGGAGTAACAGAGGGGAGAGAGGTTTGTGTGTGTGTGTGAGAAAGAGAGAGAGAGAGAGAGACGGACAGACAGAGATTAAGGGGGATAAAGAGAGATTGCAATGAACTGTCGGGCTGAGAGAGGGAGTGAGTGCACTGGGAGAGATGGGTAAGAATGGAGGAAGGGAGAGAGGTGCAGGAAATGGGAAAAGGAAGGGGCAGAGAGGAGGAGGTGTAACGGAGAACAACACACACAAACTGCTGGAGGAACTCAGCAGGTCAGGCAACATCTATGGAAAATAATAAAGAGTGGACTTGTTGGACCGAGACCCCTCTTCAGGACTGAGATCAGCAGGATGAGAGGATTCAATCAGTGGGGAGTAGGAACTTTCCGAGGATGCTGCAGGATAGTTTGTTAGTGAAAAGTACAATATATAATGAAAAACACAATCCCAAGTCTAAAACAACGAGTGAAAGATTTGATGAAGGATGAAGTAATACAAACGATCTGCTAAACAAGTCTGAACAGAGCCCAGAATCATTGATACAGTCACAAGTCTCACCCCCTTTGTGCTGGTCAGAGACTCTGGTTTCCGATGACTGCCCTGGAGACTCTGACAGTCATTACGAACAATCGCATTTCCGATCCGAAGGCAGAAATCCAACACTGAAACTATTTTTAAACAGCTGCTACTTCATTTCCTGAGTAAGCGTACGAGTCAATTGCAAAACTAAAATTAACCCTTTCCTTATTAGATGTGGATAGAGATGATTTTACATTGATATAGGCCCTTTTATTCTTCAAAACATTATCAGACATGTTTTGCTTTGCCAGTGGAAACATATGGCTCATCTCCAGAAAATACTTCGTCACATTAAGTCATAGCTCACCTCTGCATGTACAAGGCCTTATCGATCCAAGGAATGAAGACTTTAAGACCGCATATTTCACATTATTTTAACTGATATGCTTGTTTATTGTAAGTACAGCGAGCGGACAACTCAGTTCCACATACAACCATCTGCTTAACCCTCTGGGGTGTAAGAGGAGGGGGGTGGGGGCAGAAAGGGGGTAGAGAGGTGGAGAGAGGGTTTAAGAGTAGGAGAGTGAGGTATAGTGGGGAGGGAAGAGGGAAGCAAAGAGTTCAGCGAGATAGTGGGGGCTGTGTGGCGTGAGAGTGTGGAAGAGGGCAGGATGAGAGAGTGAGAAAGGAGAGGAAAAGAGGAGGGAGAGGTGAGAGGTGAGAAAGTTGAGGGGGAGAGGGGCGAGTGGGGAAAGAGGGGAGTGGAGAGAAGGGAGAGAGGAGACAACAGAAGGAGAGAGAGGGGGAGAGAGGTAGTGAGATTAGGAGAGTGGGATATAGTGGGGAGGAAAGGGGGAAATAGGGAGCTGGGAGGGAGGGTGGGGAGTGGGGGGAGTGGGGGGGAGTGTGGGGAGATGGTGTGAAATGGGGTGGAGTATGAGAGAGAGAGAAAGCAGAGACAGGAGAGAGGAGAGAGTTGAGAAAGGAGAGAGGAGAGTGAGGGGAGAGAGTTGAGAAAGTTGAGAGGGGGAGTGAGTGGAGAGAGGAGAGAGTAGACAGACTGACGAGAGAGGGGAGAAAAGGTCGAGAGGAGAAGGAGAGAGAGAGAAGAGAAGGGTAGGGATTGAAAGGGAGATTTGTAGACAAGAGAGTGGGTGAAGGAGGGAGGGAGAGGAATAGATGGGTATAGAGTGGGAGGTGACTCACCTCACCTTGCCTTGATGACGGATGCTGCTTTTCCTTATGTTGCAGCAGAGGCTGATAGACGTTAGATTGGTCCGGACATGAAAGGATACAGGGAGAAAGAAGGAAAATGGGGCCGGGAGGAAAAATGGATTTACCATGATGAAGTGGCAGAGCAGTTCCGATGGGCCAACAGCCTAATTCTGCTTCTATATCTCATGGACTTACGGTCCAAAAGCATCCCCTCATTCAATGTCAGCAAGAGCAATGAACTGATTCTGGACTTTGGAGGAGGAAACAGGAGGTCCATGAGGCAATCCTCATTGGGGCTCAAAGGTGGAGATGTTCAGCAACTTTAAATTCCACAATGTTACCATTTCAGAGGATCTGTCCCAAGTCCGGGACATAAGTGCAATTACAAGAAAGCAGGATCTGTCTGACCTTGCTGAGAAGCTTGTGTGGATTCAGAATGACATCTCAAACCTTGACAAACTTCGACAGATATGCGGTGGGGAGCATGTTCAGTGGTTGCATCATGGCCTGGTATGGAAACAGCAAAGCCCTTGACAGGAAACTCCTGCTAGAAATAGTGGATACGGCCGGTACTTCACGGGTAAAACTCTCCTCACAACTGAGCACATCTCGATGGAGTCCTGTGGCAGGAAAGCAGCATCCATCATCAAGGACCCCCACCACCCGGGCCATGATCTCTTCTCAATGCTGCTATCAGGAAGAAGCTGCCTGAGCCTCAGGAGCCTCAACACCAGGTTCAGGAGCAGTTATTACTCCTCAACCAACAGGGTCCTCAACAAGAGGGGATAATTTTACTCAGATTAACTTGCCCCATCACTGAACTGTTCCCACACGCAATGGACACAATCAACAAAGCTTCATCTCATGTTCTTGATATTTATTTCTTAGTTTTTTCTTCTTTTGCATTAGAATTTTGTTGTCTTTTGCACATAGTTGTTTTGTTTGTCCTGTTGGGTGCGATCTTTCATTTATCTTATCATCGTTCTTGAATTTACTGAATTAACAAAATAATCAAATCTCAGGATTACACATGGTGACATGCGTATACTTTAATAATAAATTTACTTTACACATTTTAAATTGTGCATTTAATTTGTAAATATCTCTCTCAAACACAACTGCGGGTTGTGAGCTCACTCTGCTGGGTAAATTATTTTGTTCTGATCTGAATAGTCGGCCCAAACTGTGACCCCTCGTTCGAGGCACCCCAGTTACTGGAAACATTCCTGAATTGAACTGGAAAGCCTCGAATACTCTTTCTCTCTGCTCAAGAGAGCGCGCGCACGCGCACGCGCGCACACACACACGCACACATTTCAGAACGGGGACGATCATACCAGTGCCAAAAAGACCAGGGTGACCTGCCTCAACGACTATCGCCCAGTGACGCTCACTACTGTGATGAAGTGTTTTGAGGGGTTGGTCATGGCTAGAATCATCTCCTGCCTGTTCATGGACCCACTGCAATTTGCCAATTGCCACAATTTTTCAACAACAGATGTAATCTCAGTGGCTCTCCCATTGGCCTTAGATCACCAGGATAAAAGCAATTCACAGTCAAGGTGCTCATTGCAGCTCAGCGGTCAACACAGTCAGACCCTCCATTGCAAGCAACAAGCTCCAGAGAGTGTGTGGGCCTCTGTACATCCTTCTGCAACTGGATCCTCACCAGGAGACCACAGTCTGTGTGGATCAGAAATAACATCTCCTCCTTGCTGACAATCAACACTGACGCACCTCAACGATGCGTGCTCAGCCCACTGCTCTACTCTCTCTACACCCACGTCTGTGTGGCCAGGCTCATCTATAAACTTGCCGATGACAGAACTATTGTTGGTGGAATTTCAGATGGTGACGGGGAGGAGGACAGGAGTGAGATCGATCAGCAAGTTGAGTGGTGTCACAGCAACAACCTTGCTCTCAACATCATTAAGAGAAGGGAATTGACTGTGGATTCAGGAAGGGGAAGTCGAGGGAACACACACCAGTCCTCATCGTGGGATCAGAAGTGAAAAGGGTGAGCAGTTTCCATTTCCTGCCTGTCAACATCTCTGAGGAACTATCCTGGGCCCAACATATTGATGCAGTTACAATGAAGGCACACCATCAGCTATATTTCATTCGGAGATTGAGGGGAATCCGTCTGTCACTAAAGACACTTGCAAATTTCTACAGATGTACTGTGGAGAGCATTCTAACTGGTTGCATCACTGCCTGGTGTGGAGAGGCCACTGCACAGGGTCGGAAAATGCAGCAGAAAGTTGTAAACTCAGCCAGCTCCTTCATGGACACTGGACTCCACAGCATCCAGGACACAGTCAAAAGATGATGCCACAAAAAGGTAGCATCCATCATTAAGGACCCCCATCACCCAGGACAGGCCGTCTTCTCATTGATAACATCAAGGAGGATGTGCAGGACCCTGGAGACATACTCAACGTTTCAGGAACAGTTTCTTCCCTCCGCCATCAGATTTCTGAATGGACAATGCACCCATGAACATTTCCTCAGCATTTTCCATCTTGTTGTGCACTACCTTTTAAATTTAATTTTATACATACTTATTGTTATTTATAGTTTTTACTACGATGTATTACAATGTACTACTGTCACAAAACAACAAATTTCACCACATATGCCGGTGATATGAAACCTGATTCTGATACACAAACACACTTAGCTGGGCTCAGACACACAACACTCCCACATTCCTCCCTTTGTGACTCCCTGCTTGCTCCGTGGCCCCCGGTATGAAGCTCAAACTGTTATAACACCTGCCCTTTAAATTCATGTCTGAGGGTGTGTTGTATCCGTTCACTGTTGATCGATATTGAAGATCTCAAACAGAATAAAGATTTCCTCTGAAGATATTTGGGGTCCTGGTGAGAGCGTACATGGAACACTGTGCACAGGTCTGGTCTCCCTCCCAGAGTCAGCCTGTGGGTTGAAGGGAATGAAGAGAAGCTTTCCCAGATTGATTTGGGGGCTGAGGTATTGTCCTCAGAGAGATTACACTGACCGGGCCTGTCTCAAAATTAGAGAAATAAAAGGTGGTCTGACTGAGACAGACAGAGTCTCACAGATTATTCATAGGATAGAGGCAGGAATGATGTTTCCCCTGACTGGGGTGAGGAACCAGGGGTCACAAAATCTGAGGTCAGTTTAGCAGGTCTGAGATGAGGAGAAATTTCTTCGCCCAGACTAGAGCGAACCTTTGGAATTTGCTCCACAAGATTTCTAAATTGAAAGAGCAAATTCAGGGGCCCTGCGATGCTGCGAACGTTGCAAGGAAGTGGCGCAGAGGTCAAAGATCAGGCATGTTCTAAGTGAAGGGCAGAACAGGCGCAAGGGGCCGAATGGCCTGCTCCTGTTTCTTTTTTTTTTTATTTTCTGATGTCCGAGTTTACGTTTGTGTCTCGTCCTCCTTTGGCCTTCAGCCAGTCGGATTGCACAGCGGAGCGCTGAGAGCACCGGAGATCCATCGGCAGCCGCTGCGGGGCAGCTCCCGTCCAGTTCCCCGAAACTCAAAGCGCATAGTAAATTTTATTATCAGGGTACAGATAAGTCACAACCTGCCACTCTGAAATTAATTTACCTACGGACATATTCAGAAAATCTATATAATGGTAACTATAACTGGATCAGGGAAAAATCAATCAAAGTACAGAAGACAACAAACTTTGCAAATGCAAATATGGAGAAATAGCAATGAGTAACGAGACATGAAATAACCGCAGGGGCTGCTGATGGATCTGTGGAGCTCTGTCCGCTCCCCTGTGCAATCCGACAGGCTGAAGGCCAAGGGGGAACAAGGCGGAAAAAACATTCATGTTTTAATAAATAAGAAATACGAGCATGTGTGGCTATTCGGCCCTTTGCGTCTGTTCTGCCTTTCACTGAGAACCTTTGACCTCAGCGCCACTTTCGTGCAACATTCCCATCACCGCTGAGCCCCCAAATATGTCTAATCAATTTAGAAACCTTGTGGAAACAAGTTCAAAGATTCACTGCACTCTGGATGGGGACATTTCTCCTCATCTCAGTCCGTCAGAGGTGAGCTCGGATTTTAAGTCTGTGAAGTTCTGTGAACACTGGTTGCACACGCCAGCCAGAGGAAACATCGTTCTTGCCCCAACTCTGTCATTATCCTATAAGATTGTGTGTGACTCTTCTTCCTCTTATTCAGAGCCAGGCCGAACGCGATCTGTCTCAGTCAAACCAGCTCTGATTTCACTCATTTTGCTACCGGTCCAGAGCGATCATTGGTTGTGGGGGCATCTCAATGGACAGCAAGTGATTGCAGTTGTCCTCTGTTATTCAATAACTTGATCGTCGAGGGTAGTAACTTTTGGTGCGACTCCTGAGGCTCTGGTACCTTCTACCTGGCTGCATCAGCGAGAAAAGAGCCTGGCCTGGGTGGTGAGCATCTTTGATGACGGATGCTGCTTTGCTAGGACAGCGTTTCATGTCGATATGTTCGGTGATTGGGAGGGCTCCACCCGTGATATCCTGGGCCGAATCCAGTACCTTGCGTAGTTTCATCAGGAGGGCGATGAAATTGTTTCATCATCGTGCCAAATCCTTCCAAAATGGCGGCGAGAGGGGCGCTCCCAGTCGGATGCTTGCTGCATGCCCGGAGATCACTCCCACAGCGCGCTGCCCCGAGATTACTGCAGTGGAGACGAGACGGTCACTCACCTCTTTGCGGACTGTGAGCTGGCGAAGATATGTGGAGAAAGATGGAAGGGCCTGTGCCACAGCAGCTGTGTGACAGAGGCTCACTGATCTTCGGGTAAAGGCATTGCACGGTTTATCTTTGTGAATATTTCATGGTGAATAAAGTTTGCTTTGATAAACTTCTGGGCCGTGTATAGAGTTATGAAAACTGATCTTCTATTGGAGCTGGGACAGACATGGGTAAAGTCCGAAAGCTTCTTCAGGATTTCACAAAAAAAAATGTTTCCGCCCTGTGAACTAGAATGTCCAGTCCTGTGTTTACTCCCGCAGCCAGGAGTCGGTCATCACCACTGCATCTGTCTCCTCACGGAGCAATATTCTCTCCACATCCCCAATTACATGGCATGGACGAATTTAATAGCTGCTTTCAATATTTACTAAACCCCGGTTTTACACCCCACTCTGATTCTCTCTAGACCTCGAGAAAAGTCAAAATGTTCTGTTGGGCGAACTCAACCGGTCAGGCAGCAACTGTGGAGGGAAATGGACAATCGACATTTCGGGTTGAGACAGTCCTGATGAAGGAGTTCGACCCGGAAATTCAATGGAATATTTCTCTACACAGATGCTGCCTGACCTGCCCAGCTCTTCCAGCATCATGTTACTACTCGACATTCCAGTATCTGCAGTCTCTTGTGTCTCTCTTTTCAGAGCTTGTCCCTTTCAGTCCCGCCTCAGACTGAACCAGGCTCTTCTCTCCGGCTTCATTTCTGTTCTGCTTCTTCATTAGCCCATCACGCCTACTGGGGCACAGGCCGCCAACAGCACCTCGCCAGAGTCCCCTGTACAGGGCCGGGGGGTTGATCGGCCCTGTGGCTTCTCCTTTCACCACACGACTTCAATCGTCTTCCAGGGGAAGGTCCTTCCGATCCCGGGGATGAGGCCTGTGGAGATTCAGTTGACGTTTCTGTCTCACTGGGTTTTTACGGGATGGGGTTCCTAGACCCATGCACGACCATCCTCCTTTTGCAGCCGGGCTTGGGCAGTCCATGGCCGAGTTTTCATTTCTGTTCCGAACTGTTTAATCTGTTTCCGATCCCTCCCTGATATAGATACCACAATTCCTTCCCACCGACAGCGACGTAATTTTAATTCCCTGGGACTGCAGCGCGTGTAGTGGACAATCGTGGTACTGCAGGGGATCAGCAGCTCCCCAAAAGTGAAAGCATTCTAAATCAGGGAGTGCCGCGAGTTAACATGGCTTCGAAAGCACCGGCCGAGAGTTGGACCGAGGAGGTAATTTGTTCCATCTGCCTGGATTTCTTCACCCATCCGGTTATCCTGGAGTGTGGGCACAACTTCTGTCGCCCTTGTATCACACGGTGTTGGGAAAGGGAGGAGAGAAACTCCTGCCCGGAATGTAGAGAGGTGTTTGCTGACCTCACCCTCAGGGTCAATCGGGCCTTGGCAAAGCTGGCTGAAAAAGCTCGAAATCTAAACCTGAATCTGAAAGGGAAGGAAAGTAAACTTCACTGCGAGGAACATGAAGAAGAACTGAAGCTGTTTTGTGAAACGGACAAGACACTGATCTGTCTGATCTGCAGAGATGCGCAGGAACACAGAGAGCACCGCTTCATGACGATTAAAGAAGCTGTTAAAATCTACAAGGTAAAACTAACCCCAGTTTGAAACTCACCACACCGTCCATTGTCCACGACACAAGCCTCCATAAACAACATATCATTCCCCCACCTTTCGCCATTTACAATGGGATTCTACCACGGAGCACATCTTTCCCTCCAAAAGCCCACTCCCACCCTCCACGACAACTCTCGGCTCCCTATAGGGATCGCTGTCCACATAATTCCCTTTTCCACTCTCTCCTCCCCACCGATCTCCCTCCTGACCCAGATATCTGGAAGCGGGACAAGTGCTACCCCTGACTCCTACACCTCCTCCCTCGTCACCATTCAGGGCCCCAAACAGACCCAAATCCCCCCCCTCCGTTTTCTCCTTCATCACCCTCCCCCACGTTCCCCCTCACGTTGTCTCCCCCGTCACCTGTCAGCTGGTTCTCATCCCGACCTTTTTTATTCTGGCTTCTGCCCCATTCCTTCCCAGTCTGAATGAAGGGTCTCATCCCGAAACGTCGACAGTTTATTTCCCCTGAATAGATGATGCCTGATTCACTAGTTCCTCCGGTATTTTGTGCGATAATCGGGTTTGATTACTTGTTTCTTCTGTTGTTGTTGTTTTTTTTTTCAATTTCCTTCGCTCTCGGACTTCCAGAATCAGCTAAAATCTTCCTTAGACTCTCTCACAAAAAAGAAATCAGACTTCCTGGAAAAGGAGCAGCAACAGAAAGAGAAGATTTCCGGAGTTCGGGTGAGGTTTCCTGAGCGGAATTTCTGATATTACTGTAAAGTTTTGCACCCTTTAATGCAGAACAGCAGAGTATCGCAGCTCCAGTGACCTGGGTTCGATCCTGACCCCTGGTGCTGCCTGTGTGGAGTTTGTATGTTCTCCCTGTGACCGCGACAGTTTCAGACACATCCCAAGAACACGCTGGAAAAATGGTTAATTACAATTAACCCCGTGAAGGTGGGGGAGTGTGTATGTGAATCATGTGGGAGTTAATGGGTCAATGAGGGAGAATATGTTTCAGAGAATGAGGTTGACCGGAATGTTTGAGAACTAGCATGGACTTTAATGGACCGAATGGTCACCTTAATGTCATAAGGAAACACAACACAGCAATACGGTAAATTTATCTTCATCTTTCATTCAACAGGAACAGTCACACAGCGTTCAGACCCACATCACATCCCAGTTCGCTGAACTGCACCAGATTATCACTGAGAAAGAGGAGAGCGTACTCAGGGATCTCAGGAAGGAAGAGGCAAGAATTCTAAATCCCATGGAGAAAAATCTTCGAGAGATTCAAGAGAATATAAGGTTAATTCAGGAGGAAATGACAAAGTTAAAGGAACAGATGGATCAAAAAGACAGTATGATATTTCTCAAGGTGAGGAATTATATTTCATTTTTTTCCTGTCAAAGGACACTAAATGAACAGTGGTATATTTGAAATAAACACAGCACAGCGGCCAATTCTAACAAGTCAATTGCTGCTGCTGGCGACTTCGCACAGATTGAGGATATTTACAAGGATGTTGCCTGGATTGGGGAGCATGCGTTACGAACACAGGTTGAGTGAACTCGGCCTTTTCTCCTTGGAGAGACGGAGGATGAGAGGTGACCTGATAGAGGTGTATAAGATGATGAGAGGCATTGATCGTGTGGATAGTCAGAGGCTTTTTCGCATGCTGAAATTGCTAAAACAAGAGGGCACAGGTTTAAGGTGCGCGGAAGTAGGTACAGAGGAGATGTCAGGGGCAAGTTTTTTTACGCAGAGAGTGGTGAGTGTGTGGAATGGGCTGCCGGCGGTGGTGGAGGCGGAAACGATAGGGCCATTTAAGAGACTGCTGAATAGATACATGGAGCTTAGAAAAATAGAGGGCTATGGGTAAGCCTAGGTACTTCTAAGGTAGGGACATGTTTGGCACAGGTTTGTGGGCCAAAGGGCCTGTATTGTGTTGTATATTTTCTGTGTTTCTGCGTTATACTTGTATGATGTGCCCTGCAATCGCTCCAACAATCATGTTCCAAAATATCGAAGGTATTGATTCGATCCCTTATCAGCAAGGTACAATCTTGCAGCAAATAAACTTAAGCGTAATTAATCATAATTAAGCAGCAATGAAGTGGTCAACAAATGATATGACATCCATCCGTCCGCAGCTCAAAACTGCCCAGAGCAAAGCACAAATACATATCTTATTCCCTTCCCTTTAACCACACCCCCACTCACGTAACTAGTTACCATAATAAACACGTAACACAGAATACATTGCAGACAGAAAACAGATACGTTGCTCCTACACACAGCATTTACAAATGACAGTAAACTATTATCACCAGACAATTGATGCATCTATTCAGGGTTGTTGTTCCAGAATTGGATTTATACAACTTCTGTACATCCCAGGACAGAATGCAATCTTCTCTGAAATGCTTTACTCTGATCATAACACAGAACTGCTGATTGTGTCCTTAATTACCAAACTAAATATCCTCTAAAACTCCCGTTAACACTCAGTTGCAGTCACAGGCTGTGAGTGTGGCTGGTGCGGTGGGTGTGAGGGTCTCTCTGTCAATCACTGAGAGCAAAGAATGTAACCCACACATCAGACTTATCCGCAATATCCGGTTTCCATCAGGTTACGGAAACTTTCACTGTTTCTTTACTTTTTCGAATAAGTTTCACATGGGATTATATCCCATTCTCCATCATAAACAGTCCATTTGGTCCATCTTCTCCTATCAATTTCCCTACTTCACAATCCCCCTCCCACCTACTCACCACACAGAGCAACAGTGCCCGAACTTCATGGTCTCTAGTGTGTTTATCCAGTTTCCCCATTACATTCATTCTCTACTGTTCTGCTTCAAACACTCCTGTGGCAATGAGCTCCACATCTTCTTCACTAAATTTCTTACGGGATTTATTAAATTCCAACTAGAATTTCATCTCCGCATAAATAGAGGCACTTTGTCCAACTTCACACAATCAAATCCATCACTGACCGTAAATTCCTCCAACTTATCACCCTGACGTCGAATCCAGATAAAAATGCACAACCTGTCCTGTCTTTCCTGTAGGTTTCATCCTCTCAGTAATGATCTAACTTTCAGAACCCTTCCCTGTAATTTACCCCATGCTTCTGTATTGTCCGTGTGTGAGAGTGACTGAGTGTGTGGGAATTTTCAACACCTTGTAATGATTTGGTTGAAATTCAGGATGTGGACGGTAAGACTAAACAGATTTGTGTTTTTATTTATTTCAGGAGGAAGCTTGTCAGAACAGGAGGTAGGACATGCTCTTTACTGAAATCCTGTATAGATTTGTAAAATAGTTCAAAATTTCAGTTTATAACCCACAGTTTAATGTTTACAGAGTTAACGATGATATCCAGGAATTGACAATAACAGATGAGGCCCTACCGGTTGAAAAATTCGATCACCTCTATTTGCTGAACACAGTGCTGAGAGAAACACTTGATGCCATTAATCGAGGTAATACTTACAAAGATTGATTTCTCCTTGTTCATGAGACTCAATTTAGCTCCAATTTGAAGCAAAGATTGCTGTAATAATGGGCTGAAGGGGAACTGAAGTTTATTCCACATCAGCCTCACCGACTGGGAGGCATCACTGTCACATGTTCAGCTGGAGATGTCAGACCCCTGAACACACCAACACAGGGTCACAATACAACCAATACACGGGACTGGCAGATGAACCACTGTGTCCTGATCCCAGGCCACTGCACTAACACGCCAAGACATGAGATTGAATCCTACCACAGGAGCTGGGAAATTAATATTGATCTTATGATATTGTAGGGAATAAAAATGGGTATCAGTGTGGTGACCGGGATTGTAAGAAAAATACACAAGTCCTTCGTGCGCTGTGAGTGCAGACTCTGACTGACACAGATCTTCCCCCTTCTGGATCAGAACTCTCACTGTTGTTAGAGGGAGAAGAGGGCAGCTGTAGTGATAGGGGACTCAATCATCAGGGGAGCAGACAGGAGAATCTATGGACGTGAACGGGACCCCCGAACGGTGTGTTGCCTCCACGGTACCAGGGTTAGGAACGCTGGGATCGTGTCTGCGGCATTTTAGAGAGGGAAGGAAAAGAGCCAGATATGTTGGTATATTTCGGGACCAATGACATTGACATTGCATTAAAAGCAAAGAGATCCTGAAAATAGAACTTGGAGAGCTTGGTAGAAAGCTCAGAGCAGTACCTCCAGGGTTGCAATTTCTGGATTGCTGCCTGTGCCACGTGCTGGTGAGGGTAGACACAGGATAATTTGGCAGATTAAAGATGGCTGAGAAGATGGTGCAGGGGGCAGGGCTTCAGGTTTTTGGATCATTGGGATCTCGTCCCGTGGAGAAATGACCTGCTCAAAATGGATGGGTTGCACCTGGACCCGAGGAAGAACAATATTCTCACAGAGAGGTGTGATAGAGCTGTTGGGGAGGCTTTAAACTAATTTTGTGGGGGTGGGGTTGGGAACTGGAGTGAAGGGATGGGACTGATGGTAAAAATGCAAAGATAGCGTGTAGTCAGACTGTCAGATAGGGCGGACAGATCATCATAGCTTGTCACACCAGACAACCAGCCACTCTAGTGTTGTTTGGTTGATGTCGAGCAGGTCAGTGTCAGCTAAATCAGGTGAGAGTGGGCAGTTGCGCAGAAAGTGTTCAATATTTTGCACCCTTTCGCCACACTCACAGGATTCGCTGGTCTTTAAACCCCACTTCACCATATTGTCTCCCGTCCTACAAACTCCCGCTCTCGCTCTGTTGAGAGTGCACCACTTCCGTCTGTCAAGCAGTGCCCCGTCTGGCAAAGTTTCTGTGGGGTCTTTCACTGTACTGTTTGGTGGGGTTCTGGCTTCTCTTTGTTGCCAGAGGTCAGTCCTGTATGCTTGCGGGGATGTTCCGTGCGGTAGTTGCTCCACTGTAACAAAGCATTTCCTCGATTTTAGCCGGTTGGAAACTGGCACATGATGATGTAGTGAGTGCCGCGGATCCGAGTTCTGTTTACCTTTTTCAATTTTTGTTGTAGTGTGTCTTCGGATCTCTGGGGGAGCAAAAGGCGGACAGATGAGAGGACAAAATTGCAGCCAGCAGGGTAAGTATCAGTGCATTAGGGATGCAGAATCAAAAAGGGTAGCAGATACAGCAAACACAAAATAATCTGCAGATCCTGGGGTCAAAGCAACGCTCACAACACGCTGGAGGAACTCAGCAGGTCGGGCAGCATCCGTGGAAATGATCAGTCGATGTTTCGGGCCGGAACCCTTCCTGTAGCAGATACAGTACACAAAGTGTTAAATCTTAATTCGTGGCGTATACGAAATAAGTGCATGATCTTGTTGCAGTATTTGAGATTGTCAGGTATGATGTTGTGGCCATCACTGAATTGTGGCTAAAGGATGGTTGTAGTTGGGCGCTGAATGTCCAAGGTTACAAATTGTATCATTTGTATAGGAAGGTAGGCAGAGTGGGTGGCGTGGCTCTGTTGGTAAATCATTAGAAAGATGTGACGTAGGATTGGAAGATGTTGAATTCTTGTGGGTAGAGTTAAGGAACTGCAAATATATAAATGACACTGATGGCAGTCACATACAGGCATCCCGACAGTAGCTGGAAAGTGAGCCATAGATTACAAATGGAAACAGAAAAGGACAATGTTATGATAGTCATGGGAGATTTCAACATGCAAGTCATTTGGGGAAATCAGGTAATCTGGTGGGTAATGGATCTCAAGAGAGTGAATTTGTTGAATTCTATGTGATGGTTTTATAGAGCAGTTTGTCATTGAGACTACTCGGGGAACAGTTCTACTCGATTGGGTGTTATGTATTGAACCGGAGGTGATTAGGTAAAAGGACCCTTAGGAGACTGTGCTCACAACATGACTGAGTTCAACTTGAAATTTGATAAGGCGAAAGTAAATTCTGACGTCGTAATATTTCAGTAGAGTAAAGGAAATTACAGTGGTCTGAAAGAGGAGCTGGCCAAAGTAAGTTGGAAGAAAATGCTGGCAGGGATGACAGCAGAGGAGAAATGGTGTGAGTTTCTGGGAAAATGAGGAAGCTGAAGGATAGATGTATTCCAAATATAAATAAATACTCAAATGGAAAAATAGTACAACTGTGGGTGACAAGGGAAGACAAGCTAACTTAAAAGCAAAAGACAAAAAATAGCAGGAAGACAGAGGATTGGGACGCTTTTAAATACTTACAGAGAGCAACTAAAAGAATGATTTGGAGGGGAAAAAAGGAATATGAAATTAAATTGAATTGACTTCATATCTTACATCCTTCATATACATAAGGAGTAAAAAAATTATGTTACATCTCTATCTAAATGAGCATTGTGCAATTTACAGTAAATTATAAATAATATGTACAACATGCTGGTCAATATAACATAGAAATAGAGTTGTCTCAGCACGAGTTAAGCAGTCTGATGGCCTGGTGGAAGAAGCTGTCCCCGGAGCCTGTTGATCCTGGCTTTTATGCTGTGATACCGTTTCCCGGATTGTAGCAACTGGTAGTGTTTGTGGTTGATGTGCCTCGCATCTCCAATGATCCTTTTTATACACCTGTCTTTGTAATACAAGCCGGCAAACAAAATGAAATTGTTTTTCAAGTATTGTTAAAAAAAAATAAATAGAGATGAGAGTGGATATAGGACCACTAGAAAATGAGGCCTGATATGTAATAATGGGGGATAAAGAGATGGCAGTCAGACTAAATGAGAATTTTGCATCAGTCTTCACTGTGGAAGACACTGGCACTGTGCCAGGTGCTGAAGAGTGCGAGGGAAGAGATGTGAGTTCAGTTACTGTTACAAGGGAGAAGGTGCTCAAAAAACTGAAAGACCTAAAGGTACACAAGTCACGCAGAGCAGATGAACTGCACCCTGGTGTTCTGAAAGAGGTAACGGTAGACATTGTGGAAGCATTTGAAATGATCTTTCAAAAATCACTGGACCTTGGCATTGTGCCAGAGGACTGGATAATTGCAAATGTCACTCAACTCTTTAAGTAAGGAGGAAGGCAGCAGAAAGGAAATTATAGACCAATTAGCCTGGCCTCAGTGGTTGGGAAGATGTTAGTGTCAGTTTTTAAGTATGAGGTTATGGAATGCTTGATGACAGGGGACAAGACTTGACAAGTTAGCATGGCTTCCTTTCGGGGATATCTTGCCTGACAAACCTGTTGGAATTCTTTGAGGAGATTATAAGTAGGTTAGATAAAGGGAATGTAGTGGATGTTATAAATTTGGAATCTCAGAAGGCCTTTGACAAGGTGCCAATGAGGCTGCTTACTAAGTAAAGAGCCCACAGTATTACAGAACAGTTACTGGCAGGGTCAGAACATTGGCTGATTGGTAGGAAACAGCAAATGAAAGTAAAAGGATCCTTTTCGGGTTGGCTGCCAGTTACTACTGGTGTTCCGCAGGGGTCGGGGATGGGACCACTTCCTTTTATGCTGTATATCAATGATTTAGCTGATGGAATAGATGGCTTTGTTGCCAAGTTTGCAGGTGAGACAAAGATTGGTGGAGGGGCCAGTAGTGTTGAGGAAACAGGTAGGTTGTACAAGTACTTGGATGAGGATAATGGGAAAGAAATTGGCAAATGATATACAATGTTGGAAGATTCATGGTCATGCACTTTGGTCGTAGGAATAATGTGCGGATTATTTTTTTTTTAAATGGGGAGAAAATCCAAAAAGCTGAGATGGAAATGGACCTGGGAGTCCTTCTGCAGAGCACCCTGAAGGTTAACTTGCAGGTAGAGTCAGTTGTGAGGAAGGGAAATGCAATGTTGGTATTCAATTCAAGAGGTCGAGAATACAAGAGGAGGGATGTGATGCTGAGGCTTTAAAAGGCACTGGTGAGGCCTCACCTTGAGTATGGTGAACAGTTTCGGGCTCCTCAGTTAAGAAAAGATGTGCTGGCGATGCAGAAGGTTCATTTCATAAGGATGATTCCAGGAATGAAAGGGTTATCATGTGAGGACATTTCATAGCTCTGTACTCCTCGAATTTTGAAAGATGAGGGCAGATCGCATTGAAACCTTTCGAATGTTGAAAGGCCCAGACAGAGTAGATGTGGAAAGGATGTTTCCCATGGTGGGCGAGTCTAGGACAACAGGGCACAGCTTCGCGAAAGAGAGGCGTCGATTTAAAAGTGAGATGCGGAGAAATTTCTTGAGCCAGAGGGTGGTGAATGTGTGGAACTTGTTACCACAGGCAGCTGTGAAGGCTGCGGTTGGGTGTCTTTAAGGCCGAGCTTGATAGGTTCTAGATTGAACACAGCGTCAAAGGTTACGGGGAAAAGGCCAGAGAGTGGGGCTGAGGAGGAGAAAAAAAGATCACGCATGATTTAATGGTGGAGCAAACTCGATGTGCCTAATGGCCTAAATCTGCTCCGCTCTCTTACGGTGTTATGGTTATCAGATATAATGGTTAGCATTGTGACAATGAGCCCAGGCACACCACCCAGCATCGACATCAGTCAAGATTTCAGCTCGGGAGAAGCACACACAGCATAACCGGCCCGGAAAAAACACCTCCATACACATACACAGGAAGGACAGGCAGATTGTAGTCAGTACTACATTGTTATTTCCCTCAGTTACCTGGGAACTAATCTCCTCAGACACAGTGATTTATTTATTTAAACATCTCACACACATATCACACTTTGTGAGCACACACCAGAAATGTGATGACACACTGTGACACCCAAATACTTCAATGTGCTCACTCTTCTTCACCGAGTACACATACCACACTGATATTTACCGTAATCAACACACACACACACACACACACACACACACACACTATCAGAGTGTGACACACGGCTGAAGAAACTAGCACAAATTCCTATTTAGGAATTAGATCTGCCGTCCTTACCCAGCCAGTCTGTTCTGTGCACTGAGCTGCCCTCTGACGTGATGTCACATCAGCAGTTCACAGACAGACTCCAGGGTGAGATTGCTCAGGAGGATGATCTGGGAGGGTTTGACGGATATTGAACCCACGGCCCACTTCATCCATCTGCAAGACTAAGGTGTCTTCCTGAGCATGTTGCGTTTGTGTGTGTTTGTCCCGTATCCCTCTAATCACTTCCTATCTATGTACCTGTGTAAGTTCATCTTAAAATATTTTAATTTTACCTGTTTCTACAGCATCTGACAGCAAATTCCACCTGCCCACCTCCCTCTCTGTGAGAATGTGACCCCATAGATCCCTCATAAAAATTTCCCCTCTCACTTTCAATCTGAGCCCTCCGGTTCTGTACTCCCATTTCTCAGAAAAAAGACTCACTTTATCTCAGCCCGTTGTGAATGTATTTACCTCGATAAGGGGTCAACAATCAACATCCTACCCTACAGCTAAATAGCCCAAGCTTAACCATTCTCTACTTTTAACCCCCCCCCCCCCCCGCCCCAGCGCTGGTAACATCCTCCTGAAGCTTCCTGTCCAGTGTAATGACATCCTCCCCATATTCGGGGAACCGGAAATGCAGACAATACCACACTTGGAGTATTGTCAGCAGTTTTGGGTCCCTTATATCAGAAAAGATGTACTGGCTTTAGAAAGGATCCAGGAGGTTCACAAAAAATGTTTCGAGGAATGAAAGAGTTAACATGTGAGGAGTGTTTGATGGTTCTGGGCCTGCACTCACAGGAGTTTTGAAGAATGGCTGATTTATTATCTGTCTCAACCCTATTCTCCCGCTTCCTCCACATAAATTTTGACGCCCTGACTAATCAAGAAGTTTACCTATCAACTTCTGCTTTAAAAATCAAACACAAGAAAATCTGCAGAGGCTGGTAATCCAAGCAACACAGGTCCTGATGAAGGGTCTCGGCCTGATCTCTCTAAACCTGTCTGGAGAGAGTTATGTTGGGAGGATGTTTCCCGTAATGGGTGGGTCAAGAACAGAAGGCACAGCCTCTGACGAGAGAATGTCCATTTAGAACAGAGATGAGGAGGAATTCCTTTATCCACAGGACAGTGAATCTACTACAGACAGCTGTGAAGACAATTAATTGAGTATATTTAGAGAGCAGCAACACACACAAAATGCTGGAGGAACTCAGCAGGTCAGGAAGCATCTATGGAAAAGAGTAAACAGTCGACAGTTCAGACTGAAACCCTTCATCAGAACCTGCGCTGCTTCAGGGTCCCTGGAAATTCATCCGCCGTCCAAATGAGGGGGTGGAGGTGATGGGGTTGTGGGAAAGGGGACAAAGGGATCCTCATCTCCATCTTTGTCCCCCTCCAGCTTCTCGTTACGTCTACACACGCAGTTGACCCACAGGTTTTCCACCCCTCCCCCACCTGGCTCTGGTTCAATCTGACGTTTATCCCTCCCCTGCTGGTTGCCATTATCAACTCCTTTACTGTCTCGAACCTTCACACTCCCCCACTCTACACTTCACACTCACAAATCAATGTTAACATTGAATGAAGGGCCTGTTCCTGTGCTGTACTGTTCTATGTTCTCTGTTCCCTGTTCAGAAGAAAGAGAGGAGATCTCAGGGAAACAAAAAATTCTTTTGGGGTCAACAGGCAGGATACAGGGAGGATGTTTCCCCTGTCTGAGGAGTCAAGGGTCAGGGGTCACTGTCTGTTTGGAATTCTCAGCACCCGTAGGGAGAGGGGGGTTTGGGCGTTCTTATCCATTCAGTTCACAGAGCCATCGCCGTACAGCATAGAAATGCGCCCTTCGACCCATCACCTCTGTGCTGACCTATTTACCCATCTACATTCATCCCACTAGCCAGCATTAGGTCAGTCTCCTTCTGTGCCTTGCCTATTGAAGTGTCTGTCCAAGTGTCTCTTAAGCACAGAGGACTGGAGGCCTGTGACCTGCAGAGGTCGGTGCTGGGGCCGGGCGGGGGTGGGGAGGGCGTGGAGTCTTTGTCATTCATATTAATGATTTGTATGATAGTGTAGGTGCCATAGTTAGTAGGGTTGTAGGTGACACTAAAATTCATGGTATATTGGACAGCGAATAGGATTCTCTAAGTTCACAAAAGTCCCTTGATCAACTGCAGAGATTGGTACAGTGACAATGTTTTCAAATACATCTTGCCGGGTACGTGGATAAGAAAGGTGAAAGGGGTAACGGTCAAATGGGACTAGTTCATTAAAGCAAGTTGATCGGCACAAACAAGTTGGGCCGAAGAAACTTTGTGACCTCCTGTTTAAATCCATTCACCCACCCACTTCCCATCTTAATCCACCCCTTTCCCGCACTCGTTTCTGCTGTCTTTCTTTTTCAATCTTTTTATTAAATTTCAAAATTAATAAACATAACAATAATAATGATACAAAGTGACTGGGAATACATTAATGACGGTTAGCATGTAGAAGCACAGATTCCAAGTAACAAATGTCGTTTAGCCTCCCAATCTCTTAGTAACTAGCCATGAAAAAGATATTGCATAAAGAGTAAAAAAAAACCTAAACTAAAAAAAAACTAAACTGCTGTCTGTCTCCCCTATTTATTTCTGTTCTTGAGGGAAGATGTTGACCTGAAACGTAGACTGTCCATCTCTCTCCACACCTCCTGCCTGACCCGCTCGGTTCCTCCAGCATTTTGTGTCCATTTGATCGGGAAATCTCTGCTCTCCGTCCAGCGGAAAACCCTTGGGGAGACATTAATTGTCCATCCGCTTTCGTCGGGTCAAACCACGGGAAAGGTTCGTGTCGGCCAACCGACTGCGGCAGAGACCCTGCGGCCTTTCCACCGATGCCCGGGGCCGCGCTGCCCGAGCCTCGGGGACTCTCTAATTCTCTGCTTCTCCCCCCAGTCTCTGTCACCCTGGATGTGGAAACGGCGCATCTGTGGCTCGAGGTGTCTGAGGATCGGAAGAGTGTGAGATTCACCGGGACCCGGAGGGATCTCCCTGACACCGGGAAGAGATTCACATTCTGGGCTTGTGTGCTGGGATCAGAGGGATTCACATCGGGGGGACATTACTGGGAGGTGGAGGTGACGGGGAATTGGGTCTGGTGTCTGGGAGTCGCCGCAGAGTCTGTGGAGAGGGAGGGAGGGGTCAGACTGAGTCCGCAGACCGGATTCTGGGTCATTGGGCGGTTTGTTGACGAGTTACATCGGGATTGTGACATGTTCGATGACGAGTTCCCCTCCCCTGAGTCCCGTCTCCCTGCCGGTCCCATCCCCGGGAGGGTTGGAGTTTATCTCAGTTACGAGTCCGGGACAGTTTCATTTTACAACGCGGAGACCAAGTCCCATCTCCACACCTTCACTGGGAATAAATTCACAGGGAAACTTTATCCTTTCTTCTGGCCCGGGGATGGAAACCAGTGGCTGAGAATCTGCTCCGGTTCCGCTCCGGGTCTGCAAACGGATCGGGTCCCGGGACAGGCGTCAGGAGTAAAGTCCCTGTAAATATAAATGTGCGGAGAGTGAAATAAACACGAGATGAGAATTATAGATCCGTTAATTTTAACTCGTTCACCACATCCGACAACGGAACAGAAACACCGCGGATTCAGCAGCAGCCGCGGGTGGCGGGTCCTGAGCTCCCCCGGGTCCTAAAGTCCACCCGCACGGAGACCGGTTAAATCGGACAAGTGGGGCGGTGCCGACTGGGAGAGGGGGGGTCCGGGTGAATCTCGCTAAGGCCATAACACACAGGAGCAGAATTAGGCCGTTTAGCCTATCGACTCCTCTCCGCTATTCCATGAGGGCTGATCCTGGATCCCACTCAACCCCATAACCTTGCCTTCTCACCATGTCCTTTGATGGCCTGATCAATCAGGAAATGATCAACCTCCGGCTTAAATATATCCACAGACTTGGCCTCCACCGCAGTCTGTGATAGAGTATTCCACAGGGTCGCTACTCTCTGGCTAAAAATATTCCTTCTGACCTCTGTTCAAAATATCTCCCCTCAATGTTGAGACTGTGTCCTCTAGTCTGGATATCCCCATCACATGAAACAACCTCTCCACATCCACCCTGTCTGGTCCTTTCAACACTCAGTAGGTTTCAATGAGACTCCCCCTTCCTTCCTGAGATAAGGGACCCAAAATATTGAGTAAACTCCAAGTACGGCCTAACTTGTGTCTTATAAAGGCTCGGCATTATCTCTTTGCTTAAATATTCTATTCCCCTTCAAAGAAAAGCCAGCATTGCATTTCACTTCGTTACCACAGACTGAAAATGTGAAATAACCTTCTGGGACTCTTGCAGGAGAACTCCTAAGCCCCCTGCAACTTATCAAAGGCCTTCTGTAAATCCAGGTAAATGATATCCACTGCCTCTCATTTGTCCACCCTCCCTTTCACTTCCTCAAAGACCTCTAAAGGTTTGTCAGGCACTGTATTCTTTCACAGAAATCATGCTGACATTGACTTATTTCATCGTTATTCTCCCAACACCTTGAAAACCCAACTTCGATAAAAGACTTCAATACTTTCTCTACCACTGAGGTCAGGCTAACTGGCCCATAATTTCATCTCTTTTGCATTTCTCCCTTCCTAAAGTGTGCAATGTTCTATTTTCCAGTCCTACAGGACCATGCCAGAATCCAGTGATTCTTGAAAGGTCGTGACCAATATATCCATTATCTCTTCAACATCCCTCAGGACTCTGGGATGCAGTCCATCTGGTCCAGATGACTCATCCACCTTAAGATTTTTGAGTTTGTCCAGCTCTTTTTCCTTTGTAATAGCAAAGTCACTCAATCCTGTTGTGTCTTCCACAGTGAAAATTGTTGCAGAGTATTCATTAAGTTCATCTGCCATTTCTTTGTCCCCCATTACGACCTCACCAGTATTATTTTCTAGTGGTCCAATATCAACTCTCGTCTCCCTTTCACTCCTTATTTAACTGGGGGAAAAACTCTGAGTGTCCAGCTTTACATTATTGGCTAGTTTGCCTCATATTTCATCTTTAACATTCTTGTCGCTTTTTAGTTGCCTTTTGTTGGATTTTCAAAGAATCCAATAATCCAGCATCCCAACTCACTTTTGCTACCTGAAATGCCATTTCCTCAGGTTTTACGCAGTCCTGAACGTCCCTTGTCAGCCACGGGTGCCTACCCCCGCCATTTAAAAACTTCATCTATGTGCCAAACTTATGCTAATACAATTTAAAGTAGTGCACAGGGCCAATAAGTCTGAAGATAAATTAGTCCATTTCTATTTCCATGTAAACCCTATTTGTGACAGATGTCACTCTGAGGTAGCTTCCTTAACTCATATGTTTTAGTCATGTCCTCTTCTGGAAAATTTCTGGAAAGATATCTTTGATATTATTTCAACAGTTTTGCGTTTTGATTTACAACCTCATCCTATTACGGCAATTTTTGGTTTGCCAATGATAGAACATAGACTTTTATCCTCTTCAGCCTGTCGGATGATCGCATTTGTTACTTTAATGGCCGGAAGATCCATTTTATTGAACTGGAAGGAGACCAATCCTCCTACCACATTTCAATGGTTTTCCCAAACTACAGCATGTTTAAATTTAGAAAAAAATCAGAAGTGACATTTTTGATCCTTCGGTTAAATTTGAAGAGACTTGGGAATCATTTATTCAACATTTTCATATGATGTAATTTGACCTTTCCGAATCCTTCTTATTAATTTAAAATATAAGAATAGAGGAGCGGAGTTGACGACATTACTGAACATGTTCGATTTAAGATATTGATCTAGGACTTGTTTAGTTCCATTTGCTTTTTTTCGGGGGGGTCTTTTTTTTTGGGTTTTTTTGTATTTTTTTATTTCTTTCTTCTCCATAGTTAATTATATTAAGAGTTTGGAAGTCCATTATACCTGTATTATTTGAAATCTTTTTTTGCAGTGCTTATCAGCAATAAGATTATTCCAATCTCTGTATCTATATTGTTATTTTGTTTATAATTTTGGAAAATTATTAAAAAAGATTTAAAAAGAAAGAAAGAAAGAAAGAACTTCCTCTGTGGGACATGTCTATCCTGCACCTTGCAAACTATTCCCAGATACTCAGCCACCTCTGCTCACCGTCATCCCACCCGTATCCTCCTCCAATTTACCTGGGCAAGCTCCTCTCTCATGCCTCTGTAATTTCATTTATTCCATTGTGAATCTGATACATTTGACTTCGGTTTCTCCCTATGAAATTGCGGTATGAATTCAAATATATGATGATCACTGCCTCTGACGGGTTCCTTTACTTTAAGCTCCTGAATAAGGTCAGGGTTATCGTACAACACCCAATGAAGGATGACCTTTCCCCAAGTAGGCCCAAGCACAAGCTGCTCTAAAAAGCCGTCTCGTAGGCATTCAACAAATTTCCTCTCTTGTGATCCAAAACCAATCTGATTTTCTCAATCCTCTTGCATATTGAAATCCATCATTACAATTGTGACATTAGCATTATTACATGCCTTTTCACTCTAATTACTGTGAATTAACTTAAAGTCACTCCCACAACTTAATAAAGTTTTTATCTGAAAATTATCTACTCCCCCAAAGATTGTACTGAGACTGGAATTCATTTTTCAGTCTTATATGCTTCACACTGAAATAGTGTGTGTTTAGCAGTTTCATAATGTCAAAATGTACATGACACAGAATGAAGTTTTCCAATTAGATACAAGGTATAATTAAGCATAGTGTGGGAAATTCTAAGTTGTGTCAATATAATTCCTTCCCTTCTTGTTTTAAGGCCTTCTTCTGTAAACCCAACAGGTTTATGTATTCTGTAAAGGTGTCTGTCCTTATGTCCATTATCCTACAAGTCTTGCCATAAGCCACTAATTCTTAGCCCTTAGCTTCTGATGTGCTGAGTGGAAGGTCTATATCCACAGTTGAACTTTTAACAGGTTTTTTTTTTTGCTAAGAAGTCAGCCTGATCATTTCCCTCAACAGTGCGATGTTCAGGATCCATAATGTGCAGACATATGAACCAAACTTTGTATATGAAATACTGTTTGATGAGTTTCTAACAGCAAATCTGACCTACTGCTAGAATGACCTGTTTTAAGTCTTATCAAAACCAAAAAGGATTCCGAATAAATTACAAATTTGCAAGGACCAATTTGCTCCACCTACTGTAAGCCTGAAAGGATGGCAATGAATTATGCTTCGTTTACTGATTAGTGGCTGGCAAGTTATTTCTTTATCATTACCTGCAATTCAGACACAAAGAAAGAAAACAGCCACACCAATATTCCCAGTTAAATTATCATTTCATCCATCTGTAAGATGGTTACTGTATGATAATAACTTTCATTAATATACCGATGAACCAGCAGACTCTCAGAAAGAACATAATCCTATTGTGTTACCGATCATCAACTGAAGTCATTGGAAAAAACAAGGTGGTGCTACAGAGAAAGCTACAGTGGGACATGTTGTATCATCCAATATACACATATTCCCAGCTTGATAAGAACCCAACCACCCAAAACTAAAAACATTCTTCTTGTGATGTTCCCAACAGTCCTCTAGCACACCTTTAACATGATGATATTTCCTTACATCTCAAGTTAATCCAATATGTTAACATCAACTTCACCCTCTGTCATTGTGAGGGCAATTGTCCCATTTCAACCAGTAAAGCCGAAACAGGAGACGACCTTACTGCACCACAACACAATCATAATGTCAGTGCTCGTATCACGTCCAAACAGAATAAATTTGAAGATGAAGCTGATCCTTAAGACATACAGCTAGAATCAAGAACAGATTGAATTAAACAAATATAAACAATCAACAAAGATTTTCATGTTTCACCCCGGAATACCCGCACAAATCAATCCCGCACAAATGATACAGTGCTTCCATGTCAGTTTATCATACATCCACATGCCTGGAAAACTTACCACTGACAATTCCTCAAGAGTTTAATCATATAACTTCAAATCATGTACAGGTCTATTAATCCTGTTTGTAAAACACATAATCTGTTTTAGTTACTGAAAGCTGAAAATCTTTATCGATTTCCCCACTGTTTGACCTATTAATTCTAAATCCCATCCAATTTACAGTGAAATTGAAATACCATCTCTAATCTATAAAATTACATCATCTGCCTATAGTGATTTACCCACCAGAGAACCTATCTCAGAGAAAATATCATTTATCATAATATTAAATAATGAAGGGCTACAAATACTGCCTTGTGGTGTCCCATTCTCTATCTCGTAGAAACACAAACATAACATGCCCACCCATTCCTGCACAGACCGTCCAAATAAAAAACTCAGATAAATTACGCAATCTCCCCTCATTCCTAAATTCCAAAATTTAATCAAAAGTCCTTCCTTCCATAACATATCATATGCATTTACAATATTAAAGAATACTGCTATTACAACATTTTTATTTAACTGTGCTTTCCTAATACCATCTTCCAAACCTAAAACTGAAACCAATGTCATTTTATCCTTCTATAATCCACTCTGATAAAATGCTATATCACCTCTCTTTTCCAAAATATAACACAAGCACTTGATTACCATACATTCCATCAGTTTACATAAATGAGTAATTAATGATTTCGGCCCAAAACGAGAAGGATCAGACGAGGATCTCCAAGCTTTCAGAACAGGCACAACTGCTGCCGTATTCCATGAGGGAGGAAGATGGCCTGATCTCGAAACACAATTTAAAAATTTAATATTTTCACGAGAAAGAATTACAATTACATATATCACCCTTCCCCGGGGCGCCTGACCTGCATTAATAATAGACTTCTGAAATTCCTACAAAGAAAACTCTACATCAGTGATACTATCATTGCTACAGCTGACTTCCAACACATCAGGGTACAGTATTCACTGAAAAACATATCCCTCCATTGTTTAACTTCTTCACTTAAATTGTCTTGATTATTAATGACAGCAAATGACCCAGCCAGTAACACAACCTTCCCTGTTTCAGTAGCAATCATTTTGCCCTCATTAATTAAAACTAGGATAGTATGATGATTTGATATTTTGAAATCCCCTCATTTCCTTAACCACATCGCCAACATCTCCAAGTTTAATACCCCTTCCAATACTGCATTATCTCAATATGATTCCAGTAAATCACCGCCTTCCTCACCACGGCCTGTGCCCTTTTGCATCATCACATAATAACTTGCATTTCTCCCAGTTTGCTTTACCAAAAATCCTCCCTGATATACTGTAAATGCAAAGTCAAGCTCATAAAGATAGAAGGCTGACTGACGTTCACATTAACTAATCACCGTGTGAGTTCTCATTTGACCGACAGGCATTGCTACCAATAACAGCAGGGTTCAGAGGTGGGTCTGAGCTACGATAGTCCGGGTGGAAATCTGCCCCATGTTCAGCCCCTCTACTTCCGCTCCATCGCCATGGCGGAGTTCAGTGAGTTGCTGCTGTTGGTGGTCGCCGGTCTGGGCGTCCACAGGGACGGGCGCATCTCGATGAGTCTGTTTCGCAACAGAATAATGGTAAAACTCTTGGCAGTGTGGAGTGTCAGAGAGATCTTGGGGTACCTGTCCATTCGACATTAAAAGTTGCTGTACAGGTTGGCAGTGTTGTTAAGAAGGCGTCTGGTGTGATGGCCTTCATCAACCGTGGGATTGAGTTGAAGAGCTGTGAGGGAATGTTGAAGCTAAATAAGGCCTTAGCTACACCCCACTTGGGGTACTGTGTTCACCTCTGGTCACCTCACTAGGAGGATGTGGATACTACAGAGAGAGTGCAGAGGAGATTTACAAGCACGTTGCTCTTGGATTGGAGGGCATGCCTTGTGAGAATAGATTGAGTGAATTTGGCCTTTTCCCTTGGAGCGATGGAGGACGAGAGGTGAGTAGACAAAGCTTAACAGGATGCTGCTCGGATAAAGTGAGACTGGACAATCTAGGGATCTAGTTTCTCTGGAGCAGCTGAGGCCGAGGGAGGTCTGACAAATGTTCACAGGAAAGTGAGAGGCACAGACAAACTGGACAACTGGTATTTTGATCTCTATGGAGGAAATGTCGAATACCAGAGGGTATGCACTTCAGGAGAAAGGCAAAAAACTACCTCATTGGTCCTTTTTGCAGTATTTATGTATTTTGAAATTTAGTGTAATTTTGCATCTTATCTCCACACACCTGCTGTTAAAAAATTAGCAAAGACAATAATGTTAAAAATCTGACTCAGAATGTTTAAACGAGATTTGCATTGCAAGTTTTGTTTTTCATACCCATCATGGTCAGTGTCTGGAATGAATGTCAGGGGTGGTGCTGGAGGCAGATGTGATAGAGGCTATTACATACCACCTGAATGCGTGGACAATGGAGTGATGTGGACCTTGTGTAGGCAGAGGGATTGGTTTAGTGAGGCATGAAATGCCGGTTCCGTTGGTTCAGAATCCGACTAGATTCCCGCCACTTTGTGGCTGAGTTCGCTGGGCGCGAATGGGAGTAGATGGACATATCCACAGACCAATGTGCGGGCGGCATTCTGGAGTAGTTCTTTAACTGACATCTGACGGATCCAGTGAGGTACTGAGTCTCCAGGCTGGGGCTCTACCCCTTCCCTCACATTCACTCTCCTCATGTCCCGGAACTGCCGGTCGATGGGACAGTCTGCACGGGAATTACACCTGGGAGATCAGGCGGTGAATGTGAGGAGCTGGAGCCCGGACTGGAGACACTGCGGCCGCCTCTGGCTTGTGCTCAGCACGGGGCTGCATTAATGAACTGAAGCATCCGGGTGACCGGATATTTCACCGCGCTGATCCCCTGATAACGTCTGACAGGCGCAATCCCCGCTGTGAGATATTGTATTTACATTAATGAATTAATATTTAGGCTATTTGTGGGAGTTAGTTTGTCCCAACGAAGGTGTCTGATCAATTGAATATCCTTCCACTGTAAATCTGCCTTGAGATTCGTCACGGCTGCAAATCAGCAACCCCACATGCATGTTAGGTTACCCCAGAGCAAGAACCATTTCACACAATGGCTGTCTCCATTAAAGCAAAAAGCAAAAACAGATATCGAAGTTGATATTGCATTTATTATTAAAGTCTGTACAAAAGGAAAAAGAGATTCGAAACACCTCCAAATTCACCGGGTCCCCCAATTCACTGTGCACCCCGATTCCGCCAACACACCCACTCTTCACATTTCTGCAAATCGGGGTGCACCCACAAATCTGTGCACACCCGCAATACCATATCCAACCCTCAAGTCATTAGATTATATCAGTGCAAGAATCATTTCAACTAGTTCTCAAAATATCTCCCTCCAACTTTAAAAACCAGCAAGAAGAGAGGTCGAAGTTCAGGTTGGATTTATTATTAAACTATGTATCAATGAAACAACCTCGAGATTCAAAACACCTCAAAATCCACCGGGATTCCCATATCTGCAAATCTGTGTGCACTCCCCAATCTGTGCACATCCGCAAACCCTAACTCAGTATTCACCCCCAAATCAGTGTGTATCCCCAAATATATGCGCACCCCCAAACCTGCAGACACTCTGAAATCTGCCAACATACCCAGATCTGTGTGCACCCCAAACCTACCGACACCCCGAAATCCACCCACTACCCAGGTCTGTACGTACCTCAAACCCGCTAAAATCCCCACATGCACATTAGATTATCACAGAGCTCGAATGATTTGAAGCACTTCACAAAATAGCGGTCTCCACGTCAAATCAAATAGCAAGAAAAAAATCAAATTTCCACATGCCTTTGTTCTTAAAGTATCTGTAAATGAAACAGCCTTGACGTTCATTACACCCCGATGTCCAAGGACTCCCAAAATCCGTGTACATCCCCAAATCCGCCGAGACACCTAAATCTGTGCGCAGCCCTAAATACTCCCAGATCCCTGTGCACCCTTAAATGCCCAAAGCAGTGTGCACCCCGCAAATTCACCGATACTCCAAAATCCGTGTGCAACCCACATTCACAAACATACCCTGAAACCTTCGCACATCCGCAAATCAATGTGCAGTCCTATTTCCATGTGCACCCCCAAACCCGCTGACATCCCCACAAGCACATTAGATTATCCCAGAGCAAGAATCAGTTCAAGCAGTTCACAAAATAGGTACCTCCATCTTAAAAACTTTAAAGTTCAAAATGCATTAATTATTAAATTATCTATGTGTGTCTGCATCTCTATGTGTTTGTATGCGTCCACGTGCATGTCTGTCCGTCTCTTTTGTGTGTCTGTGTGTTTGTGTCAGAGACCAGCTCGCAGACGGCTCTCGGTCTTTGTCGTGACGGCGTAGCTACTGAGAACACACGGCTATCCTGTCTACTCCACACTCCCCACCCCCGCCTATTCTGCAGCGCACAAAAAGGGAACAAACTTCTCTCTCCCGGAAACCACAAGCCGTTATTTTCTGAGAGAACATTGTCGCTGTCCAAAAAGTGAAGAATTACACAACATCTATAATTCACCGTGCGTGTCAACCGTCATCACAGTTCGGGTGGGGTGGGGACGAGAGGATGGCGGGGAAAGCGAGCTGCAGCAAAGGAGGAATTGGAACGAAGGCGAGCGGCAGGCAAAGCGTTGGGCAGAAAGGGAGAAAGAGACAAAATGGAAAGAGGAAGGGGAGTGAGTGGGTAGGGGAGGGTAGAATGTGTGGAGGAAAGAGTGTGGCAGTGGGGAAGGGAACGGATGAAGAGAGGAGAGAGAGAAAGAGAGTTTGTGGAAGAGAGGAAAATAGGTGAGGGGAGGGGAGGAAGAGAAAGGAGGAGGGACTGGGAGACAAGAGATGGGGAGAAAGAGACTGTGTGGGAACGGGGAAGAGGAAGTAGGGAGAGTGGGAAGGATTGAAAATGGGGGAAAGGGAACGGGGAGAGTTTGAGGCAAAGAGGAGGAACAAGAATTTTTTGGGAAGCCAGATGAAGGGCAATGGGAAGATGGAGGGAGTGTGCGTGTGTGTGTGTGTGTGTGTGTGTGTGTGTGTGTGTGTGTGTGTGTGTGTGTGTGTGTGTGTGCGCGTGCGCGCGCACGCCGACCTACCCGTGTGCATATGGGTGTCTGTGTCTCTTTACTCTTCAAAAACATTAAAATATTCTCTTCAAAAGCTTTAGAATCCCCGGTCCTAATGGCCTCACTTTGACCATGGATGTCCCGTATCCACACACTTCTATCCCCAGCAGGAAAGCCGCTTTCTTCTCGACAATGGACCCAACTAATTCCCTTTCACCCACACTTTATCTGGAGTCAGAGAGCACTATAACAAACAAACAAACCCCTTTACCCATTGAGTCGTTACCGAATTGTTATTCTGCCGAGTCCCATAACCGGAAATGAAATCCATATCTTCCACTGACAGCTCTTCCCTCACCCTCACCACCCTCTGAATGAAGGAATTCCCACTCAGGTTCCTCTGAAATATTTCACCTTTCACCCTTAAACTGCGATCTCTACTTCCCGTCTCACCCAACCTCGGAGGAAACATCCTGTCTGCATTTACCCTGTCAACAACACTGATATTTTTGTCCACATCTGCGAAATCTCCCTTCATTTTCCAACACTAAAGAAAATGAAGTCCTTAGCTTTTACTAAAGCTCGAGTCCTCAAGTCCTAGCAAACGGATTGTCAATTTTCTCTGCACTCTTTCAATTTTGTTGATAATTTTCCTGCGGGCAGGTGACAAAAACTGCACGCAGTACTTGAAATTGGGCCTCACCAACTTCAACGTAATATCCTATCTCCTGGAGATCGCAGTTGAAGAGAAATAGACTTAAAGTCTTGACTATTAGAAATCAAGCTTCTCCATTGTACATCTTTTTCTGATGGTTTTTATCTGGACATTTTGTAAGGGTATGGGTGGGCAAGTATGACATTGAATTCATTTTTATGTTTGGAAGATGATATTAGGAAAACACAGTTAAATGTAGATGTTGTAACAGCAGTGTTTTAAAATTCAAAAGGCAGATGGTATTTATGGAAGGAAAGACTTTTTTGAAATTATGGAAATGAGGATGGAGGGGGAATTATCCAACTCTTTCAATTTTACTGTATCTAGGATGTATTCGGAATAATACGGTCAAACATTCAGCAAATGGAGAAGGTTTAAGCTTTCAGTAGCTACAAGACAAGTTATGTGTTTTATAAACAGGATTAATGGACCTGCACTTGATTGGTAATGACATGGTCAAACTCCTTAAAAGGTGTCAGTGGTAAAGTTTCCAGGCATGTGGATGGATAATAAGCTGACATGGACTCACCAGATCAGAAAATAATTGATAAATATAAAGAAACATTAACTACTCTTAGTCATCTCTATGGGTATTCTGGGGTTTTACATGAAAATATTTGTTGAACGATTTCGTTCGTATAATTGGATTGTCTGGATGTGATACAAGCACAGACTTTAAGATCGTGTTGTGGTGCAGTCAGGTCGTCCCCTGTTTCGGTTTTCCTGGTTGAAATTGTGGAGGTTGAATTCAGTGTGAACGTACTGGATTAATTTAAGGGGGAAGAAATGATCATCCTGTTAAAGATGTGTTGGAGGACTGTGAGGAACTTCACAAGAAGACTGTTTTTGGTTTATGGTGCCTGGGCTCTTATCACGCTTGAAATATGGGTTCGTTGGGTTATGCAAAATATCGCACGATCGCCTTCTTGGTAACCCGACATTGTTTGTTTCAATGCCTCAATGGGCAAAAGGGTTTGTCTGTTATACTGCTCTCTGACTCCAAATAAAGCGTTGATGAAAGGGAATTGGCTGGGTCCGTTGTCGGGAAGAAGTTGGTGTGCTTCAAGGCCTTCCGATGGGGGATAGAAGTGAACAGCCACAGAGTGGCGAGAATCTAGTCGGATGCTGGTGGGTTAATCCAATGTCAATCACACCAGGCACCGCCTTCCCTTGAATGATTGGCTGACGTGAGGTACTAGGGCGGAGTTTGCATTAACGGATTCGGACACTACAAATTAAAGCCACATTCCGGCCACTAACTGGACTGGAGTGTGGTGCAGAGAATTGGGAAATAAATTTGCTGGTATGTAATTAAATTCATTCTGCCCTCTACCAGTGAATGGTCCCCATGCCACTGGCTGCAAAATAAGCCCAAAGCATAATCGATCCACCCCGTGTTAAACAAATGGAGAGTGGTTCTTTCCATGAAAATCTGCACCATTTTTTTTTCTCCAAACATATAGAACATAGAACATAGAATAGTATAGCACAGTACAGGCCCTTCGGCCCACAATGTTGTGCCGACCCTCAAACCCTGCCTCCCATAAGGCAGTGCATTCCACGCAGCAACCACTCTCTGAGTAAAAAAAAACTTCCTCTAATATCCCCCTTGAACTTCCCACCCCTTACCTTAAAGCCATGTCCTCTTGTATTGAGCAGTGGTGCCCTGGGGAAGAGGCGCTGGCTAACCACTCTATCTATTCCTCTTATTATCTTGTACACCTCTATCATGTCTCCTCTCATCTTCCTTCTCTCCAAAGAGTAAAGCCCTAGCTCCCTTATTCTCTGATCATAATGCATACTTTCTAAACCAGGCAGCATCCTCGTAAATCTCCTCTGTACCCTTTCCAATGCTTCCAAATCCTTCCTATAGTGAGGCGACCAGAACTGGACACAGTACTCCAATTGTGGCCTAACCAGAGTTTTATAGAGCTGCATCATTACATTTTTGCTCATTGCGGCCAAAAAAATTCTAATTTAACGTCATCAGTCCACAGTACTTGTTTCCAAAATGCATCAGGCTTGTTTAGATGTTCCTTTGAACCTCTGAACCTTTTGAATAGAACTTTTTGGTCGCAATTACATTAAAAGGGCACTGTCAAAATGGTTGCTCCTTTCATTATCGTTGATTGGCCGATTTAATTCTATTAAAATGAATATCTTGCCTAAAGTTTTCAGACCTTACACGTTTTTATTCCTAAATCATTCTGCTTCTCTTGATTCTATCATATCTTCACATATATATATATAGAAAGCTAAACTCTCTCGACTATATAAAGTTCTTCTTCAAAAAGCCAGAAAGAATGGAGGTGCAGATTTACCAAAGTTTAGGTTTATTACTAGGCAGTCAATATACGGAACCTTACCATTTGGTCACATTATATTAACCGAGAGGACCGTCCAGTTTTGATTTCTTTGGAAGCTAACTCAGTTAATAAATTTTCTATCATCTCTCTTCTCCGATCCTCAATTCCTTAATTTTTTAAGTAAACTAACTGATAGTTTTGTAGTTAAACATACTTTGAGGATTTGGGTACAATTTAGGAAATATTTTGGTTTATTGAGATTTTCTTTTTCAAGTCACAAATTCTCTAACTATTTTTTTAAACCTTCTATGACTGATGTAATGTTCAAAGATTGGGATAGACTGGGTATTAAATGCTTTCAGGATTTGTTTGTGGAGGAAATCTCTGTTCATCTCAGCAGTTGTCAGCTAAATACAGCTTACCAAAAACCCACTTTCTTCAACATTTGCAAAATTAGAGACTTTCTGCAATCTCAATTACATACATTTCTTAAAAGTACCGACAGGAATTTATTAGATGTAATTTTTAATTTGAAACCTTTTCAATATCTAATATCTAATATTTATGGTATGATTTTGGGAGTAAGAAACACTCCTTTAGAGAAAATTAAGAATTTCTGGGAAGACGACTTACAGACTTCAATTTCCGAGGAAACTTGGAATGAAATTTTTAAATTGGTTAATACCTCATCGTCATGTTCCCGTCACTCCCTCCTACAATTTAAAGTGTTCCATAGGGCTCACATGGCTAATGATACTTTTATTCGTATATATCTCCCTTTTGTGACAGGTATAATAATGGAGAAGCTTCATTAATTCATATGTCCTGGACATGCCTGATCTGCAAAACCATTGGGAGGAAGTATCCCAAACAGTTTATGTACTTTTCAAAGTAAATTTTAAACCGAACCCTTTGACTGCCTTATTCAGTATTGTCTGAGGGAAAGATATTATCTTGGAGACACCTGATTTGTACATTTTGGCTTTGATTTCTCTTATAGCGAGGAGGACATTTTTGCTTAATTGGAAGGATGTTGCTCCGCCTACTCATGCTCAATTGTTAAGCGATGTTTTGTCATGCTTAAATTTAGAGAAGATTCGTTGTTGAATTTCTGAATCTAGACAAGTCTTGCTAACAGTCTGGGGAACATTTTTGAATTATTTTCAAAATCTTTGATTTGTTATTATGTACAGATGTTGGCTAATAATATGTTTGATGAGGACTTTTTCCTTTTTTCTTTCTTTACCAAACAGCTTTTCTTGGTAGTGTGTTTAGATTATTTTTGTATAATAACATCATTACTTTTCAATATTACGATTCAATTTAATTTACATGACTATGAGGTAATGAGACTATAAGTTTGATTTCAATATATTGAAAAATATTGAAAAAGAAAAAATATTGAAAAAGAAAAAAAAAAGCTTTAAAATCCCTGGCCTTTGACCATGGACGTCCAGTACCTATTCACGTATTTCCCCAGCAGGAAAGTATTAAAGCACATCGCTCTCTTCCCGACAACAGACTGAACCAATTCCCCTTCATCTGCACTTTACTTGGAGTCAGAGAGCACTATAACAAAGAAACAAACCCCTTTGCCCATTGAGTCGGTACCGAATTGTTATTCTGCCGAATCCCATAACCGCAGCTGGACCATGGCCCTCAATACCCTCCTGTCCATGTACTGATCCAAACTTCTCTGCAATGAAATCCATAACTTCCACTGACAGCTCTTCCCACACCCTCACCGCCCTCTGAGTGAAGCGATTCCCACTCAGGTTCCTCTTAAACATTTCACCTTTCACCCTTAAACTGCGACCTCTAGCTCTCATCTCACCCAACCTCAGAGGAAAAATCCTGCCTGCATCTACCCTGTCAACAACACTGATAACTTTGTCCACATCTGCGAAATCTCCCTTCATTTTCCAACACTAAAGGGAATGAAGTCTTTACCTTTTTCTAAAGCTCGAGTCCTCAAGTCCCACCAAACCGATTGTCAATTTTCTCCGCACTCTTTCAACTTTGTTGATAATTTTCCTGCAGGCAGATAACAAAAACTACACAGAATACTCCAGATTAGGCCTCACCAACGACTTATACAACTTCAACATAACATCCCATCTCCTGTACTCAATACTTGGATTTATCAAGTCCAATGCGCCAAAAGCTCTCATTTTGACTCTATCTACCTGTGACACCACTTTCAAGTAATTATGAATCTGTGTTCTCAGATCCCTCTGGTCTACCGTCTCCTCAGGACCCGACTGCTCACCATGTCTTCATGCACCCCCAAATCAGTGCGCACCTCGAATCCAATCCTTTGAATATGAAATCACATTTGATGAGCTTCCAGCAGTAAATCTGACCTGCTGAGAGAATTACCTATTTTAAGACTCTTGAAAACCGAAAGGGAATCTGAACAAATTACCACTTTACATGGACAAATTTCCTCCACCCACTGTAAGCACGAAATGATGGCAAGCAATTCTGTTGTAAATCCTGATAGATGGTTGGTAGGTCGTTTCTTTATTGTTACCAATAATTCATGCATAACACAGCAACACCAACATTCCCAGTTAAAATATATTTTGAACCTTCTGTAAAAATGGTTAAAGTATCTCACAATTTCTTAATATATACTGAACCAACAAATTCTCTGGCATAACATAATCGTTAAACTTCATTAAATCGTGTGTCCTGTAATTAAGTAAAGGCATTGAAAGAAACAAGGTGGCATTACCGAGAACGCGACTGTGGGACATTTTGCATAACCCACCGAACCCATATTTCAAGCGTGATAAGAACCCAGGACCCCAAAACCAAAAACAATCCTCTTGTGAAGTTCCCAACAGTCCTCCAACACACCTTTAACAGGATGATCATTTCCTCCCCCTTAAATTAATCCAGTATGTTAACATTTAATTCAACCGCCACAATTTCAACCAGTAAAGCCAAAAATATGAAATAATAAATACTGCCTTGTGGGATCCTAATCTCTATCTCATAACAACCTGAAGATAACTTGCACACCCGTACCTGACACAAGACGTTTAATTAAAAAAAAACTTAGAAAAAGTTACATATTGGCCCCTCCATCTGCATTTCCGCAATTTCATAAAAAAGTTTTTTCCTTCCATAAATACCATCTGCCTTTTGAATAGCAGAAATACAGCTGTTACAACATCTATATTTAGTTGTGCTTTCCCAATATAATCTTACAAAGATAAAAATGAATTCAATGTCATACGTGCCCATCCATACATTTATAAGACGTCCAAATAAAAACAATCAAAAAATGTACAATTGCCTCCTCAATTGCATATCCAAAAATTAACCAAAAGTCCTTCCTTCAAGAAATATCATTTGCCTTTTCAATATCAGAAAATATTGCTATCACAACAACTTTATTTAATTGTGCATTCCTAACATGATCTTCCAACCCTGAAACTGATTCTAATGTTATTCTACCCTTCCGAATTCCGCTCTGATAAAAAGTGAAATCACTTCTTTTGTCGAAAGTATAATTTAGACGCTAGATTACCACACATTCAAGAAGTTACTGCTAAACAAGTGTGCCGCTATTTCATCTTTTATAATTGACTCCAGCATCTTCCCCACCACTGTTGTCAGATTAATTGGTCTATAATTCCCTGTTTCCTTTCTCCCTCCTTTTGTTAAAAAGTGGGATAACCTTAGCTACCCTCCAATCCACAGGAAATGGTTACCAATGCGTCCACGATTTCTAGAGCCACCTCCTTAAGTACCCTGGGATGCAGACCATCAGGCCCTGGAGATGTATCACCCTTCAGTCCCATCAGTCTATCCAACGCCAGTTTCTGCCTCATGTGAATCTCCTTCAGTTCCTCCGTTACCTTATGTCCTCTGGCCATTATTACATCTGGGAGATTGTTTGTGTCTTCCCTAGTGAAGACAGATCCAAAGTACCTGTTCAACTCGTCTGCCATTTCTTTGTTCCCATAATAATTTCACCCGTTTCTGTCTTCAAGGGCCCAACTTTGGTCGTAATTAATGTTTTCCTCTTCGCATACCTAAAGAAGGTTTTACTATCCTCCTCTATATTCTTAGCTAGCTTACCTCATCTTTTCTCCCCCTATTGTCTTTTTAGTTATCTTCTGTTGCTCTTTAAAAGTTTCCCAATCCTCTGGCTTCCCGCTCATCTTTGCTACGTTATACTTCTTCTCTTTAATTTTTATACTATCCTTGACTTCCCTTAGCAGCCACGGTCGCCCCTTACTCCCCTTCGGATCTTTCTTCCTCTTTGGAATGAACTGACCCTGCACCTTCTGTATTATTCCCAGAAATACCTGCCACTGGTGCGTGGAGCCCTTCACAATACTGCTAGCTTTGCGGGCAGCGTGTGGTGTAAATGTCTGTAATCAGCGGGGCCTTCTGGGAGTTGTTGTCATTATCTTCGCCTCCTCGCATCCTCCCTGCAAAGACATTTTTCCTCAGCCCCCATAAGCTTTGCCGGAACGGGTTCACTGAGGCGACGAAGGAGAACCGCGCCCGTCCCTGTGGACGCCGAGTCCGGCGACCATCGACAGCAGCGACTCGCTGAACTTCGCCATGGCGATGGAGCGGAAGAGGAGGGGCCGAACATGGGGCAGATTTCCACCAGCCTATCGTAGCTCAGGCCCGCCACTAACCCCTGCTGTCAGTGGCTACAGTGCCTGTCGGTCAAATAAGAACTCACACGGTGATTAGTTAATATGAACGTCAGTCAGCCTTCCTGACTTGACGAGCTTGAGTTTGGATTTACTGTATATCGGAGACAGGTCGCCGGTATATTTGGAGTATTTGGTAAAGCAAATTGGGAGAAATGTAAGTTTTTATGTGACGATGCATCAGTCTCCGTGTGGCATTACTAATGATAGAATGGCACAGGCCGTGGTGAGGAAGGCGGTGATTTACTGGAATTATATTGAGATAATATTTGAAGGGATATTAAACTTGGAGATGTTTGCGATGTGGTTAAGCAAATGGGGGGATTTGAAATGATCATATTATTCCAGTGTTGATTAATGAGGGCAAAATGATTGTGACTGAAACACGGAAGGTTGTGTTACTGGCTGGGTCATTTACGGGATTTAATATTTAAAGAGCAGCTGAACTGGGGTTCGGTGCTCAATCGTCAGCTTAACTTTGGATTCGTGTCTAGCATCTAGTTTAGAAGCCTTACTTCGTTTCAGTCCCATATTGTGTTTCGATTCTAGTCTCGGATACTCCAGAACTTGGGTCCTAACCATCCTCGCCTTGTTCTCTTGTAATTCCTACTTGAAACAGACTATGGGCTATTTGTCAGCCTCCTCAGCTGGAAACACGGGAACAATTGCAGGCGCTGGAAATCCAAAGCTATACACAAGATGCTGACGGAATTCAGCAGGCCAAGAGGCATCAACGGAAAAGAGTAAACAGTCTTCTTTTCCGGCTGAGTCCCTGCTTTAGAGTGACTGATCCCCATGTCTGCAAGTAGTCAGAATGGGACTATTCCATTCTGTTAGGACGGTGAAGATGTCCCCGGCAAACCTTTCAAAACACCAGATACTGTGCCAAGGACGCCATACAAATAGTGAGTCGACAGAAACTGACTCTGTCCTCATGGAAGATGGCACCATTTACTTCACTCAGGTAAGTGAAATCAATCCGGCATCGCAGAGTGAACTGGAGGAAATTCGCGATGATGTAAAAGGAGGAAATCTGCTGATGGAGGGACCTGATGAAGAGTCGGGTCGATACATCGACTATTTATTCCCATCCAGAGATGCTGCCTGACCTGCTGAGCTCCTCCAGAACATTGTGTGTATTTCTCCAAATCTGCAACAAGGTCAGGCAATACTGTGAGCATCGCTGACTATCTGTACCAGGAGAAGCTCACGAACGCAGACCTTATTGATGTCAAGAAGACACACTCACCATGCTTGATGGTTTGCTGCTTAAAGGTTCCTTGGTCGCCATTCCTGCTTCTCAACAGTCAAATCCACCAAGGATATCAATGCATTGAAAAATGTCGCCGTAGAACAAGGCAATCCGCGACGTGGCCCGGTCTGAGCAAACAGCTGGGAGATTACGTAGAGATATCTAAAGGCTGTTGAAAACTGCACAGAAATCATGCTGAACCTCTCCGTCTCACTGAATTCACAGACTGTCGATGGCAAGTTGTAGGCAGAGACATTTACGAGCTGAAAAGTGGCAAATATATTCTCACACTGGAATATTACCAATGGAAAGTTGAGCTGTCCAAGCTGTATTCACTCGCCATGGAATACCAGAGACACTTGTGTCAGGCAACGGTCCACAATTCAGCTGCCCAGAATTCAAAGCATTCACCAGGTAAAATGAGTTCAAACACCAGACAAACAGTCGCTGCAACCCTCAGGAAATGGAGAAGCGGAAATAGCAGGACAAACATTTACAGTCTCCGACTGAAGGAAAAATACCCCTACGAAGCACTGCTAGCTTTTCACTTCACACCTCTTGCGAATGGTAACCGTCCATTAGAGCTGTCAATGGACCGGAGACTGAGCACAATCCTGCCCGTGCTTCCTACCTTTCTCAAACCACACTTACCCGGCACTACCCGACCTTCAACATTCCTGTCATCTTGTCAAAAAGAGAAATCTGTCCAGTGAGCAACGCACGACCAGACCCTCACAAAGCCGTGCTGGATCTCTATATTTCCAAGGAATTTCCAATGTTCCCTTCTTAAACAGAGTTGCACCGTTAGCTACTCATTATTCCTCCTCGACCTCGCCTATGTCTAAAGAGGACACAGAAATACTGGTGAACGCCCCAGTAATATCATTTTTTGCTTCCTTGTATAGCCTAGGGTATATCCCATCAGCACCTGGGGACTTACCCACCTTAATACTCATTAGGAGGCCCAACACTTCCTCCTCCTTGACTTCTAAAACCCCAAACATATTTATACACCCAGCAATGGTCTCCTCGTTCTCCTTATCCTTTTCCTTCGTACTGAAGCAAAGCACTCATTAAGTACCGCACTTACATTCTCCACATCCAAGCAAATGTCTCCCCGCCCCTTTTATCCTTGAGGGGTCCTGTTCTCTCCCTTGTTATCCTTCTGCTCTTAAAGTATGACTAGAAACTCTGGTGATTCACTATCTTCTTACTTGCCAAGGACTTTCCGTGTGCCCTCCTAGAATTCTTAATTTCCTTCTTACGTTCCTTTCCTGGCTTCGTTATGCTCCGCACCTGTTTCGTTTGATCCGAACTTCTGAAGCTTTACCTACTTTTCCTTTTTTTCTCTGAACCATCCCTGTTCTTCCTTCTAACAAGAACATACCTCTCCTGTACGCTGCGTAATTGATCTCGAAACACCCTCCACCCACTCAGGGTACCTTTGTTCTACTTCTTCGTTCTCTGTATCTTTCTACGCATCAGAACACGTTTGTACCACACTGTCTGATATATAATTACATCAAACACCCTTGGCCTGAAACACCGATTTTTCGAAATTCCAGTAATGCCCCCCTCCCTTCCCCAGCTCTTTCTCCTCTCTGACGTTATCGCCTTGCCTGCTCATCGACTCCCTCTGCTGCTCCTCCCTATTTTATTTCTTCCATGTCCTTCTGTCCTCTCCTGACATACTCCTCAGCTTCTTCATCATTCGAATTCCCAGCATTTGATTTCACCCCTTTCCCTCCTTTCTTCACCTATCACTTTGTGATTCTCCTTATCTCCCCACCCCCAACCTTTTATCTCTACTCCTCATCCTTTTGTTCTTCTGTACTGCTGAAGAGTCTCGGTCCGAAACGTCGACACTACTCTTTCACATAGATTCTGCCAAGTCTGCTGAGTTCTTCTAGCATTCTTTGTGTGTTACTTTTGACCTGTACAACAAGTGACCTGTGACTTTTTCACATCATCAATCACCTGCCGAATCGCAGTCAGAGTAATTGGAAAGTCTCCAGGATTACGCATACGATATAACTTGTTCCATCTAGCCATGTGGGACATGGCTAGAACTTCAAGTAATATCGATATTCCCTCTAGTTCATTTTTGCAGCTATGTGGACCAACCTTTGGTCTGAGCAGGAAGTTTTTACACACCGAAAGGCAGCATGGCACTTCAAATTAACATTGTATAAAAGAAAGTGCTACCTGTGTGGCAACAAAGGCAGACTGCGCAGGAGCATTTCAGTTGCTGTGCGGCCGCGCACCTTAGAGGGAACTTAGCTCAAACTGACCCAGGTCACAGACTGAAGACGGGCAGAAATATGTCATACGTATACAGACAGGAAGACTGACATAGAATGTTAATATCAGTCCAGATATTTTCACCCTGTGCAGTGAGGAGAAGAGTTCCTCCGTCAACTTGGGTTGAGTCTTGCTGTAACATTGTGATGTCAGAGTTCAGCATAGAGACATGAATTATCTCGGAAGGTAGAGGATGTGAAAATTACCTCACTGGATACAAGACCAGGCCATTTGGCCTGTCGAGTCTGCTCTGCCAATTCATCATATCTGATCCATTTGCCCGTACAGCACCAATCTCCTGCCTTCTCCCCGTATCCCACCATGCTCTGATTATCAAGAAACGGACCCTCTGCCTTAATCATGCACATTGACTTGTCCTCCAAAGCCATCAGCTGTGCAGATTTAGCACTCTCCGGCTAAAGAATTTCTTCCTTATCTCCATTCTAAATGGAGATCCCTTTAGTTTGTGGCTGCGCCCTCTGGTCTTGGAGTACGCCAGCACAGGGAACATGCTCTCCATATCCACTCTATCGAGATCTTGTCTCATTCGATAGGTTTCAATCAGGTTCCTCCTAATTCTTCTGAATTTTGGACAAGAGGCCCAGAGCTCCTCATCTGTCAAGCCTTTCAATCCCAGAATGATCTTCACTAACCTCCTTTCAACCCCATCTAATGTATGCACAAGCTTTCTTAGATAAGGGGCCTAAAACTGATGACAATATTCCAAGCAAAGCTTCACCAGTGCTTTATGCTTGTATATTTTAGTGCTATCTAAATGAATTCTAACATCACATTTGCCTCTCTCATCACCAACTCCATCTGCAATTTAACCATCCGTGAAACCTGCACAAGGACACCCAATTCTCTTTGCATTTCAGGTGTTTGAAAATTTTCTCCATTAAGAAAGCAGTGTTCGTTTTTATTTCTTCTACCAAAGAGCCTGACCATAAACTTCCCGTAGTGCTGTCCTTCACCAATTGATGTCTTTTGTAATTTTTTTTACAGGACAAAAACGGTAAAAATAAAAATAAAAAATAAAAATGTGCACAGGGATCTCAAACACAATTGTACGTCAGTTTTGCTGATATTTACGGAGTGATCAAATATTTCCATTGTGACACCAATATATCAGTTATTAATCCTTGGAGAAGAAGAGTATCTCATCCCAGCTGGAAACGTGCTTTGTCTCTGAAATGAAGTTTTCTGTTGTAACTCAGTGAACTCGACTGGAACGGCGGTGCTTAGAACACACCAGCATTTGCTCACTGGCGATCAGTTCTTCAACTCATTGATTGGACGAGGGATTCACTACGTACCTGACTTAATGAATTTACAGATCATTAAGAAGTAACTTGGTCAGCGCGACTGGTAACACATCACTGAATTCACGCTGGGGAGAGGCCGCTCACCGACTGAATGTTGGAAGAGATTCACTCAGTCATCCCACCGACAGGGGCACTACCGACTTCACACTGGGGAAAAGGTTTAAGTAAGATGCCTGCTGGGTGATTAACTGTCCCAGTTGCTGAATCCAGAGTTCAGGTCAAAAGCGACACTTGGTGACGAACTCTGCGATTATTACTGATGTTCATTGAACCCAGTTCTGCACCCTGGTCACTGGGCAGGGGGGAAATTTCTTCTGCTGATGTTCATCACGACAGGATAATTCACTGATAAATGAGGCTCAGGAACGGAAGTTAACCCTTCTGTGTCTAACTTCAGTGTTACACTCAACTCTGCCGGAGAAACAGGCACAAGGCCAGGGGACATTGAGTGATTTACCAGAGGCTGCAGTGACTACTCGAGGTAACCCGGTGGAGACTGGCACAAGTTCAGAAATCGGAAAGGCGAGAATCCTTCTGCATTTCTGTTATGGCTTTGGTCGGTGTTCTCGTGTTTCTAGTCCTACTTTGGATCGGCAGAATTTGACTCAACGACGGAGTAGTGACTGGCTGGGTAACTTGGTATCGCACAGTACTGAGGAGAACGGAAGAGTGTATGAAATATTTGATCCTAACGATCTCACGCACACTGATGCATGGGTTCTCAGAAGGATGATACGAGTATGGGAAGAAGAAGTAAGGGAGAAAAATACTGAGGAGGTTTAGGGGAAACAGGGTTCTAAACCTACCCCTATAAGAGAACAAGGTATGCAGTGACAGAATGAAGGGAGACGGGGTGCCGATCAGGTTGTGCTGCTGTCGAGCGGAACAGCGCCACCTAGCAGAGGGGATGGTGGAGGATGTGATCGGAATGTCAATATTCCCACTGTAAATGAACACTGGATCTCCATGGAAATATTTCAATTGCAGACACGATGGCTATTTTTTTTTTGGCCAGGAATTGCCCATCCCCCCCCCCCCCCAAGAAAACAGACCGTTTGGGAACGATCAGGATGTAACAAAGACCCCACGGCTACTGGAGGCTCAACCGCGTTACCCACAACATAATGCCCAGGGGGTCGATGAAAATCCACGACTGTATCCGGAGTTACCTACTGGGACTCCAAGTGCACAGTGACGGTGTCAGGGCTCAGTTACGTGGGTGTTCACCATGACATGGGATGGTGCAGGTCGACCCCTTGTATAAACTAGGGTCCGAGGCCGTCTTAAAACATTTTTTTATGCTACAGGAGAATCCTGAACACAGACACTTTCATTGCACCGTTGGGAAGTACATGATTTTAACTGGATATATTGGACACTCACAGGTATGAACGTATATAGTTGCAAGAAAAATTTTCTGCCCTTTGCAATTAACTGGTTTTCTGTTACTCATAAAATGCGGTCTGATCTTCATCTCAGTCACAAGAATAGACAAGCACAATCTATCTAAACTAACAGCACTCAAACAATTATACTTTTCATATCCTTATTGAACGCGTTGTTTTTCAATATTCACAGTCGAGGCTGGAAAACGTATGTGAACCCTTGTATTTAATGGATGGTAGAACTTCCATTGTAGGCAATAACCTCCACCTTGTGCTTCCTGTAGCTGGTGATCAGCCCTGTACAAGAGCGAGGAGAAATTGAGTCCACTCCTCCATTCAGACTGTTTCAGTTCATCAATATTTCAAACTCTTTCCTGCAGCTGTTGTTGGGACAAATGACTCTGCTCCGCTCGGTTGTGCTCATCGACTCGGCGGCTGCTCAACGACATGTTGTAGGAAGTGAGTTTATTAGGTAAGCAGGTTCTTTATTAAGATGGTGATGTATTCTGATGCAGCGGCCTCTCGGGGGCCAAACAAAGTGGTTTTTTTTCTATATTAAATGTATTTATTTTAGAAAAGCAAAACAATACTGGACTCCAGGAATTTGGGGAACTGCACGTCTACCCCATCAGTAAGCACGTCTTTGGTGGAGGTGCATGACTGAGTTTAGACCGTGCTGCTTTCTACATGAATGTAACGGCGGCACCAGAGTTGATACATGAAGGATGCGTGCAATGTGTCCCTGGGTGACTGTTCTGGATGGTTCTCTTGCGATCGCAAGACCCTGTAGGACATCGATTTTGTAAAATACGGCAGGCTTTTTTTTCCCCTTGTTTGGTGATGTGCCAGATTGTGGGGAAGTTGCATGGCCTCGGTTGTAGCGAGGACTCGGGCTGAAGCCATGGGATCCCTGCTAGTGCAGTGCAGGAGAGGAGACGCTGGAGACGCTGTAGCGTGGCTTCCCTGTTTAATAGGGGGCTGGCCACTCCCGTCGGTGCTGTCCTGCAATGTTTGATCCGTGTAATAACACGCCGGATTGTGTACAAAAGTTAGAATGCCCACTGTTGGGAACTGTACCAGTATTGCAGGACATGTCAGTCAGGGAATTGGGCAATATGGATGTTTTTTGCGGACCATTTTTTTTTTCTGTGTATGATTTGCACCTTGACCTTTGATGAATGCTGTTTCGTTCGGCAATATTAATGTATGATGGATTTATAATTACATTTGATTTTTATTTGATTTTGATTTTCCTTTAGTTACGATTAATTTTAGGATTTGGCAGGTTAATGTTTATAGAGAGCAAGTCCCTACTGCCATTCCAGTTGGACGACATGAGGACAGGCTATGGAGATGTGGGTGAAGGTAGAAGATATTGCAGAAGACTCAAAGGGCAGACAAATTATTTCAGATTGCCAGGTGCTACTTGCCAACCGCAAACACGACTGTGGCAGGATGCAAGGAGACGGCACTGACGGCACTGATACCAAACCCCATAAGCCGCACGGGTTACTGAAACAAGTGTAGAGTTGATTAGTCACAGTTTGTTAAGACAAGGAGTTCTGTGTGAAATAGCAGCTACAATTAATTCACCCATATAACCGGTTCAGAAATCTGATGGGAGTTGGAGACTCACTATAGATTACAGGGAACTGAATAAAGTTAACCCTTTAACTGCCTCCAATGCAGCCACAAGCCCCAAGAACATGATTCAGTCGAATACTGTAGCAAGATGGTTCATAGCACTGGGAATAAGTTATGGATTTTGGTCTATTCCTTTGAAAAGAGGGCGTCAGTATAAACTTGCTATCACTTGGAGAGGACAACAGTGTACATGGACAGTTTGCTATAATGATTTCATAATTCGCCGTCCATCTTCCATCAATGGGTCCTAATAGGCTGAAAGCTTTTTCATCTCCTCAGTGTTTAATTCGATATGTGCATTGTCTACTGTAACAGACAAAAACCGGAGAGGAGCACTATGAGTTATGTAAAGAACTACTGCAAGTGTTACAGGCGATGGATATGAAGTTGAGCCCTAAGAGGTTCAAATGACAAGGTAGCAGGTTAGTTACTGGGGAGTGGTCATAACTCCGGGAGACAGGAGACTGATAAAAGCGTCTGGATGCAGTGGTAAAACTACCTCTCTCCACTGATGAGAGGGGATTGAAGTTGTTTCTCGGTTTGGCAGGGGATTTTAGAGACCACATAAATGGCTTTCCCAGCAATGTTTATGCATTTATCGAGCTCCTGAAGTGAAGTATTTCATGGGAATGGAAATCAGAACATACTAATGTGGTGTCTACTCTTATAACTGGCCCTTCAGAAGCACCTGCTCTTTAGACCCAACCCCTTTCCAGCCATTCTCTTTGGAGTCACGGCCACCATTAAGACAATATTAGCTGTCTCCCCCCAAAAGGCACATGGCCAACTGGAGAGAGTCACGTATGCATCTCGACTGCTTACTCACGTCGGACAAAGATATACAACATGCGAGCATCATCTGTTAGCAGTGTTTTGAACAGCAAACCATTTCACTTATATTGTGGTTCTTACACACGACTCATTTTAACAGAGGGCATTCCAATTGTATGGTCGTATGGTCGATGGAACAATCAGTCAAACTCGACTAGTCCGATGGACATTGTTATTACAGGGTCGTAATGTCGTTGTTAACAGTGTTAACAGTACAAACACTGCTCGTAGACCATTTAACTTACCGGGTGAACGTCACGAGTGTCAGGTGACAGTAGTACAAGTACAGAATGGACCATACGTTCATATCTTAAAATCAGGAGAGGCAAGTGAGGTCATTCGACCAGGAAGTTCCTCTTTAAAGTTATTCGTTGCCGGATTGATATCAGTTCAAGGTGGAGAGAGATTTACAGGATATACTATATATGTAGAAGTTGAGGAAGGTGTAGAGATGGAAAGTGTTGCAATCACGTCACCAACAACAATGAGTGCACACGCAGCAGAGGTTGCTGCGAAAGCCTTTTGTTGTCAGCCATCCAAACAGATATCCTTCAGGAGCAATCACAAACTCAGATAGTGTGTGTGTTTGTAATAGTTTGACAGAATATTTACCATGATGGGAAACGAAAGGTTATGTCTGAGCAGATGGTAAACGGTTACCACCAGCATCCATGTTGAAGCAGATATCTGAGACGGCAAGAGGAAACACGGATGGATTGAAAAAGGTGAAGCTCACTTAAAGACATCCCTGTCAGGGAACAGGAAGGCTGCTGGGGTCGCCAAACTGAGAGCAAGATGTAGGGGAAATGGAATCCAGATATAGAGTGAGTGAAGGCACTGAAACCAGCAAACAGGATGTCTATAGACATCATCACAGTACAGCAACAGGATCAGGAGTTAGCAAAGTTACAGAGAGGAGAGAATTCTGCAGACGATGGGGAATATCCGGAAATACAGATACGGAATGGGATTGCATTTAATAATGGTAGATTTGTGGTGCCAGAAACCAGATGATGTATTGGTATCAGGACATTTCTGGGCACAGGCAGAACATGGAACAGTTGATGAAGCTGTGGTAGTGGTTGAAAATACGAGGAGTTGTAGAACATGATCGTGAGAATTGTTTGATTTGTGCCCCGATAAACCGGATAGAAAAGCAGTTTCAAGACACAGTCGTCCGTAGATGGGCCACGCGTTAACCTGCAGAGCGATATTTTCGGACCGTTACCCCCATCCCATGGAGGACTGAAATATAATGAGAGACGTTGATCGTATGTATACTCACAGGCTTTTTCCCAGGGCTGAAATGGCTGCCACAAGAGGGCACAGGTTTAAGGTGCGGGGGAATAAGTACACAGGAGTAAGTTTTTTTACGCAGAGAGTGGTGAGTGCGTGGAAAGGACTGGCGGAAACGGTGGTGGAGGCGAATACGATAGGGTCTTTTAAGAGACTCCTGGTTGGCTACATGGAGCTTAGAAAAAATAGAGGACTCTGAGTAAGCCTAGTAATTTCGAAGGTAGGGACATGTTCGGCACAACTTTCTGGGCCGAAGGACCTGTATTGTTCTGTTGGTTTTCTGTGTTTTCCATGTCCCAGTGACAGTGGATATCTTCACAAAATGGGTCGAGGCTTTCCCAACTGGAAATAACAGCACTAAGGTTACAGTCAGGACCGCTGGGTCCGGATACAGGAGGAAAGGGGCTACAACTCAACTACAACTTCATTGTGAATGTAATGATGCTGTTGTGATGGATAACAATCAGAAACAAGGTCATTATTCAGCATGTGCCCCAGGCAACTCAATCCTAATCGATCTGGAGCTCCAAGATCTTCAGTATATACAGTACCTTGCCCTATGGTGGAGTCCGCAACAACTGATACCACAGCCATTGCAGAACCAGCTGTTACTCATCCCTTCTGTGATGAGAGTCAGGCAGATACAAAGGGACCAGGACTTGTAGTTGAAGAAACAGAAAGATGAATTACTCTCGTACTAGGATATAGATTTTTTTCCACTGGTAGAATAAGTATTTTACATCAGTCTTCAGTGCAGACGACACTGCCAGTATGCAGGAAGTTCGAAAGCATCAGGGACAGAAGTAAGCACCGTTGTGGTATGCCAGAGAAGATGTTTGGAAAGGTGAAAAGTCTGAAAATAGATAGATCACCTGGACAAGATGGACTACATCCTATTGTTCTGAAAGAGGTATCTGAAGAGATCGTGAAGACTTTAGTAATCATCCTTTAATTCTCAAAATATTCTGGAATGGATCCTGAGGACTAGGAAATTGCTAGTGTTACCTCACTCCTTCAGAAGGCAGGGATGCAGAAGAAAGGAAATTATGGGCCAGTTGGCCAGAACTCAGTGTTTGGAAAAATGTTGGAGTCTATTATTAAGAATGAGGTTTCGGGGCACCTCCCGGCACATGAGAAAATAGGCCAAAGTCAGCAAGGATTTCGAAAGGGGAAATCTTTCCTGAGCAATTTGTTGGAATTTACAGTTCAAAGTGCCTGTATTATCAAAGTATGTGTAAATTATGCACCCTCGAGATTCGTCTCCTAGCAGGCAGCCACAAAACAAGAAACTCAATAAACCATAAAAATTCTGTGAAACAACCAAGGTGCAGAGAGAAAATTAAAACGAATTATGCAAAGAATAAAAGTGAGCAAATACACTCGGAATGAAAGTGAGGCCAGAGACAGGAAGTCTGGAGTAGCCGGAACAGGCCACAGCCTCAGGCTCGGTTCACCACTGAGGCGAGTAAACATCGCGGAGCAACTTGTAGAACCAGTTTGACCCGCATCTCTGGTCAGGACACCCTGCGTTTTCAATACATCTAGTCTGGCATTTAAGTCGTCCAAACATCAGTTCCTTCTTTGCTCTCCGATCCTGGCACTGTTGCATCGATGCACACTGGGCCTGGATCTCTCGGCCACGCTTCAGCCCGTTCCCGACCTTTCCAAACCGGCCTGGCGCTCAGATTGACCAAACCTCGCTCACGGTTTAGGTGTACGGGCCTCGAATCTACCTCTCCTCCGTTCCGACTTCCTGGAGTAAATAACAGGTATGATAGACAAAAGAGAGTCAGTTATTGTTGTGCATATGGATTTTCAGAATGCTTTGACAAGATGCTGTACATCAGGCTACTTAAAATAAGAGTTCATGGTAATGCAGGAAAGGTACGGACATGAACAGAAACAAGAGAAAATCGACAGATGCTGGAAATCCAAGCAACACACACCTGGCCTGCTGAGTTCCTCCACCGTTTCGTGTATGCATCATGGAGAGGAGATTGGCTGACTGGGAGAAGGCAAAGAATTGGCATAAAGAGCGTCTTTTCTGATTGACTGGCAGGGATACTGGCGTGTCGCAGGGCTCAGTTGTTGAGACCGTTCCTTTTCACATTGAATTTCAGTGATTTGGATGAAGGAATTGATGGCTTTGAGGCTAGGATTACAGACGATAAGAAGATAAGTACAAAGTAAATGTTATTCTCTAAGTACATGTACAACCCTGAGATTCATTTTCCTGTGGGCATGCATATTAAATCTATAGAATAATAACCATGACACAATCAATGAAAAACTGCGCAACTTGGGCATTCAACTAAAGGGCAGAAGACAGCAAACTCTGCAAATAGAAAAATAAATAAATAAATAACTAATAAGGAATAATATCGAGAATATGCAATAGAAGGTCCAATAGTTGTTAAAACTCATTCAATGATGGAGCGAGTGAAGTTGAGTGAAGTTATCCCCCCTGGTTCAAGAGTCTAATGGTTCAGGCTGTTCAATTTCTGTTTATTTTCTGAACCTTTGGGTTCTTCCGGGAGTCAGGAATGACGGCCAGACTTTGTCACATCTGTAGTTCATTATGGATGAACTGCTCTACCAAGTTCTGCCAGTGGGTGGCGATGCAGCACAACATACTATGAAAGGTAAACGACTTTCTTAAAAGATACAAATCTGATTTTAAAGAAATATTATTTAACAGCAAACAGTGGTTTCTAACAAGGGGTAGGAATATTTCTGAACTGGTGGTGTCAGTTCTGAAGCTCCTGTATCTTCTTCCTGATGTCAGCAGGGTAAAGGGAGAATGACCTGGGTGTTGGGGGTCCAGGATGGAAGCTGCTTTCCTGTGACAATGCGCATGTAGATGTGCTGACTGGGGGAGAGGGATTTAGCTGTGACAATGTTTCATGTAGATGTGCTGACTGGGGGAGAGGGATTTACCCGTGACAATGTTTCATGTAGATGTACTGACTGGGGAGAGGGTTTTCCCTGTGACAATGTTTCATGTAGATGTGCTGACTGGGGGAGAGGGATTTACCTGTGACAATGTTTCATGTAGATGTGCTGACTGGGGGAGAGGGATTTACCCGTGATAATGTTTCATGTAGATGTATTGACTGGGGGAGAGGGATTTACCCGTGACAATGTTTCTTGGATTTGCTGACCAATGATCTCACTCTAAGCAATCTCTCTCATTATCTATGTTCTTATTGCTATTTATTTACACAGATAACCCATAATGAATTATGTAAACAAGTAAGAAATCTTTCAAACAATATATATATATATATATACATGGTGTTTGAAATATTACTGAAATGTTAAACACACTACGGTATCCAACACTTTGGTGTTTCCACACCAGGCTGTGATGCAGCCGGTCAATACGCTCTTCACTACACATCTGTAAACGTTTGTCAATTTTTTCAATATTATGCTGAATCTCTGCAAACTTCTGAGGAAGTCGAGATTCTCTAGAAGAATCTTCAGAATTGGCCGTAAGTACTGGGCCCAGGACAGCTGCTTCAACACAATAACACCAAGGAATTTAATATTGCTGACCCTCTCCACCTGTGACCCTCCGATTCGATGTGACTTGTGGACCTCTGGTTTCCTTCTACTGAAGTCAATAATCATCTCTTTTGTCTTGCTGACATTGAGTAAGTGGTTGTTTTTGGCTTTCAGCCAGATATTCAATCTCCCTCCTTGATGCTCATTCATCAGCACCTTTAATTCAGCCAACGACAGTGGTGCCACCAGCTAACGTGAATGTGGCATTGGAGTTGTGCTCAGCCACACTGTCCAGAGCTGTGTGGATCAGATCAGAAGAGAGGTGAGGAGGACTGCAGTATTGATAGATAATTCCACAGGTGGAGGAATAGACAGGAAATTCTGTGGACACGAATGAGACACTCTGACGGTATGTTGCCTCCCGGATGCCAGGGTCAGGGATGTCTCAGATCGGCCCAGTATGAAGAAAGCATGGCAACGCCTCTACTTCCTTTGAAGTTTGTGAAGCTTCAGTATGACATCTATAACTTCGACAAACATCTACAAATGTGTGGTGGAGAGTAGTTGCATCGTGGCCTGGTATGGAAACAACAAACCCTTGAAAGGAAGATCTTCCAAAAAGTAGTGGATACGGCCCAGTACATCACGGGTAAACCCCTCCCCAGCACTGAGCACATCTCTATGGAGTGCTGCCACAGGAAAGCAGCGTCCGTTATGTAGGATACCCCCACGCCACACACACCAAGGACATGCTCTCTTCCCACTGCTGCCATCAGGAAGAGGGTGCAGGATCCTCAGGCCCACACCACCGGTTTCAAAATCTGTTACTACTCTGAACCACATTCTGCAACTGGATCCTCACCAGGAGAGAACAGTCCGTGTGGATCAGAAATAATATCTCCTCCTTGCTGACAATCAACACTGGCACACCTCAACGATGCGTGCTCAGCCCACTGCTCTACTCTCTCTACACCCACGTCTGTGTGGCCAGGCTCATCTATAAACTTGCCGGTGACACAGCTATTGTTGGTGGATTTTCAGATGGTGACGAGGAGGAGGACAGGAGTGAGATCGATCAGCAAGTTGAGTGGTGTCACAGCAACAACCTTGCACTCAACATCATTAAGACAGAGGAATTGATTGTGGATTCAGGAAGGGGAAGTCGAGGGAACACACACCAGTCCTCATCGTGGGATCAGAAGTGAAAAGGGTGAGCAGTTTCCATTTCCTGCCTGTCAACATCTCTGAGGAACTATCCTGGGCCCAACATATTGATGCAGTTACAATGAAGGCACAACATCGGCTATATTTCATTCAGAGATTGAGGGGAATCGGTCTGTCACTAAAGACACTTGCAAATTTCTACAGATGTACTGTGGAGAGCATTCTAACTGGTTTTGTCACAGCCTGGTGTGGAGAGGCCACTGCACAGGATCGGAAAATGCTGCAGAAAGTTGTAAACTCAGCCAGCTCCTTCATGGACACTGGACTCCACAGCATCCAGGACACAGTCAAAAGATGATGCCACAAAAAGGTAGCATCCATCATTAAGGACCCCCATCACCCAGGACAGGCCGTCTTCTCGTTGACAACATCAAGAAGGATGTACAGGACCCTGGAAACACACTCAGAATTTCAGAAACAGCTTCTTCCCCTGCGCCATCAGATTTCTGAATGGACAATGAACTCCAGAACACTTCCTCAGTATTTTCCTCGCTTTTCGCAGTGCTCTTCAAATTTAATTTTATACATACTGATTGTAATTTGTAGTTTTTATCACTAGATATTGCAATGTACTGCTGTCACAAAACAACAAATTTCACCACATATGCCGGTGATATTAAACCTGATTCTGATACACAAACACACACAGCTGGGCTCAGACACACAACACTCCCACATTCCTCCCTTTGTGACTCCCTGCTTGCTCCGTGGCCCCCGGTATGAAGCTCAAACTGTTACAACACCTGCCCTTTAAATTCATGACTGATGGTGTGTCGCATCTGTTCACTGTTTGAGTTCTATATTAAATGAAGGGCATGAATGGGAAGGAAGATTTGATACAAGAATAAAGATTTCTTCTGAAGGTATATAGGGTCCTGGTGAGAGCGTACATGGAGCACTGTGCACAGGACTGGTCGCCCTCCCAGAGTCAGCCTGTGGGATGAAGGAAATGAAGAGAAGATTCCCCAGATTGATTTCGGGGGTGAGGTAGGGTCCTCAGAGAGATTACACTGACTGGGCCTGTCTCAAAATTAGAGAAGTAACAAATGATCTGACTGAGACAGACACAGTCTCACAGGGTATTGACAGGGTAGAGGAAGGAATGATGTTTCCCCTGGCTGGGATGAGGAACCAGGGGTCACAAAATCCGAGGTTAGCTCAGCGGGACTGAGATGAGTAGAAATTTCTTCACCCAAAGTGCTGTGAATCCGTGATATTTCCTCCACAAGGTTTCTAAATTCAAAGAGCAAATTTAGGGACTCTGCGATGTTGGGAAAGTTGCAGGAAAGTGGCGCTGAGGTCAAAGGTCAGGCATGTTCTGCATGAAAGGCATATGACAAGATAGGCAGAACTCAGCATGGATTCCTTAAAGGAAATTCCTGCCTGACAAACCTATTACAAGTTCTTGAGGAAATTACCAGTAGGTTAGACAATGGAGATCCAGTGGATGTTGTATATTTGGATTTTCAGAAGGCCTTTGACAAGGTGCCACACATGAGGCTACTTAAGATAAGAGCCCATGGAATTATGGGAAAGTTACATACGTGGATAGAGCGTTGGCTGATTGTCAGGAAACAGAGAGTGGGAATAAAGGGATCCTATTCTGGCTGCCTGTTATCAGTGGTTTTCCACAGGGGTCTGTGTTGGGGCCGCTTCTTTTTACATTGTATATCAACGATTTGGATTATGGAATAGATGGCTTTGTGGCTAAGTTTGCTGACAATATGAAGATAGGTGGAGGGGCCGGTAGAGCAGAGGAAACGGAGAGTCTGCAGAGAGACTTGGATAGATTGGAAGAATGGGCAAAGAAGTGGCAAATGAAATACAATGTTAGAAAGTGTATGGTTATGCACTTTGGCAGAAGAAATAAATGGGCAGACTATTATTTAAATGGGGAAAGAATTCAAAGTTCTGAGATGCAACGGGACTTGGGAGTCCTCGGACAGGATAACGTTAAGATTACCCTCCAGGTTGAGTCGGTAGTGAAGAAGGCAAATGCAATGTTGACATTCATTTCCAGAGGAATAGCGTATAGGAGCAGGGATGTGATGTTGAGGCTCTATAAGGCGCTGGTGAGACCTCACTTGGAGTACTATGGGCAGTTTTGGTCTCCTCATTTAAGAAAGGATGTGCTGATGTTGGAGAGGGTACAGGGAAGATACACTAGAATGATTCCGGGAATGAGAGGGTTAACATATGAGGAACGTTTGTCCGCTCTTGGACTGTATTCCTTGGAGTTTAAAAGAATGAGAGGAGACCTCATAGAAACATTTCCAATGTTGAAAGGCATGGGCAGAGTGGATGTGGCAAAGTTGTTTCCCATGATGGGGGAGTCTGGTACGAGAGGGCATGACTTAATGATTGAAGGGCGCCCTTTCAGAACAGAAATGCGAAGAAATAGTTTTAGTCAGAGGGTGGTGAATCTATGGAATTTGTTGCCACGGGCAGCAGTGGAGGCCAAGTCATTGGGTGTATTTATGGAAGAGATTGATAGGTATCTGAGTAGCCAGGGCATCAAAGGTTATGGTGAGAAGGCGGGGGAGTGGGACTAAATGGGAGAATGGATCAGCTCCTGATAAAATGGCGGAGCAGACTCGATGGGCCGAATGGCCGACTTCTGCTCCTCATGGTCCATGGTCTAACCGGCGCAAGAGGCCGAACAGACACACCCGCTCCTTTTTTTTTAATTTTCTAAAGCACGCGTTTACCTTCCCGCCTTGTTCTCCTTTGGCCTTCAGTCTGTCGGACTGCGCAGGGGAGCGCACTGAGCACTGGAGATCCATCGGCAGCAATGCGGGGCAGCTCCCGTCTCCCAGCAGCAGGAGCCAGATCAGGGAGGCAGCTCCAGAAATGAGACCCAGATCGACAGCGGGGAAATTCCGGGCACTCTCTGTGTTGGTGAAACATCTCGCAGAATCACCGCCAGTCTCTTCACCTCTGCCATCGTAAGGATTCAAGATCCCGGCCGGCGTTGCAGCCTTTACCGGAGGTAACTCCCGATCTCTGGCTTCTCAGCGGATCAACTCGCTCTCGGTCCCAAACTTCGGTCCGCTCCGAACGCTCAGCGTCCCGCCCACTGACACCCCTCAGCCAATGGGAGCAACACTCTCCCAGTGGTACTCGCTGATTGGCTGTGACTGTGTCTGAGGGCGGGCTGCTGCAGTGAGCTGTCGCTGTCAGTCTCAATTTGTACTCAGAATCAAAGGAAGCTCCCCGAAATTCAAAGTTCAAAGTAAATTTTATTATCAGAGTACATATAAGTCACCCCATACAACCCCGAGTAGCATTTTCCTGTGGACATACTCAGAAAATCTATACAATAGTAACTAGACCAGGATCAGTGAAAGATCAACTAGAGTGCAGAGGTCAACAAACTGCAAATGCAAATATAACTCAATAACAATACATAAAGAGAACATGAAATAACCTGATTGATTTCTGGAGCTCTCACCGCTCTCCCATGGAATCCGAAGGGCTGAAGGCAAACGGAAACAGGGAGCAAAGGTAAGCTCGTGTTTTAGAAAATAATGAGGCGTGGCTATTCGGCCCCTTGCGCTTGTTTTGCCATTCACTCGGAAAATGCCTGCTCTTTCACCTCAGCACCACTTTCCCTCAACGTTCCCATCACCGCTGAGCCCTCAGATATGTCTAATCAATTTAGAAACCTTTTGGAGAAAATTCCAAAGATTCATTGCACTCTGGGTGAGGAAATTTCTTCCCATCTCAGTCCTGCTGAGGTGAACTCGGATTTTGGGTCTGTGACCCCTGGATCCACACCCCAGCGGGATGAAACATCAGTCCTGCTCCCACCCTGTCGATATCCTGTGAGACTGTGGGTGTCTCTTATCCCTCTCATTCTGAGACAGGCCCAGTGAGATCACCTCTAATGTCACTAATTTTGATCCAGGCCCAGTACGATGATTGGTTGTGGAAGCATCTCAATGAACGGCAAGTGAGTACGGTTATCCTGTGTTGTTCAACAGTCTGTTGGTTGATGGATCGGAACTGTTTCCTGAACGTAGTGGTGTGAGTCCTGAGGCTTTTGTACCTTCTACCTGATTTCAGCAGCGAGAAAAGAGCCTGGCCTGGGCGGTGAGCATCTCTGATGATGGATGCTGCTCTACTCCGACAGCGTTTCATGCAGATGTGCTCAATGGCTGGGAGGGATTTACCGTGATGTACCGGGCCTTATCCAATACCTTCTGAAGGCTCATCAGGAGGGCGATCAAAATATTTTATCATCGTGACAAATCATACCTGGAAGGCGGTGAGAGGGCCCTCTTAGTCTGACCCTTGCTGCATGGCCGGAGATCACTCCCACAGCGTGCTGCCCCGAGATTACTGCAGTGGAGACAAGACGGTCACTCATCCCTTTGCGGACTGAGGACTGGAGAAGATATGTGGAGAAAGATGCATGAGCCTGTGCCACAGCAGCTGTGTGACAGAGGTTCACTGATCTTCCGGTAAAGGCATTGCACGTTTTATCCTTGTGAATATTTCATGGCGAATTAAGATTCACGATGAATCAACTTCTGGGCCCTGTCCAGATTTGTGGAAACTGGCCTTCCATTGGAGCGGAGTCAGGAATTTTCTTCAAGACTTCACAAATCAAAATAATGCTTTCCACCCTGTTACGTGGAATGTCCAGTCCTGTGTTTTTTTTTCTCTCTGCAGTGGCTGCGAGCCCTATAACAACCCCTCCTCCTTTTGCAGCCGGGCCTGGGCTGTCCATGGCCGAGTTTTTTGTTCCGACCTGTTTAATGTGTTTCCGATCCCACCCTTGTGTGGAAAACACAACGATTTGTTCCCCACTGACACAGGCAGCGACATGATATTCATTCCCCGAGTCTGCAGCGCGTGTAGTGGATAATCGCGGTACTGCAGGGGATCAGCAGCTCCCCGAAAGTGAAAGCATTCTGAATCAGGAAGTGCCGGTAGTTAACATGGCTTCGAAAGCACCGGTCGAGAGTTTAACCGAGGAGGTAATCTGTCCCTTCTGTCTAGATTTCTTCACCTATCCGGTTATCCTGGAGTGTGGACACAACTTCTGTTGCTCTTGTATCACACGGTGTTGGGAAAGGGAGGAGAGAAACTCCTGCCCGGAATGTAGGTTGGTGTTTACTGACCGCACCCTCAGGGCCAATCGGCCCTTAGTAAATCTGGCAGAAAAATTTCGAAATCTTATCCCGAATCAGAAAGGGAAGGAAAGTAAACTTCACTGCGAGGAACATGAGGAAGAACTGAAGCTGTTTTGTGAAACGGACAAGACACTGATCTGTCTGATCTGTAGAGATGCGCAGAAACACAGAGAGCACCACTTCATGTCGATTAAAGAAGCTGTTAAAATCTACAAGGTAAAACTAACCCGGATTTTATATTCACCCCATCCTTCCTTGTCCTGTCCTACTTAGCACACGAGCCTCCGTCACTAACATATTATTCTCCGCAACTTTCGCCATCTCCATCAGGATTCTACCAGCAAGCACGGCTTTCCCTCCCACAGCCCATCCCACCCACTCCCCACAGCTCTCCGCTCTTTGTGGGAATCACTCTGTACGTAACTCCCTTATCCACTCGCTCCTCCCCACGGATCTACCTCCTGGCATTGACTCCTGAAAGCGGGGCAAGTGCTACACCTCCTCCCTCGTCACCATTCAGGACTCCAAACACCCCCAATTCCTCCCGTTTCTTCAATGTTCGATTGTCCTCTAGTATTAGATTCCTTCTTCTTCAGCTCTTTACCTGCTCCACATGTTCACCCTCAGCTCCTTAATTCATCACCCTCCCCCACGTCCCCCCTCACGTTGTCTCACCCGTCACCTGTCAGCTGGTTCTCATCCCCAATCTTTTTATTCCGGCTTCTTCCCCATTCCTTCCCAGTCCTAATGAAGAGTCTCATCCCGAAACACCGACTGTTTATTTCCCCTGCATAGATGCTGCCTGACTCACTGAGTTCCTCCAGCATTTTGTGAGCGAAAATCGGGTTTGATCACCTGTTTCTTTTCATCCATCTTCGTTTCTATTTCCTTCGCTCTCTGACTTCCAGGATCAGCTAAAATCTTCCTTAGACTCTCTCACAAAAAAGAAATCAGACTTCCAGAAAAAGGAACAGCAACAGAAAGAGAAGATTTCCGGAGTTCGGGTGAGGCTTCCTGCGCGGAATTTCTGATATTACTGTATAGTTTTGCTGCCTTTAATGCGGAATAGCAGAGTATCGCAGCTCCAGTGACCTGGGTTCGATCCTGGCCCCTGGTGCTGTCTGTGTGGAGTTTGCATGTTCTCCCTGTGACCACGACAGTTTCAGACACATGCCAAGGACACACTGGAAAAGTGGTTCATTACAATTAACCCCATGAAGGTGGGGGAGGGTGTATGTGAATCAGGTGGGAGTTAATGGGTCATTGAGAGAATAAGTTTCAGGAAAACGTGAGTGAATGGGGTTGACGGGAATGCTCTCAGAACTAGCATGGTCTTCAATGGACGGAATGGTCACCTTAATGTCATAAGGAAATACAACACAGCAATACAGTAAATTAATCTTCACCTTTCATTCGACAGAAACAGTCACACAGCGTTCAGACCCACATCACATCCCAGTTTGCTGAACTGCGCCAGATTATCACTGAGAAAGAGCAGAGCTTACTCAGGGATCTCAGAACAGAAGAGGCAAAGATTCTAAATCCAATGGAGAAAAATCTTCGAGAGATTCAAAAGAATATTAGGATTATTCAGGAGGAAATCTCAAAGATAAAGGAACAGATGGATCAAAAAGACAGTGTGATATTTCTCAAGGTGAGGGATTTTATTTCAATTTATTTCTGTCAAAGGACACTAAATGGAATATTTGAAGTAAACAGTGGCCATTTCTAACAAATCAGTTGCCGCTGCTGGCGACCTCGCACAGATTGTTACACTTGTATGTTGCACCTCCCGATCACTCCAATAATCATGTTCCAAAATGTCGAAGATATGTATTCGATCCTTCAATAGCAACATACAATCTTGAAGCGATGAAACTTAAGCGTAATTAATCATAAATTAAACTGCAACGAATTGGTCAACAAAAGGTATGCCATCCATCCGTCCACAGCTCAAAACAGCCCAGAACAAAGTACTAATACCTCACCTTTTCCTTTTACCACACCCCACTCACGTGACTAGTTACCATAATAACCATGTAACTCAGAATACAATGCAGAGAGAAAACAGATGCGTTGCTCCTACACACAACATTTACAAACGGCAGTAAACTGTCTCACCAGACAATTGATACAACTATTCAGTTCTACTATTGTCCCAAAACTGGACTTCCACAACTTCTGTACATCGCAGGACAGAATCCAATCTTCTCTGAAATGATTTACTCTGATTATAATGCAGAGCTGCTGATTGTGTCTTTGATTATCACATTAAATATTCTCTAAAGCTCACATTGACACACAGTTCCAGTCACAGACTGTGAGTGTGTCTGGTGCAGTGGGTGTGAGGGTCTCTCTGTCAATCACTGAGAGCAAAGAATGTGACCCACACATCAGATTTATCCGCTATATCCGGTTTCCGCCAGATTACGGAAACATTCACCGACTCTACATCTTCAGATAAGTTTCACATGGGATTACATCCCATTCTCCATCATAAACAAGCCATTCGGTCCATATTCTGCTATCAATTTCACTGCTTCACAAGCCTCCTCCCACCTACACACCACACCCAGCGACAGTGCTCTGATCTCCACGGTCCCTCATCTGTTTCTCTAGTTTACCCGTGACATTCAATCTCTGCTGTTCCGCTTCAACGACACCTGTGCCAGTGAGTTCCACATCCTCTTCACTAAATTTCTTATCGGATTTATTATCAAATCCATCACTGATTTGAGTTCGCCCATCTCATCATTCTAACGCTTCATCCAGATGAAAATGCATGACCTGTCCTGTCTTCCTTGCAAGTTTCATCCTCTCAGTAATGGCCCAGCTTTCAGAGAAATACCCTGTAATTTAACCCCTGGTTCTGCATTGTCTGTGTGTGTGAGTGAGTGACTGCAGGAGTGGGAATTTTCAACCCCTGGTTCTGTATTGTCTGTGTGCGTGAGTGACTGCAGGAGTGGGAATTTTCAACCCCTGGTTCTGTATTGTCTGTGTGTGTGAGTGACTGCAGGAGTGGGAATTTTCAACGCCTTGTAATGGTTTGGATGAAATTCAGGATGTCGAGAGTCTCAGTCTATTCAGATTTGTGTTTTATTTCTTTCAGGAGGAAGCTCGTCAGAACAGGAGGTAGGACATGCTCTTTACTGAAACCCTGTATGGATTTGTAAAATAGTTAAGAATAGCAGTTTATCACCATCAGTTTACTATTTACAGGATTAATGATGATGTCCCGGAATTGTCAGTGACAGATGAGGCCCTACCGGTGGAAAAATTTGATCACCTCTATTTGCTGAACACAATGCTGAGAGAAACACTTGATGCCATTAATCGAGGTAAAACTTACAAAGATTCATTTCTTCTTGTTTGTGAGATCAGAATTAAGTTCAATTTTGAGGCAAAGATTGCTGTAATATTGGGTTGAAGTGGAACTGAAGTCTATTCCACATCAACCGCACCGACTGGGGGGGGGGGCGTCACTCTCACATGGTCAGCTGGAGATGTCAGACCCCTGAACACACCAGCACAGGGCCACAATACAACCAATACACGGGACTGGCAGATGAACCACTGTTTCCCGTTCCCAGGCCACTGCACTAACATGTCAAGACATGAGTTTGAATCCTATCACAGGAGCTGGGAAATTAATGCTGACTTGATGATATTGTAGGGAATAAAAGCGGGCATCAGTGTGGTCACCGGGCATGTCAGAAAAATGCACAAGTCCTTCATGCGCTGTGAGTGCAGACTCTGATTGACGCAGGTCTTCCCCCTTCTGGATTGGCAACTCTCACTGTTGTTCGAGGGAAAAGTGGGGAGCGGTAGTGATTGGGGACTCAGTCGGGAACAGACAGGAGAATCTGTGGATGTGAACGGGACATCCGAATGGTATGTTGCCTCCTAGGTGCCAGAATCAGGGATGCCTCGGATCGTGTCTGCAGCATTTTAGAGAGTGAGAGAAAACAGCTGGATATGTTGGTATATTTTGGGACAAATGACATTGGAAGTAAAAACAAAGAGGTCCTGAAAATAGAATTTGGAGAGCTTGGTGGAAAGCTCAGAAGCAGTACCTTCAGGTTTATAATTTCTGGACTGCTGCCTGTGCGACGTGCTGGTGAGGGTAGGAGCAGGATAATTTGGCAGATTAAAGCATGCCAGAGAAGCTGGTGCAGGGGGCAGGGCTTCAGGTTTTTGGATCATTGGGATCTTTTCTGGTGGAGAAATGACCTGCTCAAAAGGGATGGGTTGCACCTGGACCCGAGGGAGAACAATATTCTCACAGAGAGGTTTGATAGAGCTGTTGGGGAGGGTTTAAACTAATTTGTTGGGGGGGGGTGGTTAGGAACGAGTGAAGGGGTAGGATTGATGGTAAAAATGCAAAGATAGTGTGCAGTCAGACTGTCAGATGGGGCAGCCAGATACGAGGACAAAACTGCAGCCAGCTGGGTGAGTATCAGTGCATTAGGGATGCAGAATGAAAAAGGATAGGAAATACAGTACCCAAAGCGTCATATCTCAATGCATGAAGTATAAAGAATAAGGTGGATGATCTTGTTGCATTATTACAGTTTGTCGGGTATGATATTGTGGCCATCACTGAATCATGACTGAAGGATGGTTGTAGTTGGGAGATGAATGTCCAACGTTACACGTTGCATCAGATGGTGAGGAAGGTAGGCAGAGGGGGTGACATGGCTCTCCTGGTAAATCAATAGAAAGATGTGACATAGGATTGGAAGATGTTGATTCCTTGTGGGTTGAGTTAAGGAAATTCAGAAGTGAAAATGACACTGATGACAGTCACATACAGGATCCCAACAGTAGCTGGATGTGGACCACAGATTACAACTGGAAATAGAGAAGGCCGATGAAACAGACAATGTTACGATAGTCATGGGAGAATTCAACAAGCAGGTCAATTGGGAAAATTAGATTGATAATGGATCTCAAGAGAGTGAATTTGTTGAATGCCATGTGATAACTTTTTAGTGCAGTTTGTCATTGAGCCAACTCGGGGAACAGCTCTACTGGATTGGGTGTTATGTATTGAACTGGAGATGATATCTTAGGAAAAAAACCTGAGGAGGCCGTGCTCACAACATGACTGAGTTCAACTTGAGATTTGATAAGGAAAAAAGTAAAGTCTGACGTTGTAGTATTCCAGAGGAGTAAAAGAAATTACAGTGGTCTGAAAGAGGAGTTGGCCAAAGTAAAATGGACGGAGATGTTGTCTGGGATGACAGCAGAGCAGAAATGATGTCAGATTCTGGGAAAATGAGGAAGGTGAAGGATAGATATATTCCAAAAATAAATAAATACTCAAATGGCAAAATAGTACAATTGTGGCTGATAAGGGAAGACAAGTTAATGTAAATGCCAAACAGTGGGCATACAACAAAGTGAAAATTAATAGGAAGACAGAGAATTGGGAGGCTTTTAAATACCTACTGAGAGGAACTGAAAAAAAATGAATGGGAGGGGAAAAATGAAATATGGAATTGAATTGAATTGAATTGACTTTATTACTTACATCCTTTCTATAAACGAGCAGGAAAAATCTTCTGTCTAAATGTGCAGTTTATAGTAATTGATGATAAATAATATGTTTAACATTCCAGTCAATATAACATAGAAATACAGTTGTCTCAGCACGAGTTAAGCAGTCTGATAGCCTGGTGGAAGAAGCTGTCTCCGGACCCTGTTGGTTCTGGCTTTTATGCTGCGGTACCAGTTCCTGTATGGTAGCAACTGGTACAGTTTGTTGTTGGGGTGACTTGGGTCTCCAATGATCCTTCAGGCCCTTTTTACACACCTGTCTTTATAAAACAAGTAAGCAAACAATATCAAGCAACACACATCAAAGTTGCTGGCGAACGCAGCAGGTCAAACAAACAAACAATATCAAATTGATTTTCAAGTATTGCGAAAAAATAAAATAGAGATGAGAGTGGATATAGGACCACTAGAAAATGAGGCTGGATATATAATAACAGGAGACAAAGAGATGACAGACGAACTAAATGAGTATTTTCATCAGTCTTCACTGTGGAAGACACTGGCACTGTGCCAGGTGTTGAAGCGTGCGAGGGAAGAGAAGTGAGTACAGTTACCGTTACAAGGGAGAAGGTGCTCAAAAAAGGACATAAGTCACTCAGACGAGATGAACTGCACCCTAGTGTTCTGAAAGAGGTAACGGTAGACATTGTGGAGGCATTTGAAATGATCTTTCAAAAATCATTGGACTCTGGTGTGGTGTCAGAGGACTGGAAATTACAAATGTCACCCAACTCTTAGTCATGAGGAAGGCAGCAGAAATGAAGTTATAGACCAGTTAGCCTCACCTCTGTGGGTGGGAAGACATTAGTGTCAATTAGGGTTGGTGGAGGGGCCGGTAGTGTTGAGAAAACAGGTAGGCTGCGGAAGGACTTGGATGAGGAAACTGGGCAAGAAAGTGGCAAATGATACACAATGCTGGGAAATTCATGGTCATGCACAATATGCAGATTATTTAAAATGGGGAGACAATTCAAAAATCTGAGATGCAGATGGGTGTGGGAGTGTTTCTGCAGAGCACCCTGAAGGTTAACTTGCAGGTAGAGTCAGTTGTGAGGAAGGTAAATGCAATGTTAGCATTCAGTTCAAGGAGTTTAACATACAGGAGCAGGGATGTGATGCTGAGGGTTTATAAGGCAATGGTGAGGCATTACCTTGAATATTGTGAACAGTTTTGGGCTCCTCATCTGAGAAAGGATGTGCTGGTATCGTAGAGGGCCCAGAGGAGGTTCACAAGGATGATTCCAGGAATGAAAGGGTTATCAGACTTGAAACGTTTGATAGCTCTGTGCCTGTACTCACTGGAATTTAGAAAGATGATGGGGGATCTCACTGAAACCCTTTAAATGTTGAAAGGCCAAGACAGAATAGATGTGGGAAGGATGTTTCCCATAGTGGGAGAGTCTGGGACAAGAGGGCACAGCCTCAAGATACAGGGGTGTCTTATTTAAAAACAGAGACGCAGATAAATTTCTTCAGCCAGAGGGTGGTGAATTTGCAGAACTTGTTACCACAGGCAGCCGTGGAGGCCAGGTTGTTGGGCATATTTAAGGCCGAACTTGACAGGTTCTAGATTGCACACAGTATCAGAGGTTGTGGCGAGAAGGCCGGGGAGTGGGGCTGAGGAGGAGAAGAAAAGGATCAGCCATGATTGAATGGTGGAGCAGTCACAGAGGGCCAAATGGCCAAATTCTGCTCCTATATCTTATGAGCTTATGGTTATCAGACCACAATATTGAAGCATTGTGAGAATGAGCCCAGACAACGCAACCAGCATTGACATCATTCAGGATTTCATCTCAGGAAAAGCACACACAGCATAACCAGACTGGCAAAACAGCCCGACACACACATACACAGGAAGGATTGGCAGATTGTAGTCAGAGACGCAGCAATGTACGTTGATATTTCCTTCAGTAATCTAGAAACTATTCTCTTCAGACACGGTAATTTATTTATTTAAACAACTCACACATGTCACACATTGGCAGCACACACCAGACATGTGATGACACCCTGTGACATACAAATATTTCAATGTGCACACTCTCCTTCAATGTGTACACACAAACACACTGATATTTACCACAAACAACACACACACACACACAGAGTAACACATATACACACATAATATCTGAGTGTGACACATGGTCAAAGAAATAGGCCCACGTTCCGACTTAGGAATGAAACCTGCCGTCCTTACCCAGTCTGTTCTGTGCACTGAGCTGCCCCCTGATGCGATGTCACATCAACAGTTCACAGACAGACTCCGGGGTGAGATTCCTCAGGAGGATGATCTGGGAGGGTTTGAATCCATGAACCACTTCATACATCTGCAAGACCAAGATGTCTTCTTGAGCATGTCCCCCTTGTGTGTGTTTGCCCCATATCGCTCTAACCACTTCCAATCTATGTACCTGTGTAAGTTAATCTTAAAATATTTTAATTTTACCTGTTTCTACAGCATCTGACAGCAAATTCCATCTGCCCATCTCCCTCTCTGTAAGAATGTTACCCCACAGATCCCTCATAAAAATTTTCCCTCTCACTTTCAATCTGAGCCCTCTGGTTCTGTACTCCCATTTCTCAGAAAAAGATTCACTTTATCTCAGCCCGTTGTGAATGTATTTACCTCGATAAGGGGTCAACAATCAACATCCTACACTACAGCTAAATAGCCCAAACTTATCCACTCTCCGCTTTTAATCCAAGCCCCCCAGTCCTGGTTACATCCTCCTGAAACTTCCTGTCCAGTGTAATGACATGCTACATGGGTTGACTCTGTGGTTAAAAGGCATACGGTGCATTGGCCTTCATCAATTGTGGGATTGAGTTTAAGAGCCGAGAGGTAACGTTGCATGTATATAAGACCCTGGTCAGCCCACTTGGAGTACTGTGCTCAATTCTGGTCACCTCACTACAACTACAGGAAGGACGTGGAAACCAATAGAAAGAGTGCAGAGGAGATTTACAAGGATGTTGCCTGTTTTTTTTTGGGGGGGGGGGTATGCCTTATGAGAATAGGTTGAGTGAACTCGGTCTTTTCTCCTTGGAACGACTGAGGATGAGAGGTGACCTGATAGAAGTGTACAAGATGATGAGAGGCATTGATCGTGTGGACAGTCAGAGGCTTTTTCCCAGGGCTGAAATGGCTAGCATGAGAGGGCATAGTTTGAAGGTGCTTGGAAGGAGATACAGAGATGTCGGAGGTATGTTTTTTATGCAGAGAATGGTGAGTGCGCGGAACGGGCTGCTGGTGGTGGTGCTGCAGGTGGAAACGATAGGGTCTTTTAAGAGACTCATGATTGGCTACATGGAGCTTATAAAAATATAGGGCCATGGGTAAAGCCTAGGTAGTTCTAAGGTAGGGACATGTTTAACACAGCTTTGTGGGCCGAAGGGCCTGTATTGTGTTCTATGTTTTCTGTGTTTCTATGTTTCACTATATTCGGGGAAGTGGACATGCAGACAATACCCGAACTGTGGTCTATCATTGATATCATAGACCTTGCTTAAGCTCATGTGGACAGTGTCGAATATGCTGATGAATACAGGACTGAAGGTGTTATATTTGATTGCTCCAGTATACGCAATAAGGTAGATGATGTTGTAGCACAGGTAGAGATTGGCAGGTATAACGTTGTTGGCATCACTAAGTTGTGGTAGAAAGGAGATCCTGGCTTGAAACTTAACATTCAAAGATACACCTTGTATTCAAAGGACAGGCAGGTAGGCAGAGGGGATGGGGAGGGCCTGTTGTAAAAAATGAAATAAAATCCTTAGAGAGAGGTGACATAGGATTGAAAGATGTTGAGTTATTGTGGGTAGAGTTAAGAAACTGCAAGGGTAAAAAGATCCTGATGGTAATTATGTACAGACCTCTAAATAGTAGCCAGGATCGAAATGGGATACAAATTACACTAGGAAATGGGAAAAAAAATGCAATGTGACAGTCGGAATGGGGGATTTCAACAAGGAGGTAGATTGGGAAAATCATGTTGGTGCTGCATCCCAAGAGAGGGAATTTGTAGAATGTCCCCAAGATGGATTTTTAGAACCGCTTGTGGTTGAGCCCAATGGAATAAAGGCAATTCTAGAGTGGGATTTGTATAGTGAACCAGATATGATTTGGGAGACTAAGGGAAAAGAATCTTTAGGAAGCAGTGATCATAAAATGATAGAATTCACCCTGGAGTTTGAGAGGGAGATAAAGTCAGATGTATTGGTATTAGAGTGGAGTAAAGTTAGTTACAGAGGCATGAGGGAAGAGCTGACCAAAGTAGATTGGGAGGGGACACCAGCAGGGATGATTGCAGAACAACAAAGACTGGAATTCCTGGGGGCAATTTGGATAGATAAATCCCAAAGACGGAGGAGTATTATCCACGGAGAATGAGGCAACCTTGTTTAACAAGGGAAGTCAAAGACAGCATAAAAGTGAAAGAGAGGGCATACAATAGAGCAAAAATTAGCAGGATGTTGAAGTATTGAGGAGATTTTGATAATCAACAGAAAGCAATTACAAAGCCCGAAGGAGAGAAAATGAGATATGAGGGAAAGCTTGCCTACAATACTCAAGAGGACACAAAACTGTAAAGAGTGAAAGAGAGGCAAGAGTGGATATTGGCCCCAAGAAAGTGACACTGGAGAGGAGACATGTGACAAAAGACATTGTCGAAGTACTTATTTAATATTTTGTGCCAGTCCTCACTGTGGAAGATACCAGCTGTATGTCAGAAATGTGAGAGTGTCTGGGGACAGAATTGAGTGTTGTTGATGTTACTGAGGAGAAAGTGCGTGGGAAGATTGACGGTCTGAAGGTAGCTGGACCAGATGGACTACACCCCAGTGTTCGGAAAGAATTAGATGAAGAGAATATGGGGGCATTAGTAATGATCTTTCAGGAATCACTAGATAATTGGATATTCAAGATGAATGGAAATTGCAAAGGTCACTTCACTCTTTATGACGGGAGAGCAGCTGAGGAAAGAAAATTACAGGTGAGTTAGTCTGGATGTGGTGTGCTTGGAAAGATGCTGGGAGTCCAGTATTAATGGAACTGCTTTTGGGTACATGGAGGCACATGATAAAATAGGGCAAAGACAGCGTGCCTTCACTGAAGGGGAAATCTTGCCCGACAAATCTGCTGGAATTCTTTGAGGAACACAAAGCCGAGATAGACAAAGAACGATTTGGATGACAGAATTGTTGCCTTTGTGGCCAAGTTTGCAGATGATATGAAGTTAGGTGAAGGGGAAGGTAGTGGTGCAGAAGCTCAGAGTCTGGGGAAGGACAGAGACAGATTCGAAAATGGACAAAGATGTGATAGATGGATTATCGAGTAGGGAAGTCGTGCATGCAATTTGGCAGGCGGAATAAAGGCATAGACGATTTTGTAAACAGTGAGAGAATTCAAAAATCAGAGGTGCAGAAGGGACTTGGGTGTCCTTGTGCAGGATTCCCTCATGGTTAATTGCAGTTTGAGTCAGTGTTAAGGTCAGCAAGCTCAACGTTAGCATTCATTTCGAGAGGATTCGAATAGGATGTCATTCTAAGGTTTTATAAGGCGTTGGTCAGACCACACTCGGAGTATTGTGAGCAATTTTGGGTCCCTTATATCGGAAAAGATGTGCTGACATTGGAAAGGGTCCAGGAGGTTCACAAGAATGATTTTGGAAATGAAAGAGTTAACATATGAGGAGTGTTTGATGGTTTTGGGCTGTACTCACGGGAGTTTGAAGAATGGCTGATTTATTATCCCTCTCAACTCTACTCTCCCCATAACATTTGACACCCTGACTAATCAAGAAGTTTACATATCAACTTCTGCTTTAAAAATCACACACGAGAAAATCTGCAGATGCTGGTAATCCAAGCAACACAGGTCCTGATGAAGGGCCTCGGCCACGATCTCACTGAAACCTACCCGGAGAGAGTGGACGTCGGAAGGATGTTTTCTATAGTGGGTGGGTCGAGAACAGAAGGCACAGCCTCCGACTAGAGGGTGTCCATTTAGAACAGAGGTGAGGAGGAATTCCTTTATCCACAGGATAGTGAATCTGCCACAGGGAATATATTTCATTGAGTATATTTAAGGTGAAGCCACACACACAAAATGCTGGAGGAACTCAGCAGGCCAGGAAGCATCTATGGAAAAGAGTGAACTGTTGATGGTTCAGGCTGAAATCCTGCATCAGGACCTGTGTTGTTTAAGGGTCCCTGCAAATTCTCCCCCTGTCCAAATGAGGGGCTGCAGGTGATGGGGTTGTGGGAAAGGGGACAAAGAGATCCTCATCTCCATTTTTGTCCCTCACCAGCTTCTCATAACGTTTACACACACAGTTCACCCACAGGCTTTCCACCCCTCCCCCACCTGGTTCTGGTTCAATCTGACGTTTATCTCTCCCCTGCTGGTTCCCATTATCACTCCCCTTACTGTCTCAAACCTTCACACTCCTCCACTCCACACTTCACACTCACAAATGAATGTTAACATTGAATGAAGGGCCTGTTCCTGTGCTGTACTGTTCTATGTTCTCTGTTCCCTGTTCAGAAGAATGAGACGAGATCTCAGGGAAACACAACATTCTTTCAGGAGTCAACAGGCAGGATACAGGGAGGATGTTTCCCCTGTCTGAGGAGTTAAAGGTCAGGGGTTGCTGTTTGTTTGGAATTCTCAGCACCCGTAGGGAGAGGGGGGTTTGGGGGTTCTTATCCATTCAGTTCACAGAGCCATCGCCGTACAGCATAGAAATGTGCACTTCGACCCATCACATCTGTGCTGACCTATTTACCCATCTACATTCATCGCATTGGCCAGCATTAGGTCAGTCTCCTTCTGTGCCTTGCCTATTGAAGTATCTGTCCAAGTGTCTCTTAAACACAGGGGACTGGAGGCCTGTGACCTGCAGAAGTCAGTGCTGGGGCCGGGGTTGTTTGTCATTCCTATTAATGATTTGGATGATAATGTCGGTGACATAGTTAGTAGGTTTGTTAATGGCACTAAAATTCATGGTACAATGGACAGAGAAGAGGGTTATCTCTGTTTACACCGGGGCCTTGATCAACTATAGAGATGGGTACAGGGAGAATGTTTTAAAATACATCCTGGCAGGGCCGTTGATAAGAAAAGGTGAAAAGAATAATGGGCAAATGGCAAGTTGGTCAGCACAAACGAGTTGGGCCGATGGGCCTCCGTGACCTCCAGTTTAAATCTATTCATCCACCCCTTTCCCATCTTAATCCACCCCTTTCCCGCAATCGTTTCTGCTGTCTATTTATTTCTGTTCTTGAGGGAAGATGTCGACCTGAACCGTAGACTGTCCATCTCTCTCCACACCTCCTGCCTGACCCGCTCGGTTCCTCCAGCATTTTGTGTCTGTTTGATCGGGAAATCTCTGCTCTCCGTCCAGCGGAAAACCCTTGGGGAGATATTATTTGTCCGTCCGCTTTCATGGGGTCAAACCACGGGAAAGGTTCGTGTCGGCCACCCGACCGCGCCTGAGGTCGAGAGGCGTTTCCCCCGATCCCCGGGGCCGCGCTGCCCGAGTCTCCCCCCGATCCCCGGGGCCGCGCTGCCCGAGTCTCCCCCCGATCCCCGGGGCCGCGCTGCCCGAGTCTCACCCCGATCCCCGGGGCCGCGCTGTCCGAGTCTCCCCCCGATCCCCGGGGACTCTCTAATTCTCTGCTTCTCCCCCCAGTCTCTGTCACCCTGGATGTGGAAACGGCGAATCCGCGACTCGAGGTGTCTGAGGATCGGAAGAGTGTGAGACGGACCGGGACCTGGAGGGATCTCCCTGACACCGGGAAGAGATTCACAGACTGGGAATGTGTGCTGGGATCGGAGGTATTCACATCGGGGAGACATTACTGGGAGGTGGAGGTGACGGTGAATCGGGCCTGGTGTCTGGGAGTCGCCGCAGAGTCTGTGGAGAGGGAGGGACGGGTCAGACTGAGTCCGGAGACCGGATTCTGGGTCATTAGGCGGGCTGGTGACGTGTTATATCGGGATTGTGACGTAGTCCAGTGGAATTGTGACGTGACCATTGTTCTGAACACCCGCGAGTCCAGTCTCCCCGCCGATCCCATCCCCGGGAGGGTAGGAGTTTATCTCAGTTACGAGTCCGGGACAGTTTCATTTTACAACGCGGAGACCAAGTCCCATCTCCACACCTTCACCGGGAATATATTCACGGAGAAACTTTATCCTTTCTTCCGGACTGGGGATGTAAACCAATGGCTGCGAATCTGCTCCGGTTCCGCTCCGGGTCTGTAAACGTGTCGGGTCCCGGGACCGGCGTCAGGAGTAAAGTCCCTGTAAAGATAAATGTGCGGAGAGTGAAATAAACACGAGATGAGATGATTATTTACCAGCACTTAAATTCAGAATCGGAACATCTCCCGCCAGCCACCACAGATTATGTTAGGTAACTGGCAGCAATGAATATCAATCGAGACAGGTTATATAAAAACAACCAAACATTTATTAAACACGGATGAACGATTAAAAAAAAAACAAACGAAAACTTTAACCGGAAGTTAACCGTTATGCAACCGTTCAACACATTGTTACTCGGCACTGGTTCTTAAAGCGTTAAATGCAAAAACAATTCTTAAAGCGGTAAAGTCAGATACAGTTCTTAAAATGGTAAATTCAAAAGTCCAACAGATTTATATGTTCAATTGGGAGAGACTTCTCTGGAGAAATATTTCTTCATAGACGCGACTTTCCTGCTGGTTCTGTGCAAGGGATTCACGATGCAGTAAATAAACAGTTTAAACAACTGATCTTAATTCCTTTTAGAGAGAGCAAACCTTTCCATGAACTATTTACTATTTTGGCAAGAGTTATCCCCAATGCAGGTCGCCACTCCTTCAACGAAGACTCAATAAGGTCGATCCTTTGTTAAACTGCCGAACGATACCGACTCCTCTAGATCCTTTGGTCCTGAACTTCGATAAAGTCTTCACTCTCCCGTACTACTGCTGTTGGAATAAGGTACATCAGCACATCTGGCAAAAATTTCCAGACCCGCGCTATTGTACCTCGCAACAGAACGCACAACCGTTTCAAAAATGAAACTGCGTCACAAACACATACACACAACAGAAACGGAGACACAACACAATGTACCTGGAAATCTAAAAACCAAAAACTAACTGCGTCATCTGGGATCTTCCCGTGGTGAACATGTCATCACGTGACCTCACATCAGCGAGAAAATTACATCAGGTGACCTCCAAAAGACCATTACATCATTCTCACAAAAAAAATCACAGATCTCCCTGAAACATGTAACACGATCCGTTAATTTTAATTCGTTCACCTCATCCAACAACGGAACAGAAACACCGCGGATTCAGCAGCAGCCGCGGGTGGCGGGTCCTGAGCTTTCCCCGGTCCTAAAGTCCACCCGCACTGAGACAGGTTAAATGGGACAGGTGGGGGTGGTGCTGACTGGGAGAGGGGGGTCAGGGTGAATCTCGGTAAGACCATAAGACACAGGAGCAGAATTAGGCCGTTCAGCTCTTTGCTCCGCCATTCCATCATGGCTGATCCTGGATCCCACTCAACCCCATACACCTGCCTTCTCACCATGTCCTTTGATGGATTGATAGATCAGGAAATGATCAACCTCCGCCTTACGTATACCCACAGACTTGGCCTCCATCGCAGTCTGTGATAGAGTATTCCACAGGGTCACTACTCTCTGGCTAAACATATTCCTCCTTACCTCTGTTCAAAAGGTCTCCCCCCAATGTTGAGACTGTGTCTTCTAGTCTGGATATCCCCACCACATGAAACAACCTCTCCACATCCACCCTATCTAGTCCTTTCAACACTCGGTAGGTTTCAATGAGACTCCCCTTTCCTTTCTGAGATATGAGACCCAAACCTTGACAAAACTCCAAGTACGGCCTAACTTGTGTCTTATAAAGGCTCAACTTTATCTCCTTGCTTAAATATTCTATTCCCCTTCAAAGAAAAGCCAGCATTGCATTTCCTTTCTTTACCAAAGACTCAAAATGCGAAATAACCTTCTGGAACTCTTGCAGGAGAACTTCTAAGCCCCCTGCACCTGTGAATTTTCTGTCTTTTTAAATAATTCTGAGCAATATTATTCCTTGGACCAAAATGCATGGTCATATATTTCCCAGCACTGTATTCAATCTGCCATGTTTTTAACACTTCTTCCAATTTGTCTAAGTCCTGCTGCAATAGCATTGCTTCCTCAGCACTACCTACCCTCCACCTATCTTTGCATCATCCACAAACTTTGCCACAAAGCTATCAATTACATTATCTAAATCTTTGACAAACAATGTGGCAGTCCCAACACTGACCCCTGAGGAACACCTCTAGTCACTGGCAGCCAACCTGAAAAAGCACTATTTATTCCCACTCGCTGCCTCCTGCCTGTCAGTCATTCCTCTGTCCATGGCAGTATCTTTCCTGTAATACGTACCATAGGATTTTATCGTGTTCAGCAGCCTCGTGTGTGATACCTTATCAAAGGCCTTCTGAAAATTCAAGTAAATGATATCTGCTGCCTTTCATTTGTCCATCCTCCTTTTCACTTCCTCAAGGACCTCTAAAGGTTTGTTAGGCCCGGTTTTCTTTCACAGAAATCATGCTGACATTGACTTATTTTATCATTAGTTTCCAAACACCTTGAAAACTCCTCCTCAAAAAAGGGACTACAATACTATCCCAAACACTGTGGTTCGGCTAACTGGCCTATAATTTCCTTTCTTTTGCCCTTCTCCCTTCTTAAATGTGCAATTTTCTATTTTCCAGTCCACCAGGACTCTGGAAAGATAGTGACGAATACATGCATTATCTCTTCAACATCCCTCAGGACTCTGCAGTCCATATGGACCAGATGACTTATCCACCTTAAGACCTTTGAGTTTGTCCAGCTCTTTTACCTTTGTAATAGCAAAGTCACTCAATCCTGCTGTGTCTTCCACAGTGAAGATTGATGCAAAGTATTCATTAAGTTCATCTGCCATTTCTTTGTCCCCCATCAGCATCATTTTCCAGTCGTCCAATGGCAACTCTCGTCTCCGTTTCACTCCTTATTTAACTGGGAAAAAAAACTCTGAGTGTCCAGCTTTATATTATTGGCTCTTTTGCCTCATATTTCATCTTTAACGTTCTTATTGCTTGTTAGTTGCCTTTTTTGGATTTTCAAAGAATCCAATAATCCAGCATCCCACTCACTTGCGCTACCTTATATGACATTTCCTCAGGTTTTAAGCAGTCCCTAACTTCCCTTGTCAGCCACGGGTGCCTACCCCTGCCACTTGAGAACTTCTTCTGTGAGACATGTCTATCCTGCACCTTGTGAGCTATTCCCAGATGCTTCAGCCACCTCTGCTCACCGTCCTCCCACCAGTATCCTCCTCCAATTCACCTCTCTCATGCCTCTGTATTTCCCTTTATTCCATTGTGAGACTGATACATGAGACTTAAGCTTCTCCCTATGAAATTGCAGTATGAATTCAATTATATTATGATCACTGCCTCTGACGGGTTCCTTTACTTTAAGCTCCTGAGTAAAGTCAGGGTTATTGTACAACACCCAATGAAGGATGACCTTTCCCCAAGTAGGCCCAAGCACAAGCTGCTCTGAAAAGCCGTCTCGTAGACATTCAACAAATTCCCTCTCTTGTGATCCGACACCAACCTGATTTTCCCAATCCCCTCGCATATTGAAATCCCTCAGTACAATTGTGACATTACCATTATTTCATGCCTTTTCCCACTAAATGCTGTGAATTAACTTAAAGTCACTCCAGAACTTAATAAAGTTTATATCTAAAAACTATCTGCACCCCAAAGATTGCACTGAGACGGCAATTGATTTTTCAACCTTTTATGCTTCACACTGAAATAGTATGTGTTCTTGAGGTTGAGGTTGGAGGAACACCTTATATTCCGTCGGGGTAGCCTCCAACCTGATGGCATGAACATTGACTTCTCAAACTTCCGCTAATGCCCCACCTCCCCCTCGTACCCCATTCGTTATTTATTTATATACACACATTCTTTTTCTCTCTCTCTCTCTCCTTTTTCTCCCTCTGTCCCTCTCATTATACCCCTTACCCATCCTCTGGGTTTCCCCCCCTCCCCCTTTTCCTTCTCCCTGGGCCTCCTGTCCCATGATCCTCTCATATCCCCTTTACCAATCACCTGTCCAGCTCTTGGCTCCATCCCTCCCCCTCCTGTCTTCTCCTATCATTTCGGATCTCCCCCTCCCCCTCCCACTTTCAAATCTCTTACTAGTTCTTCTTTCAGTTAGTCCTGATGAAGGGTCTCGGCCTTAAACGTCGACTGTACCTCTTCCTAGAGATGCTACCTGGCCTGCTGCGTTCACCAGCAACTTTTATGTGCGTCCATTATCCTACTTGTCTTTCCATAAGCCACTAATTCTTAACCCTTAGCTTCTGATTTGCTAAGTGGAAGGTCTATATCCACAGCTGAAGTTCTGACAGCTTCTTGACAGTCAGCCTGATCATTTCCCTCAACAGTGCGATGTGCAGAGTCCATAATGTATAGACATATGAACCAAACATTGTATATGAAATACTGTTTGATGAGTTTCTTACAGCAAATCTGACCTACTGCGAGAATGACCTGTTTTAAGTCTTATCAGAACCGAAAGGGATTCGGAACAAATTACAAATTTGCAAGGACCAATTTTTTTTTTCCACCCACTGTAATCCTAAAGGGATGGCAATGAATTATGCTTCATATACCGATTTGTGGCTCCTAAGTCATTTCTTTATCAGTACCTGTAATTCAGACACAAAGAAAGAAAACAGCCACACCAACATTCCCAGTTAAATTATCATTTCATCCATCTGTACAAATGGTTACCATATGATAATAACTTTCATTGATATACCAATGAACCAGCTGACTCTCAGGCAGAACATAATCCTATTGTGTTACCTAAAATCAACTGAAGTCATTGGGAAAAACAAGGTGGTGCTACAGAGAAAGCTACAGTGGGACATGTTGTATCATCCAATACACCCATATTCCCAGCTTGATAAGAACCCAACCACCCAAAACTAAAAACATTCTTCTTGTGATGGTCCCAACAGTCCTCTAGCACACTTTTAACATGATGATATTTCTTTACCCCTCAAATTAATCCAGTATGTTAACAGCAACTTCACACTCTGTCACTGTGAGGGCAATTGTCCCATTTGAACCAGTGAAGCCGAAACAGGAGACGACCTTACTGCACCACAACACAATCTTAAAGCCTGGGCTGGTATCACACCCAAACAGAATAAAGTTGAAGATGAAGGTGATCCTTAAGCCACACAGCCAGAATCAAGAACAGATCGAATTAAACAAATATAAACAATCAACAAAGATTTTCATGTTGCACCCCAGAATACCCACACATATCAATCATTTCACCGATACAGTGCTTCCATGTCAGTTTATCATACATCCACATGCCGGAAAAACTTACTACTGACAATTCCTCAAGAGTTTATTCGTATAGCTTCAAATCATGTGCAGGTCTATTAATCCTGTTTGTAAAACACTTAACGTGTTTCAGTGACTGAAAGCTTAACATCTTCATCCATTTCCCCACTGTTTGACCTATTAATTGTAAATTGCATCCTATTTACAGTAAAATTGAAATACCAACTCTAATCTATAAAATTACATCATCTGCATGTTGTGATTTACCCACCAGAGTACCTATCTCAGAGAACATATCATTTATCGCAATATTAAATAATGAAGGGCTACAAATACTGCCTTGTGGGGTCCCATTCTCTATCTTGTAGAAACACAAACATAACATGCCCACCCATTCCTGCACGGTCTGTCCAAATATAAAAACTCGGATAAATTATGCGATCTTCCCTCATTCCTAATTTCCAAAATTTTATCTATAGTCCTTCCTTCCATAACATATCATATGTGTTTACAATATTAAATAATACTGCTATCACAACATCTTTATTTAACTGTGCTTTCCTAATATCATCTTCCAAACCTAAAACTGAATCCAATGTCATTCTACTCTTCCAAAATCCACTCTGATAAAATGCTATATCACCTCTCTTTTCCAAAATGTAACTCAAGCACTCGATTACCATACATTCCATCAGTTTACATAAATGAGTAATTAACGATATAGGCCCAAAACGAGAAGGATCATATGGGAATTTCCCAGGTTTCAGAACAGACACAACTGCTGCCATATTCCAAGAGAGAGGAAGATGGCCTCATCTCCAAACACAATTCGAAAATTTAAGAGTTTCACTAGAGAGAATTACAATTACGTATAACACCCCTCCCTGGGGCGCCTGACCTGCATTAGTAATAGACTTCTTAAATTCCTACAATGAAAACTCTACATTAGTGATACTAACATTGCTACAGTTGACTTCCAACACATCAGGGTACAGTATTCACTGAAAAACATGTCCCTACATTGTTTAACTTCTTCACTTAAATTGTCTTGATTATTAATGACAGTAAATGACCCAGCCAGTAACACAACCTTCCCTGTTTCAGTAACAATCATTTTGCCTTCATTAATTAACACTGGAATAGTATGATCACTTCAAATCCCCCCATTTACTTAACCACATCGCCAACATCTCCAAGTTTAATATGCCTTCAAATATTATCACAATATAATTCCAGTAAATCACCGCCTTCCTCACCACGGCCTGTGCCCTTTTATACTTAATAATGTCACCCAGAGGCTGATGCATCAGCACATAATAACTTACATTTCTCCCAATTTGCTTTACCAAATCCTCCCCGATATACTGTAAATCCAAACTCAAGCTCATAAATACAGGAAGGCTGACTGACGTTCACATTAACGAATCACCGTGTGAGTTCTCATTTGACCGACAGGCTTTGCTGCCAATAACAGTAGGGTTCAGAGGTGGGTCTGAGCTACGACAGGCTGGTGGAAATCTGCACCATGTTCAGCCCCCCCTCTTCCGCTCCATCGCCATGGCGGGGTTCAGCGAGTGGTTGCTGTCGGTGGTCACCGGTCTCGGCGTCCACAGGGACGGGCGCGGTTCCCCTTCGCGCCTCGATGAGTCTGTTTCGGCACAGAATATAATATTAATGGTAAGGTTCTTGGCAGTGTGGAAGGTCAGAGAGATCTTGGGGTCCGTGTCCATACGACACTCAAAGCTGCTGCGCAGGTTGGCAGTGTTGTTAAGAACGCGTCTGGTGTGATGGCCTTCATCAACCGTGGGACTGAGTTCAGGAGCTGTGCCGTATTTATTCCCTCTGGGTCCCGTCAGTGGATTTCCCGCCAAAATGAGGGAACAAATAGAGTCGTTAGAGACAAGAGAAATGAAAATGAAGTGCAATATATTTACTGTCATTGCAGAGTACAGTTGTCATGCACCAATACAGCGACAATGAGTTTTCAACTCACATACTCAATGCTATAAAACAACAAATAAAATAAATAAACAATAAACAAAATCAAGTAACCAGCCAGAACAAGCAACGTCCAGCGGTACAACAGCGCAACTCAGATGCGTGACAGCCATAAAACCAGTATTAAAGTAGCAATATAACAAATTTATGGATGATGCTTGATCGATTGGTTCAGAGCATTTACAGCTCTGGGGAAGAAGCTATTTTTCAGTCTGGAAGTGCGGGCATAGAAAATTTTATAACTTATGCCAGATGGAGGAAGTTCAAACAGATGATTACATGGGTGTGTATTGTCCTTACAGATGCTTGTGGCTTTCCTTAGGCAGCGGGAGCTGTAGGTGTCCTCCAGGGCTGGGAGCTGTGTCCCGATTATCTTCTGGGCGCTAGAGACGACTCGCTGAAGTGTTTTCCTATCAGCTGCTGTACAACTGAGATACCACACAGAGATGTAGTATGTTAAGATGCTCTCTATGGTGCAGCGGTAAAAGATCACCAGCATCTGTTCAGGGAGACCAGCTTTCTTCAGCGTCCTGAGGAAAAACAAGCATTTCTGTGCCTTCTTAACTATCGTAGTGGTGCTAGTGGACCATGTAAGGTCTTCTGAGATATGTATTCCCAGAAACCTGAAACTTGACACTCTCTCCACTATGTCTCCGTTACTGTAGACTGGAGCGTACCCGTCATCCCGTGACTTTCCAAAGTTGATAATCATCTCCTTGGTCTTTGCTGTATTAAGAGACAGGTTGTTCTCTGAGCACCAGCTCACTAAGTTCGGTACCTCCGCTCTGTACGCTGATTCGTCTCTGTTGGAGATCAACCCGATCACTGTTGTGTCGTCTGCGAATTTGACGATGGTATTGGTGTTAAGTGCAGGTACACAGTCGTAAGTGAAGAGGGAGTAGAGTATGGGACTCAATACACAACCTTGTGGTGTACCAGTGTTCAGGATAGCTGTGGAGGAGAGGTGAGCGCCCAGTCTCACTGCCTGTGAACGCTCTGACTAGAAATTCAGGACCCAGTTGCAGAGTGATGTGCTGAGTCCTAGCTGGTGGAGTTTGGAGATGAGCTTGCTGGGGATGACAGTATTAAAAGCAGAGTTGTAATCAACAAACAACATCCTCACGTACGTGCCCTTTCTCTCCAGGTGTGTTAGGACAGTGTGAAGAGCTAATGAGATGGCACCCTGCGCGGACCCAAGGTTAGAGCTTGTGGGCCCGTTCGTGTCCGATTCACCCCAACGGTCCGCCCGTCCACTTACTCAGTTTTGGCAAGGGGTCTACCACCTATTGGGAACCTGCTCGCAGCGCCAAGATTCGATCCGCCTCTCTACCGGAGAACTTTCAGTTCAGACCCTGGGAATAATTGTCAAGCACAGTTAGCTTAGAGTATTAGCAAGCTTGCGTTGCTCAGAGTCCCGCTCAGCGAGCTTTGGAAAACCTGCAAGTCAAGTGAGTCCCCGAGTACGGTCTGGGCTGTTGTTAACAATATTCCTTATCACATACATACTCTGATAAGGGTGCACAGCGCGGCTTCTCATCGAACAAACACTTCTTTGTTCAGACATTATTCTCACAGCACGACTTGTCGAACTGCCAATAACTTAGTTAGGTTTTAGCCCTTTTAATTCTGCATATAATTCCCCAACGTTAGAGTCAGTCACAGACACGACAGCACAGATACTACCCTTCGGCCCGTCACCCTGTTGTTCCTCTCCCGCGAGAGACTGTCAAAGAAACCAGAGTGCAGAAACAAACACCTTGACCCGTCAACCTGTCATTCCTGTCCCGTGAGGGTGAGCCACAGACACGACACCACAGAAACAGTCCACTCGGCCCATCAGCGTGTCGTTCCTGTCCCGTGAGAGTGAGCCACAGGCACGACACAACAGAAAATTCCTTCGGCCCATCAGCATGTCGTTATTGTCCGGTGAGGGTGAGCCACAGACACGACACCACGGAAACAGTCCATTCGGCCCAGCAGCGTGTCGTTCCGGTCCCGTTAGACTGAGTCACCAACCCGACAGGATCCATCATCCTAACATTACTGCTCCATTTGAGACAGTCTTAGAACGCAGAGCACAGAAACAGACTCATCATATATCATCGGTTTGATTTTTAACTGATGTCCCTCGTCGTGTACACTTCCCCACACCTGATAGCGAGGTGTGACACCCCGACATGCCCATTAGGTTGTCCCAGAGCAAAGATCATTTCAAACAGTTCACAAGCTAGCTGCCTCCATCTTCCAGAATAGCAAAACCAAAGTTCAAAGTTCAAACTGCATTTATTAGTAAAGTACCCTAAGATTCATCACACCCCAATCTGTGTGCACCCCAGAATCTACCGATATACCCCCAAATCTACCCGCACAATCAAATTCAAGTGGACGCTCTTATTCGACAACACACCCCCATATCAGATTAGCCGACACATCCCTCGATCTGTGCCCGTCACAAATCCATGTACATCCCCAAATCCCAATGCATCCTACAAGACAGTGTGCGCCTTCAAATCCAATGACATCCCTAAATCGGTGTGCAAACCTAAATCTATCTGCACCCTCAAATCCGTGTGCAGCCCAAACCCGCTGACAACACCGCGAGTAAATTAGATTATTCCAGATCAAGAACAGTGTCAAATAGTTCACAAAAGAGCTCGCTCCACCTTACAAATGTAGCAAGGGCAACATTCAAATTCAAACTGTATATGTCAGTAAAGTATCTGTGAATGAAGCAACGTTGAGATTCATGACAGCTCAAATGACCTACATCACCTGATCCCCCACATTCGCTGATACACCCCTCAGTCTGTGCACTTCCCCAAACCTGTGCGCAATCCTAAACCCACTGACACTACCCATACGTATTATATTATCCCACAGCAAGAATCATTTCAAACTGTTCAGTAAACAGCTGCCTCCACCTTAAACCAATATCAAGAACAAAGTTCAAAGTGCATTTATTGTTAATGTATCAAAAACGAAAAACGGTCTGTTTCATCGCAACCCCAAATCTGTGAGCACCCCCAGATCCGTGTCCATTCACATAACAAAGTGCATCCGCCAAATCTGTGTGCACTAACAAATCCGTACGAACTCCAAACCCACTGACACCCTCCGAATGCAGATTAGATTATACCACAGTAAGAATCATTTCAAACAGATCCCAAATAGCTGCCCTACCTTAAAAATAATAAGAACAAAGTTCAAACTTTAAAGTTTATTATCCAAGTATCTATAAATGTAACAACCTTGAGAATGGTCACCACTCCAAATCCACCGACACTCACAAATATGCTGTGTGTGAGAAGTCAGAGTGTGGCAGTAGATAGTTGCCTCTCTGACTGAAGGCCTCTGACCGGTGATGTGCCGCAGGGATCCGTGCTGGATCCTTTGTTGCTTGTCATCTACATCAAAGATCTGGACGATAATGTGATAAACTGGATCAGCAGATTTGCTAATGCCACCAAGATTGAGGTTGTAGTGGACAGTGGAGAAGGCTATCAACGTTTTCAGCAGGATCTAAACCAGCTGGAAACATGGGCTGAAAAATAACAGATGGATTTGATGTAAACAAGAGGGAGGTGTTGCACTTCGACAGAGCCAAACAGAGAGCTCTTACAAAGTGAACGAAGTGCATTCGGATTGGAGGGTTGTGACTAGTGGTGTCCCACAAGGATCGGTTCTGAGACCTCTGGTTTTCGTGATTTTTATTAACAACCTGGATGTGGGGGTAGAAGGGTGGGTTGGCAAGTTTTGCAGACGACACAAAAGTTGGTGGTGTTGTGGATAGTAGAGGATTGTCGTAGATTGCAAAGAGACATTGATATCATGCAGAAGTGGGCTGAGAAGTGGCAGATAGAGTTCAACCCGGAGAAGTGTAAGCTGGTACACTTTGGAAGGACAAACTCCAAGGCAGAGTACAAAGTAAATGGCAGGATACTTGGTAGTGTGGAGGAGCAGAGGAATCTTGGGGTACATGTCAACAGATCCCTGAAAGTTACCTCACAGGTGGATAGGGTAGTTAAGAAAGCTTATGGAGTGTTAGCTTTCATAAGTCGAGGGATAGAGTTTAAGAGTTGCGGGGTAATATAAAACTCTAGTTTGGCCACACCTGGAGTACTGTGTCCAGTTCTGGTCGGCTCACTATAGGAAGGACGTGAAAGCATTGGAAAGGGTACAGAGGAGATTTACCAGGGTGCTCCCTGATCTGGAGAATATGTATTATGATCAGAGATTAAAGGAGCTAGGGCTTTACTCTTTGGAGAGGAGGAGGATGACAGGAGACATGATAGAGGTATACAAGATATTAAGAGGACTAGATAGAGTGGACAGCCAGCGCCTCTTCTCCAGGGCACCAAAGTTCAGTACAAGAGGACATGGCTTTAAGGTAAGGAGTGGGAAGTTCAAGAGGTATATTAGAGGAAGGTGTTTTACTCAGAGAGTGGTTGGTGCGTGGAATGCACAGCCTGAGTCAGTGGTGGAGGCAGATACACTAGTGGAATTTAAGAGACTGCTAGACAAATATATGGAGGAATTTAAGGTGGAGGTTATATGGGAGGTAGGATTTAAGGGTCAGAACAACATTGTGGGCCGAAGGGCCTGTACTGTGTCGTAATATTCTATTTTCTATGTTCTATGTTCTGTGTTCTCACAGGGATGGTCGCTGATTTGCTGTGAGTGTGTCTGAGGACGGACTGCGGCCGGGAGGAGTATATGTCAGTCTCAGTTTGTTCTCAGAATCAAAGGAGTTTCCCTGGAGCTCAAAGTTCAAAGTACGTTTTATTATCAGAGTACAGATAACGAGACATGAAATAATTGCAGCGGCTGCTGATCGATTTCTGCAGCTCTCGCCGCTCCCCCGTTCAATCTGATAGGCTGAAGGCCAAGGGAGTACAAGAGGCAAAGGTAAACTCGTGTTTCAGAAAATAAGAAACAGAAGCAGGCGTTGTCATTCGGCCCCTCACGCTGGTCTGCTTTTCACTCAGAACATGCCCGATCTTTGGCTTCAGCGACACTTTCCTGCAGCGTTCCCATCATCACTGAGCCCCTAAATATGTCTTTAGAATGTAGAAAACTTGTGGGAAAAAAAATCCAAAGTTTCACTGCACTCTGGGTGAGGAAATTTCTCCTCATCTCAGTCTTGCAGAGGTGACTTGGATTTTGAATCTGTGACCGCTGCTTCCATACCTGACCGGGAGGAAACATAATTCCTGCCCCAAGTATGTCAATATCCTGTGAGTTTGTGTCTGTCTCTTATTTCTCTAATTCTGAGACAGGCGCATTGTGATCATTCGTTGTGGGAGCATCTCAATGGACGGGCAAGTCAGCGTAATTATCCTCAATTGCTCAAGAGCCTGATCATTGATGTGTAATAACTGTTCCTGAGCCTGGTTTTGATTGTCCTGAGGCTCTTGTATCTTCCTGCTGATTGCACCTGGCCTGGGTGGTGAGCATCTCTGGTGATGGATGCTGCTTTGCTCCGACAGCGTTCCCTGTAGATGTGCTCAATGGTTGGGAGGGCTCCACCCGTGATGTACTGGGCCGAATCCAATACCTTGTGTCAGTTCATCGTCCCCTCGATGTGAACCATGTTTTATTGAAATTGGTCACCGTTCTTTCAGGTCAGCAGCTTTGTCCACAAGAACAACCGGGCAGTGGTCAGCACGGAATGTCCTGCAGTTACTGCAGGGGAAGGACTGGTTGGACACAGTGGGGTGTTTCCCTGAGCAGACAGTCCAGACCATCTGGCAGAATGCCTCATCACCAAATTTCACCAACAGGCACCAAGACCTTATGTGGCTGGCGGCGAAAAGAGGCCGTCCCAGTCTGATCCGTGCTGCATGCCCGGAGATCACTCCCACAGCGCGCTGCTGCGAGATTACAGCAGTGGAGACGAGACGGTCACTCATCTCTTTGTGGACTGTGGGCTGGTGAAGACATGTGGAGAAAGATGCAAGGGCCTGTGCCACAGCAGCTGTGTGACAGGGGCTCACAGGACGCACAGAAAAACAGACATCAAGTACTGTTGGAGGATCATCAACTAGGCGAAAGGCTCCCGAAACGTATTGCTCTGCCATTACATCGAGATGTCCGTAGAGCAAGGGTTCCCAAGATGGGGATGGGACGCGCGGTAAAAGGTATTGGTCCATGGCAGGAAAAAAGGTTGGAAATTCCTGTTGGACAGGAATGCTGCCAGCTGGCACATTCCAGGCTGCAGGGATACTATTGAAACTTTAGAGTTCCTCGACTACTGGACAGCGAGGGGCCGGGTTGAGTGAGGAAGCCTCTAAGTTATTGTAGTAGTGGAACACTCCAGGGGGCCACATGTGCGACAACAGTCCTATCCGTTTTAACGAATGTAAAAGAACACTAAATACCGCACAAATAAAGAATGTAAATTCATTGGGTAACGACATTACACGGTTTATCCTTGTGAATATTTTTACGGTGATCAAAATCTATTTTGAGGAAACAAGATCAACGTCTGGGCCGTGTCCATAGTGAGGAAGACCGGGCCTTCCATTACAGACGGGACGGACATAGAACCATAGAACCATAGTACATTACAGCACAGAAACAGGCCTTTTGGCCCTTCTTGGCTGTGCCGAACTATTTATCTGCCTAGTCCCACTGACCTGCACCTGGACCATATCCCTCCATACTCCTCTCATCCATGTACCTGTCCAAGCTTTTCTTAAATGTTAAAAGTGATCCCTCATTTACCACTTCATCTGGCAGCTGATTCCGCACTCCCACCACTCTCTGTGTGAAGAAGCACACCCATGTCCCCTTTAAACTTTCCCCCCCTTCACTCTTAACCCATGTACTCTGTTTTTTTTTCTCCCCTTGCCTCAGTGGAAAAAAGCCTGCTTGCATTCACTCTATCTATCCCCATCATAAGTTCATATACCTCTATCAAATCTCCACTCATTCTTCGATGCTCGAGGGAATAAAATCCTAACCTGTTCAACCTTTCTCTGTAACTCCGTTTCTCAAGCCTTGGCAACATCCTTGTAAACCTTCTCTGTACTCTTTCAACCTTATTTATATCCTTCCTGTAATTTGGTGACCAAAACTGTACACAATACTCGAAATTCGGTGGCACCAATGCCTTATACAACCTCACCACAACATTCCAAGTCTTACACTCAGTACTTTGATTTATAAAAGCTCTCTTTACGACCCTATCTACCTGTGACGCCACTTTTAGGGAATTTTTTATCTGTATTCAAAGGTCCCTCTGTTCTACTGCACTCCCCAGTGCCTTACCATTTACCTTGTATGTTCTACCTTGGTTTGCCCTTCCAAAGTGCAAGACCTTACACTTGTCTGTATTAATCTCCATCTGCCATTTTCAGCACATTTTTCCAGCTGTTCTAAGTCCCTCTGCAAGCTTTAAATACCTTCCTCACTGTCCACTACACTTCCAGTCTTTATATCATCAGTAATTTTGCTGATACAATTTACCAGATAATCATCCAGATTATTGATATAGATGACAAATAACAATCGACTCAACACTGATCCCTGTGGCACACCACTAGTCACAGGCCTCCACTCAGAGAAGCAATCCTCCACTACCACTACCACTCTCTGGCTTCTTCCGTTGAGCTAATGTCTAATCCAATTTACTACCACTCCATGTATACCCAGTGACTGAATCTTCCTAACTAACCTCCCATGCGGGACCTTGTCAAAGGACTTACTGAAGTCCATGTAGACAATATCCACTGCCTTCCTGTCATCTACATTCCTCGTAACTTCCACGAAAAACTGTAATAGATTCGTTAAACGTGACCTACCACGCACAAAACCATGTTGATTCTCCCTAATAAGTCCTTATGTATCCAAATACTTGTAGATCTTATCTCTCAGTCCTCCTTCCAATAATTCACCTACTAATGACGTCACACTTACCGGCCTATAATTTCCCGGATTACTTTTAGAGCCGTTTTTATCCTCCAATTCTCCGGCACCTCATACCGACATTTTAAATATATCTGCCAGGGCCCCTGCAATATTAACACTCGTCTCCTTCAAGGTCCGAGGGCATACCCTGTCAGGTTCTGGGGGTTTATCTACTCTGATTTGCTTCAAGGGAGGAAGCAGCTCACCCTCTTCAATCTGTATTGGTTCCATCATCTCACTACTTCTTTGCCTTATTTCCATTGACTCCATGCAAGATCCCTTAGTGAACACAGACGCAAACAAACATTTAAGGTCTCCCCATTTTTTTGGTTCCATTCACAACCGACTACTCTGATCTTTAAGAGGACCAATTTTATCCCTTAATATCCTTTTGCTCTTCATATAGCTGTAGAAGCTCTTTGGATTATCCTTCACCTTGACTGCCAAGCAAACTCATGTTTACTTTTCGCCCTCCAGATTTCTTTCTGAAGTATATTTTTACAGTTTTTATACTCCTCAAGCATCTTATTTGCTGGCTGTGTCATATGGGAGGTGCTGGAGACGGACCGAAATGCAAGACACAGACACTGAAGTGCTAGGAACAGGACGGGACTAGAGACTAGCGTTAGGGACGCGGCTGGATGCAGACTAGGAACTGGGATAAGAACACAAACTTGGGCTAGGACATTGGCTGGGCAAGCTGGACCAGGACTAGGAACTAGGAAGCAGGAGCCTGGGCCTGGACTCCGAGCCAGGGATTGGACAAGGACCCAGAACCTGGGTCTTAACTTGGGGTCGGACCCCGGAACTAGGCGAGGACATGACATGGCTACAGGACTGGATGTGGCTTGGCTTCCTCGAAGATGAGTTATTCGTGGCTTGCATTCGGACTCCGAGCCAGAGCCTGGACAAGGACCCAGACCCTGGGTCTTGACTCGGGCTCGGACTCTGGAACTAGGCGAAGACATTACGTGGTCTTGGAAGACAGGACTAGGCGAGGCTACAGGACAGAACGAGAGACTCCTGGGCAAGATGAAGGAACTCCAGCACAGGAGGAGACACATTGACAGGACGAGAACACAAAGTTTTGGCTTGGACAGAACGATGTTCTTGGACGTGGCTTGGACAGAACGATGTTCTTGGACGTGGCTTGGACAGAACGATGTTCTTGGAGGTGACTTGGACAGGACGCGGTTCTTGGACGTGGCTTGGAGGACGCGGTTCTTGGACGTGGCTTGGACACGACGCGGTTCTTGGACGTGGCTTGGACAGGACAAGGGAACTCCAACACCGGTCTGGGCGAGGTATTCCTGGGCTGGGCGAGGCACATGGACAGGACGAGACATCTGGACAGGATGAGAACACGAAGCCTTGACTTGGTCGAGGGAGACAGGATCGGAGAGCCTTGGTAATCTTGAAAGTCAGGAACATGGAACAGAGAGCCGGGACCCCTCCTTGGCAACAGGACGTAGGGCCGGGACTCATACACACAACACTGAGAGACAGATCTCCACTCACGGTAGTGGCAAACGGCCCAGCGGAGGCGAGGACAGAAAGAGACGGTTCCGAACGCAAGGTAGAGGCTAACGGCCAGACCTACCTAGTGAAGGCATGGACACAGAGACACTTCCTTATCTTGCTCCGGCGGTTGAACTTGATAGCAGTGCAGGCGAGTGTTACAGGCGAGGCAAGACTCCAGGTGAGGCAAGGCGAGGCAAGTCTTCAGACACTGGCTGCAGGGCAAGACTTCAGGAGGAAGGGGCAGAGAAGGGATTCAGACAGGAAGATTGGACAGGAGCAATCGAGTAACTGAAGTTGAATCAAGGAGCATTTATGTATCCAGCCCAGAATTTGAATCAGCTGTCTCAATTAGAGCACCCAACAGAAAAAGGGAAAACCAGAAAAAAACTGGAATAAAGAACGATGGACTGGACCGTGAACCAAAAGCCATGACACCCTGTTCCCTGTACATGTCGTACTTCTTCTTTATCAGAGTTCTAATATCCCTTGACAAACACTTTAATCTGTACTGCCTGAGCTCTGCTGCAACATTTTCCCTGACTAGCAATGCCCTCCCCCCCACCCCACCCTTCAGTCCTCTGCCTCTACTACGTCTGAAACATCGGAACCCTGGAATATTAAGCTGCCAGACCTGCCCCTCCTGTAGCCAATTTTCACTAATGGCTATAATGTCGTAATTCCATGTGTCAATCCACGCCCTCAGCTCGTCAGCCTTCCCCACTATACTTCTTGCATTGAAATAAACACATCTCGAAGTATTACCAGCACACCAACCCTTCTATTTGTGACTTTGCATAAACTTTTAACATCACTTATTTTCACCCCCGTTCTGCTACCTGCTCTGGCACTCTGTTTCTCATCCCCCTGCAAATCTAGTTCAAACCCTCCCCAATAGCATTAACAAAACTGCCTGAAAGGATATTGGTTCCCTTGTAGTTCAGGTGTAACCCTTCTCATTAACAAAACTGCCTGAAAGGATATTGGTTCCCTTGTAGTTCAGGTGTAACCCTTCTCATTAACAAAACTGCCTGAAAGGATATTGGTTCCCTTGTAGTTCAGGTGTAACCCTTCTCATTAACAAAACTGCTTGAAAGGATATTGGTTCCCTTGTAGTTCAGGTGTAACCCTTCTCATTAACAAAACTGCCTGAAAGGATATTGGTTCCCATGTAGTTCAGGTGTAACCCTTCTCATTAACAAAACTGCCTGAAAGGATATTGGTTCCCTTGTAGTTCAGGTGTAACCCTTCTCATTAACAAAACTGCCTGAAAGGATATTGGTTCCCTTGTAGTTCAGGTGTAGCCCTTCTCATTAACAAAACTACCTGAAAGGATATTGGTTCCCTTGTAGTTCAGGTGTAGCCCTTCTCATTAACAAAACTGCCTGAAAGGATATTGGTTCCCTTGTTGTTCAGGTGTAGCCCTTCTCATTAACAAAACTGCCTGAAAGGATATTGGTTCCCTTGTAGTTCAGGTGTAACCCTTCTCATTAACAAAACTGCCTGAAAGGATATTGGTTCCCTTGTAGTTCAGGTGTAACCCTTCTCATTAACAAAACTGCCTGAAAGGATATTGGTTCCCTTGTAGTTCAGGTGTAACCCTTCTCATTAACAAAACTGCCTGAAAGGATATTGGTTCCCTTGTAGTTCAGGTGTAACCCTTCTCATTAACAAAACTGCCTGAAAGGATATTGGTTCCCTTGTAGTTCAGGTGTAGCCCTTCTCATTAACAAAACTACCTGAAAGGATATTGGTTCCCTTGTAGTTCAGGTGCAGCCCTTCTCATTAACAAAACTGCCTGAAAGGATATTGGTTCCCTTGTTGTTCAGGTGTAGCCCTTCTCATTAACAAAACTGCCTGAAAGGATATTGGTTCCCTTGTAGTTTAGGTGTAGCCCTTCTCATTAACAAAACTGCCTGAAAGGATATTGGTTCCCTTGTAGTTCAGGCGTAACCCTTCTCATTAACAAAACTGCCTGAAAGGATATTGGTTCCCTTGTAGCTCAGGCGTAACCCTTCTCATTAACAAAACTGCCTGAATGGATATTGGTTCCCTTGTAGTTCAGATGTAGCCCTTCTCATTAACAAAACTGCCTGAAAGGATATTGGTTCCCTTGTGGTTCAGGTGTAGCCCTTCTCATTAACAAAACTGCCTGAAAGGATATTGGTTCCCTTGTAGTTCAGGTGTAGCCCTTCTCATTAACAAAACTGCCTGAAAGGATATTGGTTCCCTTGTTGTTCAGGTGTAGCCCTTCTCATTAACAAAATTGCCTGAAAGGATATTGGTTCCCTTGTAGTTCAGATGTAGCCCTTCTCATTAACAAAACTGCCTGAAAGGATATTGGTTCCCTTGTGGTTCAGGTGTAGCCCTTCTCATTAACAAAACTGCCTGAAAGGATATTGGTTCCCTTGTAGCTCACAAGTAACCCTTCTCATTAACAAAACTGCCTGAAAGGATATTGGTTCCCTTGTAGTTCAGGTGTAACCCTTCTCATTAACAAAACTGCCTGAAAGGATATTGGTTCCCTTGTAGTTCAGGTGTAGCCCTTCTCATTAACAAAACTGCCTGAAAGGATATTGGTTCCCTTGTAGTTCAGGTGTAACCCTTCTCTCTTGTACAGGTCCCACCTGCATCAGCAGAGGTCCCAGTGATCCTGACATCTGAAACACTGCCCCCTACACCAGTTCAGACATGGGTGAAGTCGAGAAGTTTCTTCAGACGAAGGGCACAGGAAATCAGGACTCGCCGAAAAAAATAATGTCTTTTTTCCGAAGAATGTTTAATCTTGTACTTTTTCCTGCAGCCACAAGTCAGTCATCAACACTGCATCTGTCTCCTCACTGCACAATATTTTCTCCACATCCCAAGTTTTACGGCATGAACTAATTTAGTAGCTGCTTTCAATATTTACTAATCAATCGTTCTACACCCCAGTCTGACTCTCTTTAGACCTGGATAAAAATAAAAACCGAGCAGTTGGAGGAACTCAATGTGTCAGGCAGCATCTGTGGAGGGAAACGGGCTGAGACAGGCCTGATGAAGTATCTCGACCCGGATAGTCGATTGTACATTTCTCTCCACAGATGCTGCCTGACCCGCCCAGTTCTTCTGACATCACGTTTTTTACTCCAGATTCCAGCATCTTCAGCCTCTTGTTCCTCTTTTTTCAGAACTTGCCCCTTTCAGTCCCGCGTTAGACTGAGCCAGGCTCTTCTCACTGGCTTCATTTCTGTTCTTTTTCTTTCGCCCATCAGGCCGACTGGCACACAGGCCGCCAACAGAAAATCGTCAGAGACCCCTGTCGAGGGCCGAGGGTTAAGCGGCCCTGTGGCTTCTCCATTCACCATATGCCTTCAATAGTCCTCCAGGAGAAGGTCTTTCCGATCCCAGGGGAGAGGCTTTTGCAGATTCAGTTGGCATCTTTGTTGCACTGGGTTTTTTTACGGGATCGTGTTGCTGGCCCCATGGTCAACCCTCCTCCTTTCGCAGCGGGGCTTGGGCTGTCCGTGGCCGAGTTTACATTCCTGTTCCTATCTGTTTACAGAGTTTCTTACCCCACCCTCATATGGATATTACCATGATTCCTTCCCACTGACACATACACCGACATAATTTTAATTCCCTGCAACAGCACCGCCCCTATTGGTTGTTCGCGGTACTGCAGAGAATCAGCAGCTTCCGGAAAGTGAAACGATTCTGAGTCAGGAAGTGTCAGGGGCTAACATGGCTTCGAAAGGACAGGTCGAGAGTTTAACCGAGGAGGCAATTTGCCCCATCTGCCTGGATTTCTTTACCAATCCGGTTATATTGGAGTGTGGACACAACTTCTGTCGCTCTTGTATCACACGGTGTTGGGAAAGGGAGGTGAGAAACTCCTGCCCGGAATGTAGAGAGGTGTTTGCTAACCGCACCCTCAGGGCCAATCGGGCCTTAGCAAACCTGGTTGAAAAAGTTCGAAATGTAAAGCTGAATCCGAAAAGGAAGGAAAGTAAACTTCATTGCGAGGAACATGAGGAAGAATTGAAGCTGTTTTGCGAAACGGACAAGACACTGATCTGTGTGATCTGTGCAGTCGCGCAAGAACACAGAGAACACCGCTTCCTGCCGATTCAAGAAGCCGTTAAAATATACATGGTAAAAACTAACGTTAATTGAATACTTTAAACGTTTCTTTTGTTCAGCATACCATCACATGAGTCTGCAAAATGAACATATAATTCTCCGCACCATCCGTAATCTCCAATAGGATTGTACTATCTATCTCACTGACAGCCCAGCTCCGCACTCATAACTCTTCACCCACTGTAGGAATCGCTCTCATGTACGGTGACTCCTTTAACCAGGCTCTTCTCCACTGATATCCCTCCTGGCACTGACACCTGTTAGCGGGATCTGACTCCTACAACTCCTTCCTCGTGACCATTCCGGAAAACAAACGCACCAATTCCTCCTGTCTTTTCCTTCATCGATTGTCCTCTTCTATGAGATTCCTTCTTTTTCTGCTCTTTTCCTCTTCTACTTATCCCGTCTCAGCTTCTTACTTCATCACTCTCCCCCACGTTCCCCCTCACATTGTCTCACCTGTCACCTGTCAGCTGCTTCTCATCCCCAACCTTTTTTATTCTGGCTTCTGTCCCGTTCCTTCCCAGTCCGAATGAAGCGTCACATCCCAGGAATCCGACTGTTTATTTCCCTTGCGTAGATGCTGCCTGACTCACTGAGTTCCTCCGGCATTTTTTGCGATGATCGGGTTTGATCACCTGTTTCTTTCGTTGCTTCTTTTTTTTTTACAACTTCCTTCGCTCTCTGACTTCCAGGATCAGCTGAAATCTTCCTTAGACTCTCTCACAATGAAGAAATCTGACTTCCAGGAAAAGGAGCAGCAACAGAAAGAGAAGATTTCCGGAGTTCGGGTGAGGCTTCCTGAGCGGAATTTCTGATATTACTCTATAGTTTTGCTCCCTTTAATGCAGAATAGCAGAGTATCGCATCTCCAGTGACCTGGGTTCGATCCTGACCTCTGGCGCTGTCTGTGTGGAGCTTACATGCTCTCCCTGTGACCACGACAGTTTCAGACACACCCAAGGACATGCTGGATGAATGATTAATTACAATTAACCCTGTGAACTTGGAGGAAGGTGAATGTAAATCAGGTGGGAGTTAGTGGGTCAATGAGGGAGAATAGGTTTCAATACTACGAGGGACTGGAGTTGACAGGAATGCTTTCTGAACTAGCGTGTTCTTTAATGGACCGAATGGTCACCTTAATGTCATAAGGAAATACACACAGCAATGTAGTAAATTAACATTCACCTTTCATTCGACAGGCACTGTCACACAGCGTTCAGTCCCACATCACATCCCAGTTTGCTGAACTGCGCCAGATTATCACTGAGAAAGAGCAGAGCTTACTCAGGGATCTCAGGGAGGAAGAGGCGAGGATTATAAATGAAATGGAGAAAAATCTACGAGAGATTCAAGAGAATATAAGAATTATTCAGGAGGAAATCTCAAAGTTAGAGGAACAGAAGGATCAAAAAGACAGTGTAATATTTCTCATGGTGAGTGATCATGCTTCAATTTGTTTCTGTCAAAGGGCACGAAAATGAACATTGGCATATTTGAAATAAACACAGCACAGCAGCCAATTCTAACAAATCAAGTGCCGCTGCCGGCGATCTCACACAGATTGTTATACTTGTATGACGCGCCCTCCAATCACTCCAATAATGACGTACCAAAATGTCGAAGACAGGTATTCGATCCTTTATCAGCAACAATCTTTAAGTGATGAAATTTCAGGGTAATTAATCATAAGGTAACCAGCAACTGAGTGGTCAACGACAGATATGACTTCTGTCCATCCCCAGCTCAAGACTGCCCAGAGCAAAGTACAAATACGTAACTTATTCCAGCAACACACACAAAATGCTGGTGGAACGCAACAGTCCAGACAGCGTCCGTAGAAAGAAGCACAGTCAACGGTTCGGGCGGAGACCCTTCGTCAGAACTTGCATACCATTCTCCGTCATATACAGGCTATTCGGTCCATCTTCTTCTCTCAATTTCCCTGCTTCACAATCCACCTCCCACATTCCCAGCAACAATGCCACGAGATTCATGATCCCTCATGTGTTTATCCAGTTTCCCCATTACATTCAATATCTGCTGTTCCGCTTCAACCACTCCTGTGGCAGTGAGTTCCACAACCTCCACACTAAATTTATTGTAGAATTTATTAAAAAAAACCCTGTATTTTATCTTTGACTGAAGGTCTCTCCATAAATAGAAACATAGAAAACCTACAGCACAATACAGACCCTTCGGCCCACAATGCTGTGCCGAATTTGGACTTATTTTTTTAATTTACCCCATAGCCCTCTATTTTTCTATGCTGCATGTACTTATGCAGTAGTCTCTTAAAAGACCCTACCGTATCCGCCTCCACCACAGTTGCCGGCAGCCTATTGCATGCACTCACCACTCTCTACGTAAAAATAAAAATTACCCCTGACGTTTCCTCTGTACCTACTTCCAAGCAACTTAAAACTGTGTCCTGTTAGCCATAAATAGGTGTACTTTCTACACCTGCGCGCAATCAAATCCATCACTAATCTTGAATTGTTCCATTTTATCATTCTGACGTCTTATCCATATGAAAATGCACAACCCGTCCTCTCTTTCCTGTAAGTTTCATCCTCTCAGTGATGGTCTAATTTTCAGAAAAATTCCCTGTAATTTACTCCGTGGTTCTGATTGTTCGTGTGAGTGAGTGAATGCGGGAGTGGAAATTTTCAACACCTTTTAATGATTTGGATGAAATTCAGGATGTAGACAGTAAGTCAATGTCTAATCAGATTTGTGTTTTATTTATTTTAGAAGGATGCTCGTCGAAACAGGAGGTAGGACATGCTCTTTACTGAAACCCTTTCTGGATTTGTAAAATAGTTCAAAATTCCAGTTTATCACCAGCAGTTTAAAATTTACAGGATTACTGACGATATCCAGAAATTGTCAGTGACAGACGAGGCTCTACCGGTTGAAAAATTCGTTCACCCCTATTTGTTGAACACAGTGCTGAGAGGAATATTTGATGCCATTAACAGAGGTAAAACTTACAAAGATTCATTTATCCTTGTTTATGAAATACGAGTGTTACAATTTGAAGCAAAGATTAGCTGCAATTATGGACTGTAGTGGAACTGAAGTTTATTCCACATCAGCCACACTGACTGGGAGGCATCACTGTCACGTGGTCAGCTGGAGATATCAGACCCCTGAACACACCAGCACAGGGTCACAATACAACCAATACACGGGACTGGCAGATGAGCCACTGTGTCCCGATCCCAGGAACACTGCACTATCACGCCTAGACTTGAGTTTGAATCCTACCACAGGAGATGGGAAATTAATGCTAACTTGATCATATTGTAGGGAATAAAAGCGGATATCGGTGTGGTCACCAGGATTTTCAGAAAACAATACACACATTTTGCGCTGAGTGCAGACTCTGATTGACGCAGGTCTCCCCCCTTCGGGATCCACAATACTCATCGTTGTTAGAGGGAGAAGAGCGAAGCAGTAGTGATAGGAGAATCTGTCGACGTGAATAGGACACCCGAATGTTACGTTGCCTTCTCAGTGCCAGATTCAGCAATGTCTCGGATCGTGTCTGCAGCATTTTAGAGAAGGAGGGAAAACAGCCAGATATGTTGGTACATTTTGGGACCAATTACATAGGAAGTAAAAGCAAAGATGTCCTGAAAATAGAGTTTGGAGAGCTTGGCAGAAAGCACTGAAGCAGTACTTCCAGGGTTGTAATTTCTGGATTGCTGCCTGTGCCACGTGCTGGTGAGGGTAGAAACAGGACAATTTGGCAGATTAAAGCATGCCTGAGAAGCTGGTGCAGGGGACAGGGCTTCAGGTTTTGGGATCATTGGTATCTCTTCTGGTGGAGGTATGACCTGTTCAAAAGGGGTGGGCTGCACTTGGACCCGAGGAAGAACAATTTTCTCACAGAGAAGGTTGATAGAGCTGTTGAGGAGGGTTTAAACTAATTTGGTGGTGGGGGCGTTGGGAACGAGTGAAGGGATAGGACTGATGGTAAAAATGCAAAGATAGCCTGCAGTCAGACTGTCAGATAGGGCGGACATAAGCACGGACAAAATTGTAGCCAGCAAGGTGAGTTCAGTGCATTAGAGATGAAGAATAAAAAGGGTAGCAGATACAGTACACAAAGTGTTAAATCTCAGTGCATGGAGTGTGAGAAATAAGGTGGATAATCTTGTTGCACTATTACAGATTGTCAGGTATGATGTTGTGGCCATCACTGAATTATGGCTGAAAGATGATTATAGTTGGGAGCTGATTGTCCAAGGTTACACAATGTATCGGTGGTATGGGAAGGTAGGCAGAAGTGGTGACATGGTTCTCTTGGTAAATCAGTAGAAAGATATAACATAGGATTGAAAAATGTTGAATCCTTGTGGGTTGAGTTGAGGAACTGCAAAAGTAAAAATGACACTGATGACAGTCACATACAGTCATCAGAACAGTAGCTGGATGTGGACCACAGATTACAACTGGAAAAAGAAAATGCCGATGAAAAGGACAATGTTATAATAGTCATGAGAGTTTTCAACATGTTGGTGAATTGGGAAAATCAGATTAGTTATGGATCTCAAGAGAGTGAATTTTATGGATGCTATGTAATGAATTTTTCGTGCAGTTTGTCGTTGAGCCTACTAGGGGAACAGCTTTACTGGATTGGGTGATATGTATTAAACCAGAGGTAATTAGGTAAAATAACCTTTAGGAGGAAGTTTTGACAACATGACTGAGTTCAACTTGAAAGTTGATAAGCAGAAAGTAACGTCTGACTTTCTGTTATTTCAGAGGAGTAAAAGAAATTACAGTGCTCTGAGAAAGCAGTTAACCAAAGTAGATTTGTCAGAAATTGTGTCAGTTTCTGTGAAAATGAGGAAGGTGAAGGATAGATGTATTCCAAAAATAAATAAATACTCAAATGGCAAAGTACTACAACCATGGCTGACAAGGGAAGACAAGCTAATGTAAATGCAAAAGAGTGGGCATACAACAAAGTAAAAATTAATAGGAAGACAGAGAATTGGGAAGCGTTTAATTACCTACAGGGAGGAACTAAAAGAATGATTGAGAGGGGAAAAAGGAAATATGAAATTGAATTGAATTGACTTTATCACTTACATCCTTCATATACACGGCAGTAAAATTCTTTACGTAACGGCTCCGTTTAAAAATGCAATTTGTAGTAATTTATCATAAATTATATGTCTCTTTTCAATATTTTATTAGTTTCTGCACAGAATAATACGAGTACAAGAAGATAAATATTATAACTCAAAAGTATAATATAATGTAAAATAGTACCAAATACATGGTATTAAAAATGCAATTACAACGACAAAAACCTGTTTTCATAAAAAATAAATTAAATCGTAGTATTGAAATATAATATTTTTGTTATGTAGAAAAAAATCTAAATCCACTACCAAAGTCACAACTGTTAGCAGAAGTAAGAAAAATGGGGAAAACCCCTCATCATATAATAAAATATATTATTAGCCACCATCTGTACTTTTACAACAAATCAAAGGTTTTGAAAATATCTCAAAAAGGTTCCCCACAATGTATAACAGTCTTGGCTAGATTGAAAAACTGAACAAAGTCCTTTTCTGAATTTAAGCATGATATAACATCACGTAATCATTGAGCATGAGTAGGCGGAACAACAAACCTCCGCTTAACCAAGAGCGCCTCCCAGCTATAAGAGAGATAAAAGCCATAGTATGCAAATAAGGTGTCTGCAAAATAAAGCCCTTTCCTCCAACAACACCAAATATTGCGGTCAATAGTTTATGCTTAAAATTTACCTTGGAAAGTACCGAGAAAGTTTGCTATACTTCCTTCCAGTATGTTTTAGGGCTCTGACATGTCCAAAGCATGTGAAATAATGAAGTTTCTCCTTTATTACATCTATCACAGAAAAAGATATATACGAATACAATCGAGTTAGCTTATCTTTAGACATGTGAGCCCTATGAACCACTTTAAACTGTAAGAGGGAATGACGGGCACAAAAATAAATTATATGTCTAACATGCTTGTGAATATAAAGTAAAAAAACAGTTGTCTCAGCATGAGTTCATCAGTCTGATGGCCTGGTGGAAGAAGATGTCCCGGGACCCTGTTGGTCCTGGCTTTTATGCCTCGGTACCATTTCGAGGATGGTAGCAACTGGCGCAGTTTGTGGCTGGGGTGAATCGGGTATCCAAAGATCCTTCGGGCTCTGTTTACACACCTGTCTTTGTAAAACAAGTTAGCAAACAATATCAAATTGTTTTTCAAATATTGTAAAAAAATGAAATAGAGATGAGAGTGGATATAGGACTGCGAGAAAATACCGGATATGGTTTTAGATATGGCAACGGGGCACAAAGAGATGGCAGATGAACAAAATGAGTATTTTGCATCAGTCTTCACTGTGGAAGACACTAGCACGGTGCCAGATATTGAAGCGTGCGAGGGAAGAGAAGTGAGTGCAGTTACTGTTACAAGGGAGAAGGTGCTCAAAAAGGGACATAAGTCACTCAGACCAGATGAACTGCACCCTAGTGTTCTGAAAGAGGTAGCGGTAGACATTGTGGAGGCAGTTGAAATGATCTTTCAAATATCACTGGACTCTGGTATGGTGCAAGAGGACTGGAAAACTGCAAATGTCACTCAACTCTACAAGTAAAGAGTAGGGCGACAGAAAGGGAATTATTTACCAGTTAGCCTCATCTCTGTGGTTGGGAAGACTTTAGTGGCAATTGTTAAGTATGAAGTTATGGAATACTTGGTGGCACTGGAGAAGATAGGACAAGTCAGCATGGCTTCCTTGAGGAAATATTTTGCCTGGAAGCCTGTTGGAACTCTTTGAGGAGATTACAAGTAGGGTAGATAAAAGGGTTGTAATGCATGTTGTATATTTGGACTTTCAGAAGCCTTTGACAAGGTGGCATACATGAGGTTGCTAACCATGTTAAGAGCCCACGGTATGACAGAAGTATTATTGGTTTAGTTAAAGCATTGGCTGGTTGGTAGGAAGCAGTAAATAACAATGCAAGGATCCTTTTTTGGTTGGCTGTCAGTGACTAGTGGTGTTCCACAGGGGTCAGTGTTAGGACGACTTCTTTTTATGCTGTATAATATCAATGGTTTAGCTGATGGAATAGATGGCTTTGTTGCTAAGTTTGCAGATGACGTGAAGATTGGTGGAGGGGCCGGTAGTGTTGAGGAAACAGGTAGGCTGCACAGGACTTGGATGAGGAGAATGAACAAGAAAGAACAAGAATGTACTCGCTGGAATTTTGAAGGATAAGAGGGGAATTTCATTGAAACCTTTCGAATGTGAAAGGCCAAGACAGAGTAAATGTGGAAAGGATGTTTCCCATTATAGGGGAGTCGAGGACAAAATAGCACAACCTCAAGATAGAGGCAAACACAAGGAATTCTGCAGATCCTGGAAATTCAAGCAACACACATCAAAGTTACTGGTGAACGCAGCAGGCTGGGCAGCATCTCTAGGAAGAGGTACAGTCGACGTTTCGGGTCGAGACCTTTGGTCAGGACCTGACTCAGGGTCTCGGCCCGAAACGTCGACTGTACCTCTTCCTAGAGAAGCTGCCTGTTCTTCTGTGTTCACCAACAACTTTGATGTGTGTTTCAAGACAGAAGGGCGTCTATTTAAAAACAGAGATGCAGAGAAATTTCTTCAGACAAAGATGGTGAATTTGCAGAACGTGTTACCACAGGCAGCCGTGGAGGCCAGGTCGTTGGGCGTATTTAAGGCAGAGCCTGATAGGTTCTAGGTTGAACACAATATCAAAGGTTGTGGGAAAAAGATCAAGGCGTGGGGCTGAGGAGGAGAAAAAAAATGATCAGCTATGATTGAAAGACGAAGACTCGATGGGCCAAATGGACTAATTCTGGTCCTATGTTTTGTGGTCTTATGGATATCAGACCACTCCATTGAATCATTGTGAGAGTCAGCCCAGACACACCAACCAGAATTAACATCATTCAAGTTTTCATCTCGGGAGAAGCTCACACAGCATAACCGGCCTGGGAAAACACTTCCACAGACATACACAAGAAAAATTGGCAGAGTCTCAGGATTGTAAGTTGCTATTTCCCTCAGTAACCTGGAAAGTATTTATTTAAACCAGTCACACATGTCACACATTGTCAGCACACAGCAGACGTGATGGCACACTGTGACATACAAATAATTCAATGTGCACACTCTCCTTCAATGTGTACACACAAACACACTGATATTTACCACAAACAACACACACACACACACACACACACACACACACACACACACACACACACACAATACACACACAGACATCCACACACAGCCACACACACACACCCGCACACACACACAAACACACCCCTCCCGCCCACACACAAACGTAATATCAGAGTATCAGAGTGTGACACACGGTTAAAGAGACCGACACAAATTCCTATTTAGGAATGAAATCTGCAGTCCTTACCCAGTCTGCCTGTTCTGTGACACTGAGCTGCCCTCTGATGTGACGTCACATCAACAGTTCACAGACAGACTCCAGGGTGAGATTCCTCAGGAGGATGATCTGGGAGGGTTTGACAGATGTTGAACCCATGGCCCGCTTCATCCATCTGCTAGACTAAGATGTCTTCTTGAGCATGCCCCATTTGTGCGTGTTTGCCCCAGATCCCTCGAAGCACTTCCTATCAATGGACCTGTCCAATTTTATTTTAAAATATTTTAATTTGACCTGTTTCTGCAGCATCTGACAGCAAACTCCATCTGCCCACCTCCCAGTCTGTGAGAATGTTACCCCGTAGATCCCTCATAAAAGTTTTTCTTCTCACTTAGAATCTGAACCCTTTGGCTCTGTACTACCATTACTCGGAAAAAGACTCACATTATCCTTATGAATGTATTTACCTCGATAAGAAGTCATTTCTCAACATCCTACACTACAGCTAAATAGCCCAAGCTTATCACGCCCTGCTTTTAATCCACGCCCCCCAGTCCTTGTAACATCCTCCTGAACCTTCCTGTCTAGTGTAATGACATTCTACGCAGGTTGACTCTGTGGTTTAGAAGGCATACGGTGCATTGGCTTTCATCAGTCGTGGGACTGAGTTAAAGAGCCGACAGGTAATGTTGCAGCTATATAAGAACCTAGTCAGACCACACTTGGGGTACTGTGCTCTGTTCTGGCCGGCTCACTACAGGAAGGACGTGAAAACCATTAAAAAAAAAGGTGCAAAGGAGATTTACAAGGATGTTGTCTGGATTGGGGAGGGTGCCTGATGAAAACTGGTTGAGTGAACTCGGCCATTTCTCCTTGGAGCGACGGAGAACGAAAGGTGACTTGATAGAGATGTACAAGGTAATGAGAGACATTGATCGTGTGGATAGTCACAGACTTTTCCCCAGGGCTAAAATGGCTAGCACGAAATGGCATGGTTTTAAGGTGCTTGAAATTAGGTACAGAGGAGATGTCAGGGGTAATTTTTTTTTCACGCAGAGAAGGGGAGTGCATGGAATGGGCTGCCAGCAGTGGTGCTGCAGGCGGAAACGATAGGGTCTTTTCAGAGACTCCTGGATGGCTACAGAGAACTTAGAAAAAATAGAGAGCCATGGGTAAAGCCTAGGTAGTTCTAGGGTAGGGACATGTTCGGCACAGCTTTGTTGGCCGAAGGGCCTGTATTGTGCTGTATGTTTTCTATGTTTCTATTTTTCCCTATATCCGGGGAACCGGAAATGCAGACAATATACCAAGTGTGGTCTATCATCGACATCAAAGATCTTGCTTAAATTCATGTGGAGAGTGTCGAATAGGCTGATGCATGCAGGACTGAAGGTGTTATATTTGAATGCTCCAGTATACGGAATAAGTTAGATAATGTTGTAGCACAGGTAGAGATTGGCAGGTATAACGTTTTTGACATCACTGAGTTGTGGCTGAAAGGAAATCCTGGCTTGAAGCATAAAACATCCAAGGATACACCTTGCATTGAAAGGACAGGCAGGTAGGCAGAGGGGATAGGGAGGGTCGTTGGTAAAGAAATTAAATGAAATCCTTAGAGTGAAGTAACACATGATTGCAAGATGTCGAGTCATTGTGGGTAGAGTTAAGAAACTGCAAGGGTAAAGAGACCCTGATGGTAATTATATGCAGGCCTCCAAATAGTAGCCGGGATCGAAATGGGATATAATTACACCAGCAAATGGAATTAAAAAAAGTCAAGATGACAGTCGGAATGTCGGATTTGGATTGGGAAAATCATGTTGGTGCCGCATCCCAAGAGGGGGTATTTGTTGAACGCCCTCAAGATGGCTTTTTAGATCAGCTTATGGTTGAGTCCAATGGAAGAAAGGCAATTCTAGAGTGAGGTTTGTATAATGAACCAGATATGATTTGGGAGACGAAGGTAATAGAGCCTTCAGAAAGCAGTGATCATAAAATGATAGAATTCACCCCAGAATTTGAGAAGGAGATAAAGTCAGAAGCATCAGTATCAGAGTGGAGTAAAGTTGGTTACAGAGACATGAGGCAGGAGCTGACCAAAGTAGATTGGAAGGGGACACGAGCAGGGATGATTGCAGAACAACAAAGACTGGTGTTCCAGGGGGAAATTCGGATAGATAAATCCCAAAGATGAAGAAGTATCATACAGGGAGGATTAGGTAACTGTGTTTGACAAGGGAAGTCAAAGACAGCATAAAAGCGGAAGAGAGGACATCCAATAGAGCAAAAATTAGCAGAATGTTGGAGGATCGAAAAGATTTCGATAGCAGCAGAAGGCAACTACAAATCCATAAAGAGAGAAAAAAGAGAGATGAGAGAAAGCTTGCCAACAAAACTCAAGAGGACACAAAAATGTAAAGAGTGAAAGAGAGGAGAGAGTGGATATTGGAACCCTAGAAAATGGCACTGGAGAGGAGACATGTGACAAAAGGAATGGCAGAGGTACTTATTTAATATTTTCTGTCAATCCTCACATTGAATAATACTAGCTGTATGTCAGAAATGTGAGAGTGTCAGGGGACAGAATTGAGTGTTGTTGTTATTACTAAGGAGAAAGTGTGTGGAAAGATTGAAGGTCTGAAGGTACGTGGATTATGGACTAAACCCCAGGGTTCGGAAAGAGTTAGCTGAAGAGTATATGGGGGCATTAGTAATGATCTTTCATGAATCACTAGATACTTGGTCATTCAGGGCGACTGGAAATTTCAAAGGTCACTTCACTCTTTAAGATGACAGAGCAAGCGGGGAAATAAAATTATAGATGTGTTAGTCTGGATGTGGTGTGCTTGGAAAGATGCTGGAGTCCAGTATTAAGGACGAGCTATTGGGTACATGGAGGCACGTGATAAAATAGGGCAAAGACAACATGTCTTCCCTGAAGAGGAAAGCTTGCCCGACAAATCTGTTGGAATTCTTCAAGGAACACAAGCCAAGACAGACAAAGAATGATATGGATGGCAGAATTGTTGCCTTTCTGGCCAAGTCTGCAGATGATATGGAGTTAAGTGAAGGGGAAGGTAGTGCTGCAGAAGCGCAGAGGCTGGGGAAAGACATAAACAGATTAGGAAAATGGACAAGTAACTGATAGATGCATTATCGATTAAGAAATTCATGCATGCACTTTGGTAGAAGGAATAAAGGCATAGACGATTTTGTAAACAGCTAAAAAATTCAAAAATCAGAGGTGAAAAGGGACTTTGTGTCATGGTCCGGTCCGTGAAATCCACATTCTGGTTCACGGTCCGGTCCATGTTCCTTATTGTGGTTTTCCGCAGTATCTGTTGAGGCAGCTCATTCTCGTTTCATAAATAGCTTCAGGATTCGTCCCCTGGCTGCTGGCTTGTTTCTGTCCATACTCCGTCTCTGAATCCTTTCCCTTCCCCTGTCTTCTGTTTCCTCTCCTTAAGCCTTGCCTCGCCTCGCCTCGCCTGAAGCCTTGCCTCGCCTTGCCTCGTCTGAAGCCTTGCCTTGCCTGTAACCCTCTCCTGCACCGCTGTGAAGGTCAGTCGCCGGAGCAAGATAAGGAACTGTCTTTCGTTGTTTTGAACTGTCTCTGTGTCCATGCCTTCGCTAGGTAGGTCTGGCCGTTTGCCGCTACATAGTGTCGCGATCTGTCTTTCTGTCCTCGCCTTCCCTAGGTAGGTCGGGCCGTTTGCCGCTACCTAGTGCTGGGAACCGTCTGTATCCAAGCCTTCGCCTGGTAGGTCCGGCCGTTTGCCGTTACCTAGTGTTGAGTACCGTCTCGTCGTATTCTGCATTCTGTGTAATGAGTTCCGGCCCTACGTCCTGTACCAAAAGAAGGGCCCTGGCTCTGTGTTCTTTGTATGAGTCCTAGCCCTACGTCCTGTTCCCAAGGAGGGGTCCCGGCCCTGTGTTCTATGTTCCTGTCTCTCCCTCGACCAAGTCAAAGCTTCAGGGTCTCGTCCAGTCCTAGCCACGACCCAAGAACCTTGCCTTGTCCAATCCATGGCTTTGTGTTCTCGTCTTGTCCATGTGTCCCGCCCAGCCCGGTGCTGGGGTTCCCTCGTCCTGTGCAGGGATTCCTTTGTCCTGTCCTGGAGTCTCACGTCCTGTTGCCTCTCCTGGTCATGTAGCCACGCCTTATCCTCGCCTAGTTCTGGAGTCCGAGCCCCAGTCAAGTGCCAGGTTCTGGGTCCTTGCCCAGTCTCTGGCACGGAGTCCATACCCAAGCCTCGAAGAATCCAAGCCATGTCCAGTCCTGTAACCATGTCATGACCTCGCCTAGTTCCGGGGTCTGAGCCCGAGTCAAGACCCAGTTTCTGGATCTCTAGTTCGGAGTCCAAGCACAAACTCCTAGCTCCAAATTCCATGTCCTGGTTGCGCTATCCTTTTCTCGTCCAGGGCCTGTGTCATGTCCAGCGTCCTTTCTTCCCCACTTCTCTTGCTTAACTCTAGTCCTAGTCCTGTTCCTTGTTTTTCAGTGTCTGTGTCTTGCATTTGGGTTCGTTCCCACCTCCCAGCGCCACTATGACACTTCGGTGTCCTTGTGCAGGATTCTCTAAAGGTTATCTTGCAGTTTGTGTCAGTGGTAAGAACGGCAAACTCATTGTTAGCCTTCATTTCGAGTGGATTCAAATAGGATGTAATTCTGGGGTTTCAAAAGCCATTAGTCAGACCACACATGAGTATTGTGAGCAGTTTTGGGTACCTTATATCGGAAAAGTTGATCTGGCATTGGAAAGGGTCCAGAATGTTCACAAGAATGATTCCAGGAAAGCAATAGTTAGCCTATGAGGAGTGTTTCATGGATCTGTACCTGTACTCATGGGACTTTAGAAAAATGACTGATTTATTATCCCCCTCAACCCTATTCTTCACCTTCCTCCCTATAACTTTTGACGCCCTGACTAATCAAATTTACCTATCAACTTCTACATTAAAAATCAAACAGGAGAAGGCCTGCACATGCTGGTAATCCAAACAACAGGTCATGATGAAGGGTCTCGGCATGATCTCACTGAAACCTTTCTGGAGAGAGATGATGTCGAGAGGATGTTTCCTATGGTGTGTGGGTCGAGAACAGAAGGCACAGCCTCCGACTAGAGAATGTCCATTCAGAACAGAGATGAGGAGAAATTCCTTTAGCCACAGGATAGTGAATCTGCCACAGGCAGCTGTGAAGGCCAACTAATTGAGTATATTTAAATTGGAGCCACATACACACAAAATGCTGGAGGAACGCAACAGGCCAGCAAGCATCTATGGAAAGGTGTAAAGTGTTGACGGTTCGGGCTGAAACCCTGCATCAGAACTTGTGTTGCTTAAGGGTCCCTGAAAATTCATCTCCTGTCCCAATGAGGGGCTGCGGTCGATGGGGTTGTGGGAGAGGGGTCAAAGGGATCCCCATCTCCCTCTTTGTCCCCCTCCATCTTCTCATTACGTCTACACATACAGTTCACCCACAGGCTTTGCACCCCTCCCACACCTGGTTCTGGTTCAATCTGTCGTTCATCTCTCCCCTGCTGGTTCCCATTATCACCTCCTTTACTGTCTCGAACCTTCACACTTGCCCACTTCACACTTCACACTCACAAATGAATGATAACATTGAATGAAGGGCCTGTTCCTGTGCTGTACTGTTCTATGTTCTCTGTTCCCTGTTCAGAAGAATGAAAGGAAATCTCAGAGAAACGAAACAATTATTTCAGGTCTCAACAGGGTGGATATTCCCTGTCTGAGGAGTCAAGGTCAGGGGTCACTATCTGTTGGAATTCTCAGCACCCGTGGGAGGAGGGGATTTGAGGTTCTTAGACATTGAGTTCACAGTGTCATCGCTGTACAGCACAGAAACGTGCCCTTCGACGCATCACCTCTGCACCATTGGCCGGCATTAGGTCAGTCTCCTTCTGTGCCTTGCCTGTTGAAGTGTCTGTCCAAGTGTCTCTTAAACACAGAGGACTGGACGTCTGTGACCTGTAGAGGTCGCTGCTGGGGCCACGGTTGTTTGTCATTCATATTAATGATTTGTATGATAGTGTAGGTGACATAGTTAGTAGGTTTGTTGCTGACACTAAAATTCATGGTATAGTGGGCAGCGAAGAGGATTATCTAAGTTCACAACAGGCCCTTGATCAACTATAGAGTTGGGTACAGTGACAATATTTTTAAATACATCTTGCCAGGTACGTGGATAATAAAGAGGGAAAAGAATAATGGGCAAATGGGACTAGCTCATTGAAGCAAGTTAGTTGGCACGAACAAATTGAGCCGAAGAAACTCTGTGACCTCCTGATTGAATCCGTTCACCCAACCCCTTCCCATCTTAATCCACCCTTTTTCCGCACTCGTTTCTGCTGTCTATCTCCCCTATTTATTTCTGTTCTTCAGGGAAGATTTCGACCTGAAACGTAGACTGTTCATCTCTCTCCACACCTCCTGCCTGAACCGCTCGGTTCCTACAACATTATGTGTCTGTTTGATCGGGAAATCTCTGCTCTCCGTCCAGCGGGAAATCCTTGGGGAGACATTAGTTGTCCATCCGCTTTCGTTGGACCAAAGCACGGGAAAGGTTCGTGTCCGCCACCCGACGGTCCTTGCGGCCCTGCGGCCTTTTCCCGATCCCGGGGCCTCGTTGCCAGAGTCTCCCCCCACTCCCGTCTCCGGGGACTCTCTAACACTCTGCTTCTCCCCGCAGTCTCTGTCACCCTGGATGTGGAAACGGCGAATCTGGAGCTCAAGGTGTCTGAGGATCGGAAGAGTGTGAGACGGACCGAGACCCGGTGGAATCTCCCTGACACCGGGAAGAGATTCACAGACTGGCCTTGTGTGCTGGGATCGGAGGGATTCACATCGGGGAGATGTTATTGGGAGGTGGAGGTGGCGGGGAATCGGGTCTGGTGGCTGGGAGTCGCCGCAGAGTTTGTGCAGAGGAAAGGACGAGTCAAACTGAGTCCGGAGACCGGATTCTGGGTCATCACACGGGTTGATGACGTTTTCGGTGCTCTCACCTCCCCTGAGTCCCGTCTCCCTGCCGGTTCCATCGCCGGGAGGGTGGGAGTTTATCTCAGTTACGAGTCTGGGATAATTTCATTTTACAACGCGGAGACCAAGTCCCATCTCCACACCTTTACTGGGAATAAATTCAGGGGGAAACTTTATCCTTTCTTCTGCACTTGGAATGGAAACCAGAGTCTGAGAATCTGCTCCGGTTCCGCTCCGGGTCTGTGAACGGGTCGGGTCCCGATACCGGCGTCAGGAGTAAAGTCCCTGTAAATATAAAAGTGCGGAGAGTGAAATATGCTCGAGATGAGAGTTCTCGACCCATTAATTTTAACTCGCTCACTGCACCTGACAAGCGAATAAGAAACACCACCAATTCAACAGCTGCTGCGGGGTGCCGGGTCCTGAGCTCCCCCGGGTCCTAACCTGCACCCGCATTCGGGGTAAATGGGGAAAGTGGGGGAGGTGCTGACCAGAGAAAGCGGGGGTGGGGGATGGTGTCAGGGTGAATCTTGGTAAGACCATTAGAAATAGGAGCAGAATTTGGCCGTTACAGCCCATTCGCCATATCCTTTGATGGTCTGATCGACCAGGAAATGACCAATTTCCGCCTGAAGTATACCCACAGACAGTCTCCACCGCAGTCTGTGGCAGGGTATTCCACAAGGTCACTACTCTCTGGCTGAAAATATTCCTCCTTACCTCTGTTTAAAAAGGTTTTCCCTCAATGTTGAGGCTGTGTCCTTTAGTCTGGATATCCCCACCACATGAAACAACATCTCCACATCCCCCCTGTCGAGTCCTTTCAACTATAACGAAGTCCTGTATTACCCATATAAACTGTACTCGATTACCCCAATGAACTGTGCTTTTGAAAAGAGAGAGTGAGAGAGAGAGAGGTGTTCAACAGCAGACACCTTGTTAAAAAGAGGAGAGAGTTATTTAACACCAACATCTTGTTTTTAAGAGAGAGAGAGAGAAAGGGTGCTCACAGGTTGTTTGTTTGGTATGGTCATTGCCTGCTTGTACATTCTTACACAGAAAAAGAAAGGAGGTGTTATTTGAGAGACCGTTAGTACTCAGCACGGTGAGATAAATAGAAGGTCAGAGGATAGACCTACACACAAGATTTTGGACACTAAATGAGCTTTGTTGGGCCCACAGAAATGTGGGTTTTTGGAGGACCGATCAGTGGCTCTCGCAGTGTGAAAATGGAGTGAACGGTGTGGAGTGTCCATGTGTCCTACCGTTGCCTGGGTTGATGATTCCACCACAGAAGAACGGTCCCCTTGGTTGTGGTCACAGTCGGTGTCTTAAAAAGGATATCGGAGGACAACGGGAAGATCGACTGCGTCAGCTCACCTGAAGACTCAAATCTCTCTCTCTCTCTCTCTCTCTCTCTCTCTCTCTCTCTCTCTCTCTCTCTCTCTCTCTCTCTCTCACTCTCTCACTACTCAACTCAATACCACGAAATGAACTGAACTTTACTCACTATCGTAAGACTACCTATTTGCCCCTAGACGTGAAGAAGCTTGGTTTTCATATATATTCCATAATACTTATATATAATCATTGCTAACCTGTTTGATTTATCTGCATTTATTTTACTCTATTGCGCAGTTACTAATAAATATTATCAGTTAATAGCAATACTGGACTCCAAGGTGTTTTCCATTTCAGCTGGTTCATTAGACTGTCACGGGTTCATTTAGTCGCATTTAGTCCCACTCCCACGCCTTCTTACTATAACCCTTGATGCCTTGACTACTCAGATACCTATCAATCTCTGCCTCAAATACACCCAATGACTCAATTAGGAAACACTTTCCTAAAGTAAAGAATTCCGGGAGAACATGATGTTACTGCTGATCCCAGCCTCAACCTGTCTTGCCCGCAAGATTCATGACGACGGAAATAAAACGGTCTAAAGGAACTGACCTTTTCCTCTAGAGAATAGACACTGCACAACCTTTTCTGTTTTAGCAGAGATTATCTCATGCAGTTCACTGTTTCTTGAACGAAGATCCAATAAAGGTCGATCCTCAGCTTTACTAGACTCGGCAAATTCCTATACTTTGGGAAGGCCTTCACTATCCAATACTACTTACAATAGAAAGTAGAACTCCACTTCAAAACGAAACTGCGTCATAAGATGAATACGCAGCAAAACGGAGTATCTGACGAATTAAATAACGAACTAAACTGAAACCTAACTGTGTCACACCAGGGGTCTCCTTTATATACCTGTTGAGAACAGGACATCATGTGATCTCACTGGCGGGAATAGTACATCATGTGAGCTCCACAAGACCATTACATCATGCTCATCAGATACTCAATTACATCATAGTCATAAGACAGTCACAAGATACCCATGAGGTATGTAACACCAGTCCCCTGCCATATTCTTTTAAATCATCCCCAACAACTCTAGCAAGCCTGCCCGCGAGGTGATTGGTTCCCCCGGACTCACGTGCAACATGTCCCTTTTGCGCAGGTCGCACCTGCCCCAGAGGAGGTCCCAATTATCCAGCAATCTGAATCCCTGCCCCCTGCTCCAATCCTACAGGCGCATTTATCTACCACCTCATTCTGTTCCTATTATCCCTGTCGCCTGCACAGGCAGCAATCCCGAGATTACCACCCTTGAGATCGTGCTTCTCAGCTTCTTTCCTAACTCTTTGAACACTGTTTTCAGGGACTCCTCCCTTTGTCTGCCTATGTCATTCGTAACCAATATGCACCACGACTCCCTTTTACAGATATTGTGGATGTGTTCAGAGACTCGCCATAGATTACCGAGAATTGAATAAATTTACCCCTTTAACTGTGTCTACTGTAGCGACACATCCTGAAACTATGATTATGCACAATACTGTGGCAAAGTGGTTCACAGTAATGGATATAAATAATGGAATTTGGTCTGCTCTGTCGAAAAGAAGGTGTCAATAATAAATTACTTTCACTTCGAAAGCACAATGGTATAGATGGACAGTGTCGTCACAAGTGCCTCATAATTCACCCTCCATTTTCCGTCAATGGTTGGCGAATGGGCTGAAAGCTCTTTCAGCTCCCCAGTGTTTAATTCAATATGTAGATGATCGACTATAACAGACAGAGAACCGAGAGGAGAATTTCGAATTACTTAAAGAACTACTGCAAGTGTTACCAGAGATAAGATATTGATAAACAACGTGTGGATAGAGTTGTAAAACTACCTCTCCACTGATGTGATGGGATTGAGATCGTTTCTCGATTTGGTGGTGGATTGTCGAGACCAGAAAGATGGGTTTGTTACCCAAGCTTACCCACATATAGACCTCCTGAAGAAAGGTGTTAATGGGAACGAAAACCAGAACGCACTGAGGAAGTTCCAGATCTTCTAACTAGCCTTGTAGTAGCGCCTAATCCTTAGACGGCAGCCTCTTGCTAGTCATTCCCTTTGGAGGTCACGGCCATCAGTAACACAATGTCAGCTGTGCAACTTGAGGAGACACATGGCCGACTGGAGCCAGGGACGTATACATCTCGAATGCTTACTCCAGTCGGACACGGATAGGCAACGTGTGACTGACATCTATTAGCAGTGTTTTCCACAGTTAAGCATTTTACTTATGTTGTGGGTCTAAATCTACTCACCATTTTAACAGAGCAGACAATTCAGCTTATACTGGATGGTCATATCAGTGATGGAACAATCAGTCTAACTCGACTAGTCCAATGGACATTGTTATTACAGGATTGTACTGTCGTTATTAACGGAGTAACAGTGCAAACATGCTCGCAGACAACTTAACTTACCGGGTGAACTCGATGAGTTTCAGGTGACAGTGGTAAAAGTACAGAGTGGACCATTCGTTCATATCTTAAAATCAGCAGAGGAAAATAAAGTCATTCGCCCAGGAAGTTCCTCTTTAAGGATATTTTTTGCTGGATCGTCATCAGTTCAGGATGGAGGGAGGCATACAGCATGTGGTATGTATGTACTGGGGGAGGAAGGGTGAGGATGGAAAGTGTTGCAATCACGTTACCCACAACAGTGAGTGCACAAGCGGCCGAGATTGCTGCTATAGCTTTTGTTGTCAGTCATCCAAACTAGATATCCTTCAGGAGCAAGCATACACTCAGATAGTATGTATGCTTGTAACAGTTTGACTGAATATTTACCGTGACGAGAAGCGAGAGGTTATGCCTCAGCAGATGGTAAACCATTACCATCGGCTGAGGTAGATATCTGAGATGGCAAGAGGAAACACTCATGGAGTAAAAAAAATAAAGGTGACGCTCACTTAAAGACATCGCCGTGACGCAACAGGAAGGCTGATGGGTTCGCAAAACTGAGAACAAGATGTGGGGGTACACCGAAATCGAGATATAGAGGAAGTGACGATATTGACACCAGCAAATAGTATGTCTATAGACATAGTCCCGGTACTGCAACAGGATCAGGAGTTAGCAAAGGTACAGAGAGGAAGTAATTCTGCAGATGATGGGAAATATCTGGGAATACAGATACGGAATGGGATTGTATTTAATAATGGGAGATTTGTGGTGCCAGAAGCTGAAAGAAACCAGATGATGTATTGGTACCAGGACACCTTTGGGCACAGGTAAAACTATGGAACAATTGAAGAATTTGTGGTGGTGGCCGAAAATACGAGCGGATGTAGAAGATGATAATAATAATTGTTTGATTTGTGCCCAGTATAGCCCAGATAAACCGGAGAGAAAAGCAGTTTCAACACACACACGCCCCGTAGATGGACCATGGGTTAACCTGCAGATCGATATTCTAGGACATTTACCTCCATCCCGTGGAGGACTGAAATATATCCCAGCGACAGTAGATATTTTCAGCAAGTGGATCGAGGTTTTCCCAACTATAAATGACACTACTAAGGATACAGCCAGGATTTTGTCAGACAGAGTTGTTACTCGTTACGTCCTGCTTCAGGTGAAAAAGGCGCTATAACTCAACGACAACTTCATCGTGCATGCAATGAATCTGTTGCCATGTATACAGATCACAAGCGAGGTCATGGGTCAGCATGTGTCCCAGGCAACTCAATCCCAGTCGCTCCGGAGAGCCAAGATCCAGGAGTAGGTCTTGTATTAGAAGACACAGAAAGCTGAATTACTCCAGGGCCAGGATATAAAGTTCTTCTAGTAGCAGAACAAGTAGATTACATCAGTCTTCAGTGCAGTCAACACCAGCAGTATGACGGAAGCTCGAGAGTGTTAGGGGGCAGACTTGTGCGCAGTTGCTGGTACACCAGAGAAGATGTTTGGGAAGGTGAAAAGTCTGACGTTAGATAGATCACCTGGACCAGATGGACTACATTCTATAGTTGTGAAAGAGGTATCGGAAGAGATTATGCAGACTTTAGTAATCATCCTTTAAGTCTCACAGTGTTCTGGAATGGATCCTAAGGACTGAAAAACTGCAAATGTTACTACACTCTTTCAGAATGGAGGTGGGTAGATTAAGGGAAATGACAGACCAGTTAGACTGACGTCAGTGGTTAGAAAGATGCTGAAGTCTATTCTTACGGATGAGGTTTCCGGGGGACTTAGCAGCACATGAGAAAATCTTTCCTGACCAATTTAATGGAATTTAAAATTCAGATGTATTTATTATCAAAGTATATGTACACTATACAACCTTGAGATTCGTCTTCTTGCAGACAGCCACAAAACAAAGAAACCCAAAGCCATTAAAAAATGTGAAAACAAATCGTTCAAACAATCAAAGTGAGCGAATACCATACCGAACGAAAGTGAGACACAAAGTCTGGAGCAGCCGGAAAAGGCCACGACCTCAGCCTCAGTCCACCACAGAGGCAAATACTATTCAGAACAAAAGTGAGTCCATAGACACAAAGTCGGGAGCAGCGGGAAGGGACCACGGCTTCAGCCTCAGTTCACCACAGAGGCGAGAAAACATCATCGAGCAGCATGTCGAACCAGCCCAGCCCACTCCTCTGGTTTCAACACCTTGTGTTTTCAATACATGTAGATTGGCATTTAAATCATCCAAACATCGATTCGTTTCTGGACCCTAGCACTGCGGCTCTGGGACCGGATCACGCCATTCCGTTTCAGTCAATGCCCGAACTTTCCAAATCAGCCTGGTGCATAGATTGACTAATCTGTTCACAGATTAGGTGGATGGGCCACAAATCAGTCTCTCCTCCACTCTGAATTCGCCTCAATATGTTTCAGCCTCACCTACATATCACCTCACACCCATATGCTGTGTCATTCAAATCGACTTCCACTCGCCTCTCTATTGTTTGCGGTAATCATTGACCATAAATTCTACAAGTAAACGTATTATTAATAAAATATTAAGTTGCAGTCTGTTTTATTTGCCGCCAATAAGTAGCCGTTGAGCTTCATCAGCACCATCGTTAACTGAAATACTTGAGTAAATAACGGGTAAGATAGACAAAGGTGAGTCCGTGAATGTTGTGTTTTTGGATTTTCAGAAGGATTTGGCAAGGTGCCATACATGAGGCTATTTAAAATAAGAGTCAATTGTAATGCAGGAAAGGTACTAGAATGGATAGGAAATTGACTGACTGGTAGAAGACAAAGAGTTGGTGTAACGGGAGCCTTTCCCGGTTCTCTGCAGTGACTAGCGGTGTACTGTACGGGTTGGTGTTGGGACCGCTTCTTTTTACGCTGTATGTCAGTGATTTGGAAGAAGGAATTGTCTGTCTGGGGGGGCACGTTTGAGACGATGAGAAGGTAGGTAAAAAGACTAAAATTCGAAAGTACAAAGTTATTTTTATTATCAAACTACATATATGTCAACACATACAACTCTGAGATTCGTTTTCTCTATAAATCTACAGAGTAATAAGCATAACATAATCAATAAAAGACTGCCTAACATGGGCATTCAATTGGAGGGCAGAAGACAAACAAATGAGCAAATACAAACAATCATAGTAATAATAATAGTAATAATAGTAATAATAATAGTAAGAACAACAACAATAAGCAATAAATTTCGAGAACGTGCAATGAAGAGTGCTTGAAAGTGAGTCCATTGGTTGTGATGGGGAGTGTGAAGATGAGCGAAGTTCTAGATCTCTGTTTATTTTCTGAACCTTTGGGTTCTTCTGAGAGTGAGATATGGTGATCACCTTAATCGCAACGATCGCTCACTGCAAACTACAAACTGCTCTACCACTTTTCGCCAGTAGGTGGAGATGAACCGCCACACACGTGAAAAATACACAACTTCGTTAAAAGGAACAAATCGTATAAAAATATTGTTTAACAACAAACAGCATTTTCCAACAAGGGGTAAGAACTATTCCTGCACTGGTGGTGTGAGTTTTGAAACTCCTTTACCTTCTTCCGGATGTCAGCGTGGGAAAGTGAGAATGAATTGGATGGTGGGGTTCCCAGATGGAAGCTGCATTACCCGTGACAATGTTTCATGTAGATGTGCTGACTGGGGAGAGGGATTTACCCGTGACAATGTTTCATGTAGATGTGCTGACTGGAGAGAGGGCTTTACCCGTGACAATGTTTCATGCACATGCGCTGACTTGGGGAGAGGGCTTTACCCGTGACAATGTTTCATGTAGATGTGCTGACTGGGGAGAGGGCTTTACCCGTGACAATGTTTCATGTAGATGTGCTGACTGGGAGAGAGGGCTTTACCCGTGACAATGTTTCATGCACATGCGCTGACTTGGGGAGAGGGATTTACCCGTAACAATGTTTCATGTAGATGTGCTGACTGGGGAGAGGGATTTACCCGTGACAATGTTTCATGTAGATGTGCTGACTGGGAGAGAGGGCTTTACCCGTGACATTGTTTCATGCACATATGCTGACTTAGGGAGAGGGATTTACCCGTAACAATGTTTCATGTAGATGTGCTGACTTGGGGAGAGGGCTTTACCCGTGACAATGTTTCATGTACATGCGCTGACTTTGGAGAGGGCTTTACCCGTGACAATGTTTCAGGTAGATCTGCTAACTGAGGGAAAGGGCTTTATCCGTGAAAATATATCATGTAGATGTACTGGCTGGGAGAGAGGGCTTTACCCGTGAAAATCTACCATGTAGATGTAGATGTACTGACTGGGAGACGGGGCTTTACCCGTGACAATGTTTCATGTAGATGTAATGACTCGGAGAGAGGGCTTTACCAGTGACAATTTTTCATGCACATGTGCTGACTGAGGGAGAGGGCTTTACCCGTCACAATGTTACAAGGTTAGTCAAATATTTTTGAAATATTAAACTCACCATGGTATCCATCACTTTTTGAGAGATCTTCCGTTCAAGGACCGTGATGTTTCCATACTAGGCTGTGGTGCAGCCAGTGAATGCACTCTTCGCTATACATCTATAAACGTTTGTCAAAGTTTTAGATGTGCTGACTGGGAGAGGGAGTTAGATATGGCCCTTGTGGCTAAGGGGATCAGGGGTATGGAGGGAAGGCTGGGGAGGGGTTCTGAGTTGGATGATCAGCCACAATCATAATAAATGGCGGTGCCGGCACGAAGGGCCGAATGGCCTACTCCTGCACCTATTTTCTATGTTTCTATGTTTCTATGTTATGCCAATTCTCTGCAAACTCCTCGGGAAGCAGAGTTTCTGCGGAACTTTGTTCCTGACTGCATTTCAGTGCTGGGCCCAGGACAGGTTCTCCAAAATAATAACACTGAGGAATTTAAGGTTGCTGACCCTCTCCACCTATAACCCTCTGACCTGTCGACCTCTGGTTTCCTTCTACTGAAGCCAATAATCATCTCCTTTTTCTTGCTGTCATTGAGTAAGTGGTTGTTCTTGGTACCTGTCAGACAGATATTTAATCTCCCTCCTCGATGCTAATTCATCACCACCTTTATTTCAGCCAACGACAGTGGTATCATCAGCAAACATGAATATGGCATTGGAGCTGTGCTTAGCCACACAGCCTAGTGCTATGGATCAGATTAGAAGAGGGGTGAAGGGGGCTGCAGTAGTGACAGGTAATTGCAAAGTTAGAGAAGGAGAGTGGAGATACTGCGGACGTGATAGAGATACCCAGATGGTATGGTACCTCCCAGGTGCCATGGTCAGGGATGCCTCATATCGGCCGCCTGGCATTCTAAAGAGGGAGGGTGAGCAGGCAGAAGTCTTGGGACACATTGGCACCAACAGCATCGGCAGGAAAGGTGAGGAGGTCTTCAGGATATATTTTAGGGAGCGAGGTATAAAGCTGAAAAGCAGGAGTAATCCATCGATTGCTAGCTGTGCAACGTGCCAGTGGAGGTAAGAATAGGAGAATTTGACAGATGAAACTGCGGCTGCGAAAATGGTGCAGAGGGGCAGGGCTTCAGATGTCTGGGTCATTATCGAATGTCGGACCTGCACAAGAGGGACTGCCTACACCTGAAATCGAGGGGTCTAATGTCCAGTCGAGCGGGTAGGTTTGCTAGAGCTGTCCAAAAGGGTTTTAACTAGTTCGGATGCAGATGGGAACGGAAGTGATAAGGCTGAGAAGAGGGTAGTTAGTGTACAATTAGCAGCAATGTGTAGTGAGACTGCCAGCAACGGGAGGCTGATGATTGGGCAAAATTTCAGTGAACGGGATGAGTTGCAATGCAGAAGGGTGTGTAAATCGAAAAGCCATGAATACAAGACTGAAGGTGTTATATTTGAATGCGATCACAAAAAGGGAAAGGATCTTGTGTCGCAGTTACAGTTTGGCATTATGACGTTGTGGGCATCACTGAATCATGGCTGAAAGAAGATTATAGCTGGGAGTTTCATGTCCAAGGATACAGATTGTATTGAAGGGACAGGCAGGTAGGCAGATGCCGTGGAGAGTTTCTGCTCGTAAAAAATGAAATCTAATCTTCCAAAGAGGCGAAAGAGGATTGTAAGGTGTAGAATACCGACTTGAAGAGGGTAAATACTCATGCAATCTATTATTTTGTGTATTATATTTGTACTTAATTTACATCACTTTGTACAGAACTGTTTTCAAATTGACACGAAAGAGCCTTTTTCTCTCGATCAGTGTCAAAAACAGCCAAATTAAATCCACTGTGATTCAATGTTGTAGAACAATAAAGCTTGAAAAGTTCATGTCGGAGGGTGTGTTGTATCTATTCACTGTTTGAGATCGATATTAAATGAACAGCGTTGGATGGGAATGAAAGATTGAATACAAGAAAAAGGATCTGCTCTGAAGGTATATGGGGTCCTGGTGAGAGCGTACATGGAACACTGTGCACAGGTCTGGTCTCCCTCCCAGATTCAGCCTGTGGGATGCTGGTAATAAAGTCACGTTTTCCGGATTGGTCTGGGGGGCGAGATAGTGTCCTCGATGCGATTACACTGATTGGGACTCTCTCAAAATTAGCTAATTAACCAGTGGTATGACTGATGCAGACACATTCTCACAGGGTATGGCCAGGAATGATATTTCCCTCGGCTGGGGTGAGGAACAGACTCAAAATCCAAGGACATCCCAGCAGGACTGAAATGAGGAGATTTCTTTTTTAATTCAAAAGGCAAATTTGGAGGTTCAGCGATGATGGGAACGTTACAGGAAAGTGGCGCTCAGTTCAAAGATCAGCCATGTTCTGAAGGAAGGGTAGAACAGACGAGAGGGGCCGAACGGCCACGCATTTTCCTATTTCTGATTTTGGAAAGCACGAGCTTACCTATGCGCCTGGTTCTCCCTTGGCCTTCGGCTTGTCGGATTACTCGAGGGAGCACTGACATCTCCGCAGACCCACAGGCAGCCGCGGCGGGGCATTTCCCGTCTCGCAGCAGCAGGGGACGGATCTGGGAGAGGGGTCCGTACAAGAAGCTCCGATCCACGGCGGGAAAATGCCGGCACCCTCCGTGTAGCTGAAGCATCGCACGGAATCTCCGTCACTCTTTTCACCTCTGCCATCGGAAGCATTCAACACCCCGCAGGTGTTGCAGGCTTTAGCTGAAGTGCTGCTCCCAATCGCCGGCCTCTCCCTGAGTCCACTCGCTCCCGGTTCCAAAGTCCGGTCCACTCTGAAACTCAGTGTCCCGCCCGCTGACACTCCTCGCCCAATGAGAGCATGTTTCTCCCAGCGGTGCTCGCTGATTGGCTGTGAGTGTGTCTGAGGACGGATTGTTGCCGGGAGCTGGAGCTGTCCGTCTCAGTTTGTTCTCAGAATCAAAGGAAATTCCCCGAAACTCAAAGTTCAAAGTAAATTTTATTATCAGAGTGCAGATAAGTCACCACGTACAACCACAAGAATCATTTTCCTGTGGACATACTCAGAAAATCTGTAGAATAGTAACTATAACAGGATCAGTGAAAGATCAACCAGAGTGCTGAAGACAATAAACTGTGCAAACGGAAATATAAATACATAGCAATAAATAGCGAGAACCTGAAAAAAAAACAGAGGACATGGGTTAAGGGTGAGGGGGAGAAAGTTTAAAGGGAACATTAGGGGGGGCTTCTTCACACAGAAAGTGGTGGGAGTATGGAATGAGCTGCCAGACGAGGTGGTAAAAACGGGTTCTTTTTTAACATTTAAGAATAAATTGGACAGATACGTGAATGGGAGGTGTATGGAGGGATATGGTCCGTGAGCAGGTCAGTGGGACTAGGCAGAAAATGGATCGGCACAGCCAGGAAGGGCCAAAAGGCCTGTTTCTGTGCTGTAGTTTCTGCGGTTTCTATGGTTTCTATGGCTGCCGGTGGATCTCCGGAGTTGTCACCACTCCCCTGTGCAATCTGATGGGCTGAAGGACAAGGGAGAGCAAGGGGCAAAGGTAAACTCGTGCTTCAGAGAATAAGGAGCAGGAGCAGGTGTGGCCATTCGGCCCCTCACGGTGATTCTGCCCTTCACTCTGAACATGCCTTATCATTTACCTGCGTGCCACTATCCTGTAACGTTACCGTCATGACTGAGTCCCTGAAAAAGTCTTTTGAATTCAGAAACCTTGTGGACAAAATTCCAGAGGTTCACTGCATTTTGGGTGAGGAAATTTCTCCTCATCTCAGGCCTGCTGAGGTAAGCTCGGGTTTTGAGTCTCTGACACCTGGTTCAACACCCTAGCCGGATGAAACATCTTTCTTGCCCCAACCCTGTTGATATCATGTGAGATTGTGTCTGTCTCTTATTTCTGTAAATCTAACATCGGCCCAATGCGAACATCAGTTGTGGGAACATCTCAATGGATGGGCTATTCAGCGTAGTTATCCTCTGTTGATCATTGAAGAGTAGTAACTGTTCCTGAAACTGTTTGTGCGAGTCCTGAGGCCCTTGTACCTTTTACATGATACCACAAAATAGCTAGACAGGTTGGTGAGCATCTCTGGTGATGGATGCTGATTTGCTGTGACAGCGTTTCATGTAGATGTACTCAGTGATTGGGAGGGCTCCATCCATGATGTACTGGGCCGAATCCAATGCCCTGTGAAGGTTCGTCAAGAGGGCGATGAACTACTTTGTTCATCGCGCTCTCGATGAGAATCTTGTTTTAATGAAGTTGGTTACACTTCTTTCAGACCAGCAGCTTTGACCACAATAACATCGGGCGGTGGTCAGCACATAATGTCCTGCAGTTACTGGTGGAGAGGGACTGGTGGACACAGTGGAGCGTTTCCCTCAGCAGAGAGTCCAGACCATCTGTCAGAATGCCTCATCACCAGGTCTCACTAACAGGCACCAAGACCTTACCTGACTGACGGCGAGAAGGGTCCTCTCAGTCTGATCCTTGCTGCATGCCAGGAGATCAGTCCCACAGCGCGCTGCCCCGAGATTACTGCAGTGGATACGAGACGGTCACTCACCTCTTTGCGGACTGTGGGCTGGCGAAGATATGTGGAGAAAGATGCAAGGGCCTGTGCCACAGCAGCTGCGTGACAGAAGGATCACTGATCCTCGGGCTGTTCCCAGGACGCACAGGAAGACGGACATCAAGTGCTGCTGGAAGATCATCAACTCGGTGGAAGACACCCGAAACTCGTTGGTCTGCCATGACATCGAGATGTTCGGAGAGCAGAGGTTCCTACCCTGGAGTCCACGGTTAATGGCATCGATCCATAGCATAAAAAGAAGATTGGGAACCCCTGTCGTACAGGAATGCTGCCGGCTGGCATATTCCAGGCCGCAAGGACACCAACGAAACTATAGGGTTCCTCTCCTACTGGACAGGGAGGGCCCGGTTTGGCTGAGCAAGCCTCTTAATTATTGTAGTCGTGAACCACCTCAAGGGGGCCACAAGAGCAACAACAGTCCTATCTGTTTTAACGAATGCAAAAGAGCACAAAATACCAAACTGACAATGAATACAAATCATTTGTAAATGCATTGTACGTTTTATCATTGTGAATATTTTTATGCTGAATAAAGGTTATTTCGATAAAAATAGCAACTTCTGGGCAGTGTCCTGAGTGAGGGAATCGGGCATTCCATTGGAGCCGGGACGGACATCGGTTAGATCACGAAGTTTCTTCTTGAAGGGCTGTTGAAATCAGGATTTCACGGAAAAACAATAATGTTTCCATCCTGTAATGTAGAATGTCCCGTACTGTGCATTTTCCTGCAGCCACGGGTGGGTCATCACCACTGCATCTGTCTCCTCACAGCACAACATTCTCTCCACACCCCCAGTTTCATGGCATGAACTGATTTAATAGTTGTTTTAAATATTAACTGAACCACGGTTTTAAACCCCAGTCTGACTCTCTTTAGAGGAATAATGAAAACGAGCTGCTAGAGGATCTCAACGGGTCAGACAGCTTCTGTGGCCGGAAATGGACAATCGACGTTTCGGGTTGAGACAGTCCAGATGAAGCATCTGTCGGAAAGTCGATTGTACAATTCTCTACACAGATGCTGCCTGACCCGCTCAGTTCCTCCAGCATCATGTTTCTTACACGAGATTCCAGCATCTGGAGTCTCTTGTGCCTCTCTTTTCAAAACATGCCCCTTTCAGTCCTGCCTTATACTGAACCTGGCTCTTCCCTCCGGCTTCATTTCTGTTCCACCTCATCTTTAGCCCATCACGCCTACCGGGACACAGGCCCCCACTAGCAGTTCACAACAGTCACCTGTCTATCGCCAAGGGTTGATCGGCCCTGTGGCTACTCCTTTCACCACACTACTTCAATCGGCTTCAGGGGAAAGTCCTTCCGATCCCAGGGATGAGGTTTTTGGAGATCCAGTTGATGTTTCTGCTCCTCTGGAATTTTACGGGGTTGGGTTGCTAGCCCCATGCCCGACCCTCCTCCTTTCACTGCCGGGCTTGTGTAGTTAATGACAGAGCTAACATTTCTGTTCCGACCTGTTTATTGTGTTTCTGATATGGAAATTAGCACGATTACTTCCCACTGACACATGCAGTAACATAAAGTTCATTGCCTGAGACTGCAGCGCGCGTAGTGGACAAGCGCGGTACTGCAGGGGATCAGCAGCTCCCCGAAAGTGAAAGGTTTCTGATTCAGGAAGAGCTGCGAGTTAACATGGCTTCGAAAGGACAGGTCTAGAGTTGGACCGAGGAGGCAAATTGTCCCATCTACCGGGATTTTTTCACCGATCCGCTGTCACTGGAGTGTGGACACAACTTCTGTCGCTCTTGTATCACACGGTGTTGGGAAAGGGAGGAGAGAAACTCCTGCCCGGAATGTAGAGACGTGATTGTGGACTGCACCCTCAGGGTCAATCGGGCCTTAGCAAATCTAGCTGAAAAAGCTCGAAATCCAAACCTGAATCCGAAAGGGAAGGAAAGTAAACTTCACTGCGAGGAACATGAGGAAGAACTGAAGCTGTTTTGTGAAACGGACAAGACACTGATCTGTCTGATCTGTAGAGATGTGCAGGAACACACAGAGCACCGCTTCATGCCGATTAAAGAAGCTGTTAAAATCTACAAGGTAAAACTAAACCGAATTTGATACTCACCCCTTCCTTCCTTGTCCTGTCCTACAACCACACGAGCTCTCAAAGTCTCAAAGGTTCAGAGGTCCAATTTAATGTCAGAGAAATGTATACAATATACATCCGGAAATATTTTTTCTTCTCCAAACATCCACGAAAACAGCGGAGTGCCTCAAAGAATGAACGACAGTTAAAGGTGAAACCACAACGTAACACCTCCCCGCCCCAGTTTCCCCCTCCCACGCGTTAGCGGCAGCAAGCAACAATCCTCCTCCCCCCAGCGGCAAAATGAAATCACGCATCGCACTCTAGCGTAAGCAAATCACTGGCAAAGACACAGACTTGCAGTTACCCCAAAGACTTTGCGTTTCACCCGGCATTGGACATACCACAGGTTCTGTCGCCCTAATAAATTGTGTCTCCATTTTCGCAGCGAACGGGGAGATATAACAACCAATTCGCTGGTTTACGATGTTTAAAGTCCGTTACGTCGCTTTTTTCCGAGCTCTGTGCCTGAAGATCGGGTCATCGGGCCCACAGCAGACGATTTTCCAGCTCCCCTGACTACACATCGGTCTTCTGCCGTGACGCCGACCCTCGATCCGCCCGTCTCCAGAGCCCCGAGGTCTTAGGCTTCCAACACGAGCCGGACTCTCAGGGTGACCCCTTGGCGTAACGAATAATGGCCGGTCCTGAAATCCTGAGACCCGCTGCCATTCCCGCAAACAACCAATGTCAGCATACAACTCCAGGTCAGGGTCTTCAAAAGAACTCTGAAAGGGAAAAAATTAAAGATATTAAAGATGACCATATCATTCTTTGCAAGTTTCGCTACCTCCAACAGGATTCTGCCGTCAAGCACATACTTCTCTCCCACAGCCCAGCCCCACCACATACCCAACGACTCCCCGCTTCCTGCAGGGATCACTCACTACGAAACTCCTTTATCCACTCGTTCCTCCCCATTGATCTCCCTCCAGGCACTGATAGCTGCAAGCGGGACAATTGCTGCACCTGACTCCTCCACTTCCTCCCTCGTCACCATTCAGATCCCCAAGCAGTCGCGATTCCTCTAGTTTCTTCCTTCGTCGATTCCCCTCTCGCATTGGATTGCTCCCTCTCCTGCCCTTTACCTCTTCTACCTGTCCCCTCTCAGCTTCTAACTTCCTCCCCCACCCCCACGTTCCCTCATACGTTGTCTCACCTGTCACCTGTCAGCTGGTTCTCATCCCCAACCTTTTTATTCTGGTTTCTGCCCCATTTCTTCACAGTCCGTATGAAGGTTTTCATCCCGAAACACCGACTGTTTATTTTCCCTATGTAGATGCTGCCTGATTCATTGAGTTCCTCCGGCATTTTGTGCGATAATCGGGTTTGATCATCTGTTTCTTATGATCCATCTTTGTTTCGATTTCCTTCTCTCTCTGACTTCCAGGATCAGCTGAAATCTTCCTGAGACTCTCTCACAAAAAGGAAATCAGATTTCCAGAAAAAGGAGCAGCAACAGAAAGAGAAGATTTCCGGAGTTCGGGTGAGGTTTCCTGAGCGGGATTTCTGATATTACTTTATAGTTTTGCTCCCTTTAATGCAGAATAGCCGAGTATCGCAGCTCCAGTGACCTGGGTTCGATCCTGACCTCTGGTATTGTCTGTGTGAAGTTTCCATGTTCTCCCTGTGACCACGACAGTTTCAGACATATTCCACAGACATGCTGGATGAATGGCGAATTACAATTAACCCTGTAAAGGCGGGAGAAGATGTGCGTAAATCTTATGGGATATTGTAGATCAATAAGTGAGAATAGGTTTCAGGAAAACGTGAGGGATTTGTGTTGACGGGAAACAGAAGTAGCATGGACTCTAATGGACCGAACGGCCATTTTAACGACAAAAGGAAACAGAACACAGCAATGCAGTAAATTAATCTTCACCTTGAATTCACAGGAATAGTCACACAGCGTTCAGTCCCGCTTCAAATCCCAGTTTGCTGAACTGCGCCAGATTATCTCTGAGAAAGAGCAGAGCGTACTCAGGGATCTCAGACAAGATGAGGAGAGGGTTCTAAATCTAATGATGAAAAACCTTCGAAAGATTCAAGAGAATATCAGGTTTATTCAGGAGGAAATCGCAAAGTTAAAGGAACAGATGGATCAAAAAGACAGTGTGATATTTTTCAAGGTGAGGGATTACATTTCAACCGGTTTCTGTCAAAGGACTCTGAATGAACAGTGATATATTTGTAATAAACACAGCACAGAGGCCAATTCTAACAAATCCATTGTCGTTGCTGGCGACCGCACACAAATCGTTATACTTGCATGACGCGCCCTCTAATCACTCCAATAATGACATTTCAAAATGTCCAAGACATGCTTTCGATCCTTAGTTAGCAAAATACAACCTTCAAGCGATGAAACTTCAGGGTAATTGATTGTAAATTAAGCTGCAATGAAGTGGTCAAGAAAAGATATGACATCGGTCCGTCCCCAGATAAAAAACTGTCCAGAACAAAGCACGAATACGTAACTTTTTCCTTTCGCTTTTACCACGCCTCCACTCACGTGACCAGTTACCATAATAAACACGCAATACAGAATACAATGCAGATTGAAAACAAATGCGTTGCTCCGACACACGTCATTTACAAATGGCAGTAAACTGCTTTTCTCCCGACAATTGATGCAACTATTCAGTGTTGTTTTTGTCCAAAAATGGATTTCCACAACTTCTGTACATCCCAGGACAGAATGCAATCTTCTCTGACATGATTTACTCTGATCATAACACAGAGTTAATGAATTTGGCCTTAATTACCACATTAAATATTCTCTACAACTCCATGAACACCAAGTTCCAGTCACAGACTGTGAGTTTGTCTGGTGCGGTGGGTGTGAGGGTCTCTCTGTCAATCACTGAGAACAAAGAATGTGACCCACACATCAGATATATCGTCCATATCCGTTTTCCGTCAGATTATGGACCCTTTCACTGCCTCTTTACTTTTACAGATAATGTTCAAATGGGATTATATCCCATTCTCCATCATAACCCGGGCATTCGGTCCGTTTTCTCCTCTCAATTTCCCTGCATCACAAGTACCTCCACCTACTCATCACACCCAGCAACAGCACCCCAAACTCCATGGTCTCTCATGTGTTTATCCCGCTTCCCCATTACATTCAGTCTCTGCTGTTCGGCTTCAACCACTCCGGTGGTCGTGAGTACCACATGTTATTCACTAATTTTCTAGTGGGATTTATGAAATTCCATCCAGAATTTCATCTTCTCGTAAGTCTCCCCATAAATAGAGGTATTTTCTCAACCTGAACATAATCAAATCCATCACTAATCTTAAATTCATCGATTATATCACCTGACGTCATACCCATATGAAAATAGACAACTTGTCCTCTCTTTCCTGTAACTTTCATCCTCTAAGTCTAACTTTCAGAAACATTCCCAGTACTTTTCCATGTTCTACTATAGTTTTTCGGTGTATGAGTGATTGCGGGACTGGGAATTTTCAAAAACTTGTAATGATTTGGATGAAATTCAGGGTGTGTACCGTAAGTCCAAGTCTAATCAAATGTGTATTTTATTTATTTCAGGAGGAAGCTGATCGGAACAGGAGGTAGGACATGCTCTTTACTGAACAACTGTATGAATTTGTAAAATAGTTCAAAATCCCAGTTCATAACCAGCAGTTTGATACTTACAGTATTAATGACGATATCCAGGGATTGACAGTGACAAATGAGGCCCTACCGGTTGAAAAATTCGATCAACCTTATTTATTGAACACAGTGCTGAGAGAAGCACTTGATGCTATTAATCGAGGTAAAACTCACAAAGATTTATTTATCCTTGTTTATGAAGCAAAATTGTTATAACTTGAAGCAAAGGTTGGCTGTAATTATGGGCTGAAGGGGAACTGAAGTTTATTCTAGATCAACCCCACCGACTCTGAGGCATCACAGTCACATGGTCAGCTGGAGCTGTCAGACCCCTGAACACACCAACACAGGGTCACAATACAATTTGGATAGCAGACGATAGCTCTCTCCCAAATATGAAGAAGACTATGCAAAAAGTTTTTCTTTAAAATATTTCAAGAGTAAAAGAGAGACGAGGGTGGAGACTGACCTATAGAACATGGCGCTGGAGAGGTAGAAATGCGAGCAAAAGACATGGCAGGGGCACTTATCAAGCATTTTGTGTCAATTCTCACTGTGAAAGATAATAGTTGTTTGCCAGAAATGTGAGAGTACTAGGGGATAGAAACTCGTGTTGTTGCTATTACTGAGGAGAAAGTGCCTGGGAAGATGAAAGGTCTGAATGTAGATAAGTCACCTGGACAAACGGACTACAGCCCAGTGTTCGGAAAGAGGTCGCTGAAGAGAAGGTGGAGGCATTATTAATGATATTCCAAGAATCAGTAGATTCAAGATCATTCAAAGCGACCGGAAATTGCAAAGGTCACTTCACTCTTTAGATTGGTATATTTAAATAGGAGCAACACACCTAAACTGCTAGATGAACTCAGCACGTCATGAAGCATCTATGGGAAAGAGTAAACAATCGATGTTTCAGGCAGAAATCCTTCATCAAGAGTCGCTGCAAATTCCTTCTATTTCCTAATGAGGGGCTGCGGGCGATGGGGTTGTGGAAAAGGGGACAAGGGGATTCTCATCTCCATCTTTAACCACCTCCACTTTCTCTTTACATCTACATACACAGTTCACCCACAGGCTTTCTACCCCTCCTCTATCTGGTTCAACCTGCCATTCATCTCTCTCCCACTATTCCCCATTATCACCTCTAGTACAATCTGAAAATTCACCCTCCCCCATTTCACACTTCACACACACAAATGAATGTTAACATTGAATGGAGGGCCTGTTCCTGTGCTGTACTGTTCTATGTTCTCTGTTCCCTGTTCAGAAGAATGAGAGGAGATCTCAGGGAAACACAACATTCTTTCAGGGGTCGACAGCTAGGATATTTCCCCTGTCTGAGGCGTCAAGTGTCAGGCGTCACTGTCTGCTTGGAAGTATCAGCACACGTGGGTCGGGTGGGTGGAGGGCGGGGGTTTGGGGGTTCTTAGCCATTCAGTTCCATCGCCGTCCAGCATAGAAATGTGCCCTTCGACACATCACCTCTGTGCTGACCTATTTACCTATCTACATTCATCCCATTGGCCGGCATTAGGTCAGTTTCCTTCTATGGCTTAGAACCATAGAACATTACAGCACAGAAACAGGCCTTTTGGCCCTTCTTCGCTGTGGCGAGCCATTTTTCTGCCTAGAACCACTGACTTGCACCTGGAACATATCCGTCCATACAGCTCTCGCCCATGTACCTGTCCAAGTTTTTTCTTAAATGTTAAAAGTGAACCCGCATTTACAACTTCATCTGGCAGCTCATTCCACGCTCCCACCTCTCTGTGTGTGAAGAAGCCCCCAGTGATGTTCCCTTTAAACATTTTCCCCTTCACTCTTTAGCCATGTCCTCTTTTTCTTTCTCTCCGCCAGCCTCAGTGGAAAAAGCCTGCTTGCATTCACTCTATCTGTACCCATCATAATTTTATATACCTCTATCAAATCTCCCCTCATTCTTCTACGCTCCAGGGAATAAATTCCTAACCTATTCAACCTTTCTCTGTAATTGAGTTTCTCAAGTCCCAGCAACATCCTTGTAAACCTTCACTGCACTCGTTCAAACTTATTAATATCCTTCCTGTAATTTGGTGACCAAAACTGCACACAGTACACCAAATTCAGCCTCGCCAATGCCTTATGCAACCTCACCATAACATTCCAGCTCTTATACTCAATACTTGATTAATAAAGGCCAATGTACCAAAAGCTCTCTTTACGACCCTATCTACCTTTGACCCCACGTTTAGGGAATTTTGTATCTGTATTCCCAGATCCCTCTGTTCTACTGTACTCCTCAGTGCCCTACCATTTACCTTGTATGTTCGACCTTGGTTTGTCCTTCCAAAGTGCAGTACCTCACACTTGTCTGTATTAATATCTATCTGCCATTTTTCAGCCCATTTTTCCAGCTGGTCCAAATCCCTCTGCAAGCTTTGGAAACCTTCCTCACTGTCCATTACATCTTCAATCTTTATATCATCAGCAAATTTGCTGATCCAATTTTCGACATTATCATCCAGATCATTGATATAGTTGACAAATAACAATGGACCCAGCACTGATCCCTGTGGCACACCACTAGTCAGAGGCCTCCACTCAGAGAAGCAATCCTCCACTACCACTCTCTGGTTTCTTCCACTGTGCCAATGCCTAATCCAATTTACTACCTCTCCGTGTATACCGAGCGATGGAATCTTCCTAACTAACTTCCCATCAGGGATCTTGTCAAAGGCCTTACTGAATTCCATGTAGACACCATCCACTGCCTTCCCTGCATGCACTTTCCTGGTACCCCCTCGAAAAACTCTAATATATTTGTTAAACATGACCTACCACGCACAAAGCCATGCTGACTCTCTCTATTACGTCCCTGACGATCCAAATACTTGTAGATCCTATCTTTTAGTACTCCTTCCAATAATCTACCGACTACCGACGTCACATTTACCGGTTTATAATTTCCCGGATTACTTTTAGAGCCTTTTTAAAACAACCTTGCCTATTGAAGTGTCTGTCCAATCGTCTCTTAAGCACGGGACTGGAGGCCTGTCACCTGCAGAGGTCGGTGCTGGGGCCGCGGTTGTTTGTCATTCATATGAATGACTTGGATGATAACGTAGGTGTCATAGTTAGTAGGTTTGTGGGTCACACTAAAATTTATGGTATAGTGGTAGGGAAGAGAGGCATCTCTGTTTACAGCGGCCCCTTGATCAACTGTAGAGATGGGTACAGTGATAATGTTTTAAAATACATCTTGGCAGGTACGTGGATAAGAAAGGTGGGAAGGAACAATGGGCAAATGGGACTAGCTCATTAAGGCAAATTGGTCAGTATGAACAAATTGGGCCGAAGAAATTATGTGACCTCCTATTTAAATCTCTTCACTCACCTCCTTCCCATCTTAATCCACCCCTTTCCGATTTCTGCGGTAGACTCGTTTCTGCGGTCTATCTTCCCTATTTATTTCTATTTTTGAGGGAAGCTGTAGACCTGAAACGTAGACTGTTCATCTCTGTCCACACATGGTGCCTGGCTCGATAGGTTCCTCCAGATTGTTGTATCTGTTTGATCGGGGAATCTCTGCTCTTCGTCTAGCGGACAAATCTTGGGGAGGTATTAGTTGTCCATCCGTTTTCATTGGGTCAAACCATGGGAAAGGTTCGAGTCGGCCACCCAACAGCGCCTGAGGCCCAGCAGCCTTTCCACCAGATCCAGGGCCGCATTGCCAGAGTCTCGCCCCGACTTCCGGGGCCGCGCTGCCGGAATCTCCCCCTCAGTTCCCAGGGACGTACTGACTGAGACTCCCTCCGATCCACAAGGACGCGCTGCCGAGTCTCCCCACGATTCCCGGGGACTCTCTAATTCTCTGCTTTTCCCCCTAGTCTCTGTCGCCCTGGATGTGGAAACGGCGAGTCCGCGGTTCGCGGTGTCTGGGGATCGAAAGGGTGTGAGATGGACCCGAACCCGGAGGGATCTTCCTGACATCGGGAAGAGATTCACAGACTGGGAATGTGTACTAGGATCGGAGGGTTTCACATCGGGGAGACATTACTGGGAGGTGAGGGTGGCAGGGCATCGGGTCTGGGGTCTCGGAGTGGCCGCAGAGTCTGTGGAGAGGAAAGGATTGTTCAGACTGAGACCGGAGACCGGACTTTGGGTCATCAACCGCAATTATTAGGTGCTACATCGGGATTATGAGGTGGTCCACTGGAATTATGACGTGTCCGGTGTTCACAACTCCCCTGTGTCCCGACTCCCTGCCGGTCCCATCCCCGGGAGGGTGGGAGTTTATCTCAGTTACGAGTCCGGGACAGTTCCATTTTACAACGCGGAGACCAAGTCCCATCTCCACAGCTACACTGGGAATAAATTCATTCAGAAACTTTATCCTTTCTTCCGGACTCCGGTTGAAACCCAGTGGCTGAGAATCTGCTCCGGTTCCGCTCCGGGTCTGTAAACGGGTCGGGTCCCGGGACCGGCGTCAGGACGAGAGAAGGATATCAGGAAGAGACTGTGAGTTCTCTGAGGGCAGCCCTCACCTCCTCCAGAAGAACCATAAAGTTTGGCTGACTTTAAAAGTGTCGATAAACTAAACGGAAACTAAAATAGACGGTGATACACTTACCTCGAGAAATACGTATTATAATATGGATTTTATATTACTCAATTTTGAAAAATTCATTCATTCATTCCCTTTCCCCCACCTAAATGAGAATATATACATGGGAAGATTACACAGGAAATCAATTCTGTGTAATGGACATAGATTTGTTTTAACTTACTTTCATAGGTACTGCAGCAGGGGTCCTCAACTCACAGGTAGGAGGGGCTATCCTCCACGGCTAGACATTTCTTCTAGCTCAACCCATGGTCATCCAGAGACCCCAGCCTTGGAATCACACCTTCCTTACTTCTTTTTATTATTAATCGCGTTTCTTGGCTGTTTTTTTTTCAGGGAGTAGATCAATTAAGTTATATTCTGCAAATTTCAATGATATACTAACAGATAAATACACATGGCTAAGGACAAAGTAAAATTCATTTCTTTTAATGTCAATGGGCTGTTGAATCCAATCAGGCGCAGTAAAATTCTATCAAAAATGAAAAAGAACAAGCCCATGTAGCATATTTACAGGAAACTGTCTTAAATGATACTGAGCATGGAAAATTAAAGAGAATGGGCTTCACTAATTTGTTTTTCTCCTCATATAAAGCAGGACATGGAAGAGGAGTTGCTATTCTCATCTCAAGCAAGATAAATTTTGAAAAGGTATTCGAAATGCGAGATAAGGAGAGCAGATATATTCTGGTAAGGCGGAACATAAATTCACATCAAGTTACTTTATTGAATATATACGCACCCCCAGAAAGTGATATTAGTGTCTTCCAGAAAATTAAGAATATCATGGTAACGGAAACAGAAGGTCTCTTAATATGTGTGGGAGACTTAAATTTACAATTTCAACCAAAGTTAGACTCTTCCAATAGAAAAACGTATGCAACAAAGTTCTTACTTTCAGAAGTTCACACTCTTTTTGAGGATGTTGGTCTAATTGATACATGGAGGGACCTTTTCCATGACAGAAGAGATTACACTCATTATTCTGCCCTCCATTCCGTATATACAAGAATAGACTATTTTATAACAGCTGGAAAAGATACAGACAAAATAATCACCTGTGGAATTGGGAGAATAGATGTAAGTGACCATGCACCTATATATTTATCTGTTGATTTTGACCTACAACCAAAGAATACTATTTGGAAACTAAATTCAAGTCTACTCAACGATCTCTATTTTAAGGAACAATTAAAAAAAAAAAGAAATTGGTCCTTACTTAGAATACAATTATAATGGAGAGGTTTCTCCTCATATTCTATGGCATACTCTGAAGGCTGCTGTGACAGGGAAAATTATAGCGATAACTTCATATAAGAAAAAAAGAATAAAACATTAGAGGAATTTCAAAATAAGCTGAATGAACTAGAAAAAAAAACACAAATTGAGTTAGGCACAGGATACACTGGAGGAAATTTTTAAAAAAGGAATGAAGTTAATAGTCTGGCTACACAAGAAATTAGAACAAAAAATAATGTTTCTGAAACAGACACTATGAAAGTGGATCTAAATCTATGAAAATACTGGCGTGGAAACTGAAAAAAAGATAGCTGAAAATGCAATTCATAGAATTAGGAATCCAAGAACAAAAGTGATAAAGAAAAAATAAGCTAACTGAAATTCAAGAAGCTTTTGAAATGTTTTACAAAACTCTATATTCCAAAGTCCCAGGGGGAAGCATTACCCAAACTGACACCTTTCTGAATTCTTTAGAGTTACTCACTTTAAGCAAAGAACAAAATAGAGCGATGACTGCTGACAGAACTGAAGCTGAACCAAAAACTGCAATTAGTAGGCTTAAATTAAGCAAGTCACCAGGATCAGATGGATATACAGCAGAGTGGTATAAAGAGTTTAGAAGTGAGTTAATTCCTGTTTTACTCCCCACACTGAACTGGGCTCTAAGAAAGGCGCAAATGCCACCCGTCTGGAAGGAGGCGATAATCTCAGCTATACCGAAAGAAGGCAAAGATAAAATGGAATGTGTTGTCATTTAGACCAATATCTGTTCTTAATATGGATTATAAAATATTTACCTCCATCATGGCCAAACGATTAGAAGAGTTTCTACCCATACTGATGCATAATGATCAGACAGGTTTTATACAACAACGCCAAACACAAGACAATATTCGAAGGACACTTCACATTATGGATCATATAAAAATGAAATTGAGGCAATAGTGATAAACGTGGATACTGAAAAGGCGTTTGATTCGGTTAATTGGAATTTTCTATACAGAGTTTTACATAGATTTCGTCTACATGACACAATTATTAAAACTATACAGGCACTATACGACAATCCTACTGTCAGGATTAAAATCAATAGATATTTATCTAATAGTTTTACTCTAGAAAGGGGTAGGAGGCAGGGTTGTGCCTGGTCACCGCTACTCTTCGCATTATATCTGGAACCATTAACTCAATACATCAGACAAAATGAAGATATCAGGGGAATTACTATTAAAAGGACAAGGCATAAATTGCCCTGTTATGCGGATGACATTTTGATCTATCTAGGGCAACCAGCATACTCTTTACCTAAACTGATGCAATCCTTTTAACAATATGGCCAATTATCAGGATACAAGATCAACACAGATAAAACCCAACTACTTTCACATAACTATAGCCCACCAAGAAAAATTGAAAATACATATCCTTGGGCATGGCAAACAGAGTCCGTCAAATATTTGGGCATCATTATGCCAAACGGTTTGGCAAAATTATCAGAATGCAATTATCAGCCTATATATAAAAAAGTTAAGGAAGATATAACAAGAAGGAACCTAATTCCTTTTCTTGGTCTCAGTTCAAGGATTGAATCTATTAAAATGAATATACTGCGCAGACTACTATATCTCTTTCAGACCCTACCAATAGAGATTAACCGAAATCAGTTCAATCAATGGAACAAGATGCTATCAAGATATATATGGCAAAGTAAAAGGCCGAGAGTTCGTCTCAAAACTTTGCAATTAGCCAAGGAAAAGGGTCGGGGGGGATGGGGCCTACCTTCCCTTAGAGATTATTATTTTGCAGCACAATCGGGAGACGTGATATGATGGGGCAGCCCGTCATATAGCGCTTAACGGAAAAACATTGAGGAGAGGATACTTCCCATCCCCATACAGGCAATTTTGGCTGATAACAACATACAAAGTTACATAAATAATATTGAGTGAAATGGACTCTTAAAATATGGAAAACTATTATAAAAGGATATAAAGTAGAGAGAGAGGTTTCAATTCTTTAATGCTGTGCATATGACTCGGATTTTACGCCAAATAAACTGGATGCTAGATTTAAGGACTGGGCAGCGAAAGGAATAACAGCTGTTTGCAATGTAATGAAAGAAGAAACACTGTTCATTTTTAAAATGCTCAAAGAGAAACACTTATTACAAAAACAAGACTGTTACCGGTATTTACAGATGCGATAGTATGTTAATAGGACGGTTATAAATGTAACCAAGGCAAGTACATGTCTGATACAGCTATTTAGAAAAGCATATAATTCAGACAACGGTAGTACTGTAGTCGCGCTGATACGCTCCGAGTGAAAACAACACACTGACTCGAGCAGGGTCCGGTTGAACCATTTACTGTTTGAATCGGCGCGCGCTTAAGTACCGGCTCCCAGCAACCCGGGCTCTCTGCGGTGCGGAAGCGACGTCGGCCTCCGGGCCGAGGTCTGCCCCGCACTCAGATTCCTCTCGGTTGCCGCTGGCTGCGGGTTCACCGGCGACTGCTGGAGCCGGTTCGCTTGCTGCGTGGGCGAGCCGCCACATGACCCCCTCCCCACCGACCCCCAGAACCGGCGATAGGAGGCGCATGGTCTGCAGCCTGCACACTCTCAGTTCTTTTAGGTGGCCGGCCTCGACGTCGTGGAGGTGGTACCGCAACCGGGCGTTCATTGTCCAGATACGCCGGTTTGAGACGGTCAACGGTAAAAGTCTCGTCCCGACCGCCGATGTCGAGAACGCAGGTCGCTCCATTATGGGGCACCACTTTGTAGGGTCCCTCATATGGTCGCTGTAGTGGTGGTCTGTGCGCGCCTCGGCGAACGAAAACATACTTGCTCTGTTCTAGGTCCCTGGGCACGAAAGAGGGTGTTGTGCCGTGGTGGGACGTCGGGACTGCAGCAAGTGTTCCAAGCCGCTCCCAGAGTTTAGTTAGGACCCCCGCAGGTGCGTCTTCCGGGCCACGGGGTACTGGCACAAACTCACCGGCAACTGTGAGCGGGTCACCGTAAACGAATTGGGCCGATGATGCGGCGTGGTCCTCCTTGGGTGCCGTGCGGATACCAAGCAGCACCCAGGGGAGTTCGTCCACCCAGTCTGGCCCTCGGAGGCGTGCCATCAGGGCCGACTCCAAGTGCCTGTGGAAACGTTTCACCAGGCCGTTAGTCTGCGAGTGGTAAGCAGTCGTTCGGTGGAGCTGGGTTCCGAGTAGTTGTACCAGAGCAGACCACAAAGCCAATGTGAACTGCGCACCCCTGTCTGAAGTGACGTGGGCTGGGAGTCCGAACCGTGCCACCCAGGTGGTAATCAGGGCCCTGGCGCATGTCTCCGTGGCCGTGACAGCGAGTGGGACAGCTTCCGGCCACCTCGTGAACCTGCCCACCATGGTGAACAGGTATCTCGCTCCTCTCGAAACCGGCAGTGGGCCGACGATGTCCAGCTGGACATGTTCGAACCTCCTCTGTGTCGGCTGGAAGGGTTGCGGTGGAGCCCTCATGTGCCTCTGGATTTTGGATGTTTGACAGTGCGTGCATGTCCTGGCCCAGTGCCCGACCTCTTTGCGTAGGCCGTGCCACACAAACCTGTCTGTGATCAGCCGAATGGTCGCCCCGATGGAAGGGTGAGCTAAACCGTGCAAGATGTCGAAAACGCAGCGCCTCCAAGCGGTCGGGACAATGGGCCGAGGCTGCCCGGTGGACACATCGCAAAGGATTTCATTACCTTCGGGCCCAATGGTTATGTCTTCGAGGCGGAGTCCTGAGACTGCGGTTCGGTACGTCGGCATCTCTCCGTCCAGCCGTTGCGCCTCGGCTGACGCCGCATAATCCAGCCTCGGAGACAGAGAACACACCGATTGGACGGAGGTTTGTGACAGCGCGTCTGCCACCACGTTGCTCTTCCCGGAGATGAGCTTGATCGTGGTGGCAAACTCCGAGATGTACGACAGATGGCGCAGTTGGCGGCCCGACCACGGGTCCGACACTTTGGCAAACGCGAAAGTGAGGGGCTTGTGGTCTGTGAAGACCGTGAACTTTCTCCCCACCAGGAAGTACCTGAAGTGCCGGATGGCAAGGTACAGGGCCAGCAGCTCCCTGTCGAAAGCGCTGTACTTAAGTTCCGGGGGTCGTAGGTGCCGGCTGAAAAAGGCGAGCGGCTTCCACTAGCCTTCGATGAGCTGCTCGAGCACGTCGCCAACTGCCAGGTCAGAGGCATCCACGGTGAGGGCAGTAGGGACGTCGACCCGGGGGTGGACCAGGGGCGTGGCGTTTGCTAGCGCGTTCTTGGCTTGTTCGAAAGCCGCCTTCGCCTCCTCTGTCCAGGTGACCTCTTTGACCTTGCCGGACATCAAGCCAAAAAGGGGCCGCATGATCTGGGCCGCTGAGGGCAGGAAACGGTGGTAAAAGTTAACCATCCCAACAAACTCCTGCAGACCTTTAACAGTGCTGGGCCTGGCGAATTGGCGGATGGCCTCAACTTTCGCCGGCAGAGGAACAGCTCCATAGCGGTCGATCCTGTGTCTCAAGTAGTCGATGGTGAATAGGCCGAACTGGCACTTGGCGCGGTTGATAGCCAGGCCGTAGTCGCTGAGGCGGCGGCAGAGCAGGTGTAGATGTGCTGTATGCTCCTGGCCGGAGCGGCTGGCGATAAGTATGTCATCCAGGTAGGTGAACAGAAAGTCCAGATCTCGCCCTACTTATGGATATATGGCCATTGTAAATTGTCGCATGATTAGGCTCGGATTAAATTGGGGGTTCGCTGGGAGGCTCAGCTCACGGAGCCTAAAGGGCCTACACAACTCTATGTGTTCATAAACAAAATTTAAACATCCCCACTTTGGAGACTTCCTGTTTTGTGTTCACATCTCCATCGCCTTCCTCTGTTATCCCTCCACCTTCCTGTTCTCCCACAGTCCACTCTCCTCTCCTATACTTCTTCACACGTTTAATTAAATACACCCAATGACGAGGCCGCCACAGCCAACTGTGGGAATGGATTCCATAGATTCACCACACACTTGGTAAAGAAAATCCTACGCATTTCCGTTGCAAAGGAATGTCCCTCTATTCTGAGGCTGTCTCCTCTGGTCACAGGCTGCCGCACTACAAACATCCTCTCTACATCCACTTTAGGCGTTTTATTATTGAATAGTATTTAACTAGCTCCTCCTTGTTTTTTCAAATTCCACTGATCACAGTCCCAGTACCTTCAGACGCTCTTCATATAAGCCTTTCATGTCCGAATCAGTTTTGTGACCCTGCTTTGAACCCTCCCCAATGTCAACAAATTCTTCCCTATATGATGAGACCAAAACTTCTTACAATACTCCAAGCGAGGCATCACCAGTGCCTCAACAGTCCTCAACATTACATACTTGCTTTTAAATTTTAGTCCTCTTGAAATGAATGCTCACAAAGCATTGGCCTTCCTCACCATGACCCAAACTGCAAATTCACCTTTAGTCAATCCTGCCTGAGGCCACACAGGTCCCTTTTTCAACATGGATTTTAAAATTTTGTCACTGACGAGAAAAATAGTCTACACTATTATTTCTTCTCCCAAAATGCATGGCCATGTGCTTCTGCCACTGTATTCCATGCGCCACTGCTTTGCACATACTCCTAATCTATCCAATTCCTTCTGTAGCTCCCCTGCTTCCTCAGCACTATCTGACCCTCCACCAACCTTCATGTTCTCCACAAACATTGCCACCGAGGCATTAAATCCATCATTCAGATCATTGACACAACACGGAAAAGAAGAGGACCAGCCCTGATCCCTGAGGAATACCACTGGTCACTGCAGACAACCAGGAAAAGCTGCCTTTATTCCCAATCTTTGCTGCCAATCAGCCAATGCTTTGCCCATGCTAGTATCATTCCTGTAATACCTGCACTCTTATCTTCTTTAGCAACCTCACCTTGTCAGACCTTCTGAAAATCGAAGTTCAAAACATCCACCGATACTACTTTGTCCCTTTTAGACTTTCAGACTTTTAATCAACTCCCAACTCCCTCTGCACATCTGATTCCTCAATTTGCTCCACATTATGGTATTCCTGGGCGACTTCCTGTCATGTTTACTTAAATAACCTGGTGAAGAGAAAATGTAGAGAAAGCGGTGGATACAGCCCAGTCCATGACAGGCAAACTTCTCTACACCATTAAACACACTCACATGGACCTCTGCCACAAGGGGGCAGCATCTCTCATGAAGGACGCCCAGCATTCAGGATATGCTCTCTCCTCACCGCTACATGTGGGAAAGAGATACTGGACCCTTCTGTTCAGGAACAGTTATTACCCTACAACCATCAGGCTCCTGAAACTAATTCACCAACAAATGTCAACTGATTCCACAAACTACAAACTCACTTTCAAGGAGTCCACAGCTCAATATCATCATCATATTTTTATCTGCACTCTTTAATTTCCCTACATATCAGTTGTTTCTCTGTCTTTGAAGTCGTTTTTAATAAATGCTGCTGTGTTTTTTTTCTTCTAAACAGCAGCAAGAAATTGATTCTTCATGAAGTATGTGGTAATGTATGCACGTGTTGATAATAAATTTACCTGGAACTGTCAAGAAAGAATTGTAGGTTTGATTTATTGCAAAAAGGGTGATGAAGGTTTCACAGGAACTAATATAATCAGCCAGATTTGCTGTATCCAGTCCAAGGGTGGGACAACATTCTGATGAACATCGAGCACTGAACAATGCAGTCCAGAAACATGTCATTAATTTATCATTTAATGCCCCACCTAACTAATATAATCTGCCAGTAATATCCTCACTTGTCCATTCCTTGCACATTCATATACCTATTCAAGAGCCTCCTGATAACCTCTGTCGTATTTGCCTTGAGTATCACCACTGGAAGGGCATTTCATGAACCCACGACAATGTGTCAACAAAACCCTACCCTGCACATCACCTTAAAACTGAACCCCTCTCAGCGTAAATGCATGCCACCTAGTCTGTGATATTTCAATCCTGGGACAATAAAAACAAGTATATATTGTATCTTTGTCTCTGCTGGAAGATCGTCAACTCGGTGAAAGACTCCCGAAAAGTGTCGGTCTGACATCACATCGAGATGTCCGTAGAGCAGGTGTTCCCACCCTGGGATCCACGGTTAGTGACATTGATCCATGGCATAACAAATGCTGGGAACCGCTGTCGTACAGGAATTCTGCCGACTGGCACATTCTCGGCTGCAGGGACACCATTGAACTCTAGGGTTCCTTTGCCACTGGACAGGGAGGGGCCCGGTTGGCTGAGGAAGCTTCTCAATTATTGTTGCAGTAGACCACCCCAGGGGGCCACATGAGCGACAACAGTCCTATCGGCTTTAACGAATGTAAAATGGTACTTAATACCCCACTAACAACGAATGTAAATTCATTGGGTGAAGGCATTGTACGGTTTATCCTTTTGAATATCCATATGGGCATTAGTCACCATAATAATATTCATCTTCTGGGCTGAGTGAGGGAGACCGGGCCCTCCACTGGATGCGTTAAGTCACGAAGTTTCTCACACGAAGAGCTGTTGAGATCAGGACGTCACTGAAAAAATACTGTTTTGCTCCCTGTCCGGTCCTGTGTTTTTTTTTTCCTGCAGCCACAGGTCGGTCATCACCACTGCATCTGTCTCCTCACAGAACAATATCGTCTCCTCATCCCCAGTTTCATGGCATGAACCAATTTAATAGTTGCTTTCAATATTTGCCACCGTTTTGCACCAAAGTCTTACTCTCTTTAGATCTGGAGAGAAAAAAAATATAAAGGAGCTGCTGGAATTACTCATCGGGTCAAGCATTTCGGGTTGAAACAGTCCAGATGAAGGATCTCGAACCGGAAAGTCTACTGTACATTCCTCTCCGCAGATGCTGCCTGTCCCGCTCAGCTCCTCCAGCATCACGTTTTTTTACTCGAGATTCCAGCACCTGCAGTCTCTTGTGCCTCTCTTTTCAGAACTTGTCCCTTTCAATCCTGCCTCAGACTGAACCAGGCTCTTCCCTCTGGTTTCATTTCTGTTCCGCTTCTTCCTTAGCCCATCACGCCTAGTGGGGCACAGGCCGCCAACAGCAGTTCGCCAGTGTTCCCTGAAGTATCTGTCGCACTGTGATTACTAGCCCCATGCCGACCATCCTCGTTTTTGCAGCCGGGCTTGGACAGTCCATGGCCAGGTGTTTATTTCCGACCAGTTTATGTGTTTCCGATCCCACCCTGGTGTGGAAATCACAGGCAGTAACGTAATGTTCATTCGCTGAGTCTGCAGCGCCTGTAGTGGACAATCGCGGTACTGCAGGGGATCGGCAGCGTTCTGAATCAGGAAGTGCCAGGAGTTAACATGGCTTCGAAAGAACAGGTCGAGAGTTTGAGCGAGGAGGCAATTTGTTCATTCTGCCTGGATTTCTTCACAGATCCGGTGTCGCTGGAGTGCGCGCACAACTTCTGTCGCTCTTGTATCACACAGTATTGGGAAAAGGAGGAGAGAAACTCCTGCCCGGAGTGTAGAGAGGAGATTGCAGACCGCACCCTCAGGGTCAATCGGGCCTTAGCAAATCTGGTTGAAAAAATTCGAAATTTAAACCTGAATCAGAAAGGGAAGGAAGGTAAACTTCACTGGGAGGAACATGAGGAAGAACTGAAGCTGTTCTGTGAAACGGACAAGACACTGATCTGTCTGATCTGTAGAGATGCGCAGGAACACAGAGAGCACCGCTTCCTGCCGATTAAAGAAGCTGTTAAAATCTACAAGGTAAAACTAATCCGAATTTGATACTCACCCCATCGTCATTATCCACGGCACGAGCCTCCGTAAACATCACATCATTCCCCCACCTTTCGCCATCTCTAATGGGATTCTATCACCAAGCACATCCCACCGCCATGTCACTTCCACAACTCTCCGCTCTCCGTAGAGATAGCTCTCCACGTAACTCCCTTATCCACTCGCTCCGTCCAACTGATCTCCCTCCTGACACCGATACCTGTAAACGGGACAGGTGATACACCTGACTTCTACACCTCCTCCCTCGTCACCATTCAGGGGCCCCAACAGACCGAATTCCTCCCTTTACTTCCATGGCCAATTGTCCTCTCGTGTTAGTTTCCTCCTTCTTCAGCTCTTTGCCTCTTCCACCTGTCCCCTCCCAGCTTCTTACTTCATCACCCTCACCCAGGTTCCCCCTCACGTTGTCTCACCCGTCACCTGTCAGCTGGTTATCCACCCCAACCTTTTTATTCTGGCTTCTGCCCCATTCCTTCCCAGTCCTAGTGAAGGGTCTCATCCCGAAACACCGACTGTTTCTTTGCCCTGCATACAGTGGCTTGCAAAAGTTTGGGCACTCCTGGTCAAAACTTCTGTTCCTGTGAATAGCTAAGCGAGTAAAAATGAACAGATTTCCAAAAGGCATGAAGTTAAAGATGACACATTTCTTTAATATTTTAAGCAAGAAATGTTTTTATTTCCATCTTTTACAGTTTCAAAATAACAAAAAAGGAAAAGGGCCCGAAGCAAAAGTTTGGGCACCCTGCATGGTCAGTACTTAGTAACACCCTCTTTGGCAAGTATCACAGCTTGTAAACATTTTCTGTCGCCAGCTGAGTCTTTCATTTCATGTTTGGTTGATTTTTGCACATTCTACCTTGCAAAAGGCTTCAAGTTCTGTGAGATTCTTGGGCCGTCTTGCATGCACTGCACTTTTGAGTTCTATCCACAGATTCTTGATGATATTTTGGTCGGGGGGACTGTGAGGGCCATGGCAAAATCTTCAGCTTGCGCCTCTTGAGGTAGTCCATTGTGGATTTTGAGGTGTGTTTAGGTTCATTATCCTGTTGCAGAAGCCATCCTCTTTTCAGCTTTTTTACAGACGGTGTGACATTTGCTTCCAGAATTTGCTGGTATTTAATTAAATTCATTTTTCCCTCTACCAGTAAATGTTCCCCAGACCACTGGCTGCAACACAAGCCCAAAACATGATCGGTCCACCCCCGTGCTGAACAGTTGGAGAGGGGTTCTTTTCATGAAATCCTGCACCCTCTTTTGCTCCAACATACCTTTGCTCATTGTGGCCAAAAAGTTCTATTTGAAGAGTTCAAAGAACATCCAAACAAGCCTGATGCATTTTGGAAACAAGTCCTGTGGACTGATGAAGTTAAAATAGAACTTCTAGGCCGCAATGTTATTGTTATTTTGAAAACGCAAAATATGGAAATAAAAAAAAACATATTTGCTTAGAACATTAAAGAAATCTGTCATCTTTAACTTTATGCATGTTAGAAATCAGTTCATCTTTTAATCGATTAGCTATTCTCAGTAAAAGAAATTTTGACCGGGGTGCCCAAACTTTTGCATGCCACTGTAGATGCTGAGTTTCTCTGGCATTTTGTGTGCGGTAATCGCGTTTGATCCCGTTTCTTTTGTTCTACCTTTTTTTCTATTTCTTACGCTCTCTGACTTTCAGGATCAGCTAAAATATTCCTTAGACTCTCTCACAAAAAAGAAATCAGACTTCCAGGAAAAGGAGCAGCAACAGAAAGAGAAGATTTCCGGAGTTCGGGTGAGGCTTCCTGAGCGGATTTTCTGATATTACTGTATAGTTTTGCTCCCTTTAATGCAGAATAGCAGAGTATCGCAGCTCTAGTGACTCGGGTTCGATCCTGACCTCTGGTACTGTCCGTGTGGAGTTTGCATGCTCTTCCTGTGACCACGACAGTTTCAGACACATCCCAAGGACATGATGGATGAATGGTTAATTACAATTAACCCTGTGAAGGTGGGGAAGGTTGTATGTGAATCAGGTGGGAGTTAATAGGTCAATGAGGGAGGTTTCAGGAAAACGTGAGGGAATGGGGTTGACGGGAATGATTCAGAAGCATGAACTTTAATGGACCGAATGGTCACCTTAACGTCATCAGGAAATACAGACAGCAATGTAGTAAATTAATCTTCACCTTTCATTCGATAGGAACAGTCACAAAGCGTTCAGACCCACATCACGTCTCAGTTTGCAGAACTGCGCCAGATTATCACTGAGAAAGAGCAGAGCTTACTCAGGGATCTCAGGGAGGAAGAGGAGAGGATTCTAAATCGAATGGAGAAAAATATTCGAGAGATTCAAGAGAATATCGGGTGGATTCAGGAGGAAATCTCAAAGTTAAAGGAACAGATGGATCAAAAAGACAGTGTGATATTTCTCAAGGTGAGGAATTATATTTCAATTTGTTCCTGTCAAAGAGCACGAAATGAACAGTGGTATATTTGAAATAAACACAGCACAGTGGCCAGTTCTAACAAATCAATTGCCGCTGCAGGCAACCTCACACAGATTGTTATACTTGAATGACGCACCCTCCAATCACTCCAATGATGACGTTCCAAAATGTCTAAGATATGTATTCAATCCTCTATTAGCAACGTACAATCTAGAAGCGATGAATCTTAAGCATTATAAATCGTAAGTTAAGCTGCAACGTATCGTTCAACAAAGATATGACATCCGTCCGTCCCCAGCTCAAAACTTTTGAGAACAAAGTTCGAATATGTAACTTATTCGGTTCGCTTTTCCCACGCCCCCACTCACATGATGTGTTACCATAATAAACACGTAACACAGAATACATTGCAGACAGAAAACAGGTGCATTGCTCCTACACACAGCATTTACAAATGGTAGTAAACTGTTTCTCACTAGACAATTGTTGAAACTATTCAGGGTTGTTGCTGTCCCAGAACTGGACTTCCACAACTTCTGTACATTCCAGGACAGAATGTAATGTGCTCTGAAATTATTTGCTCTGAAAATAACACAGAGTTGCAGACTGTGTCCTGAATTACCTGCTAAATATCCTCTAAATCTCACATTAACACCCAGTTCCAATCACAGGCTGTGAGTGTGTCTGATGTGGTGGGTGTGAGGGTCTCTCTGTCAATCACTGAGAACAAAGAATGCGACCCACACATCAGACTTATCCTCAATATCCGATTTCCGTCAGATTAGGGAAACATTCACTGTTTCTATACTTTCTCGGATAAACTTCATACAGGATAATATCCCATTCTCCATCATAAACAGGCTATTCGGTCCATCTTCTCCGATCTGCTTCCCTGCTAAACAAACCTCCTCCCACCTACTCACCACACCCAGCAACAGTGCCCGAACTCCCTGGTCCCTCGTGTTCATCCAGTTTCCCCATGACATTCAATCTCTGCTGTTCCGCTTCAATCACTCCTGTGCTTGTGAGTTCCACGTGCTCTTCACTAAATTTCTTATGGGATTTTTTAAGATCCATCTGGAATTTCATCTGCCCATAAATAGATATACTTTCTCCACATGCAAACAATCAAATCCATCATTGATCTTAAATTGCTCCATCTTATCACCCTGACGTCTTATCCAGATGAAAATGCGCAACCCGTCCTGTCTTTCCTGTAAGTTTCATCCTCTCAGTAATGATCTAATTTTCAGAAACATTACCTGTAATTTTCCTCGTGGTTCTGTGTTGTTTGTGTGTGTGTGAGTGACTGTGGGAGAGGGAATTTTCATTGTAATGATTTGGATAAAATTCAGGATGTAGATGGTAAGTCCAAGTCTAATCAGATTTGTGTTTTTATTTATTTCAGGTGGAAACTAGTAGGAACAGGAGGTAGGACATCCTCTTCACTGAAACCCTGTATGGATTTGTAAAATAGTTCAGAATAGCAGTTTATCACCATCAGTTTATTATTTACAGGATTAATGATGATGTCCAGGAATATTCAGTGACAGATGAGACCCTACCAGTGGAAAAATTTGTTCACCCCTATTTGTTGAACACAGTGCTGAGAGAAGCACTTGATGCCATTAATCGAGGTAAAATTTACAAAGATTCATTTCACCTTGTTTATGAAACACAGTTGTTATTATTTAAGGCAAAGATTGGCTGTAATAATGACTGAAGGGGAACTGAAGTCAACCCCACCGACTGGCGGGGGGGGGGTGGGCGTCACTGTCACATGGTCAGCTGGAGATGTCAGACCCCTGAACACACCAGCACAGGGTCACAATACAACCAATACACCGGACTGGCAGATGAACCACTGTGTCCTGATCCCAGGCCACTGCACTAACATGCCAAGACATGAGTTTGAATCCTACCGCAGGAGCTGGGAAATTAATGCTGACTTGATGATATTGTAGGGAATAAAAGCGGGCATCAGTGTTGTCACCGGGCTTGTCAGAAACATGCACAAGTCCTTCGTGCGCTGTGAGTGCAGACTCTGATTGACGCAGGTCTTCCCCCTTCTGGATTGGCAACTCTCACTGTTGTTCGAGGGAAAAGAGGGGAGTGGTAGTGATTGGGGACTCAGTCGGGGAACAGGCAGGAGAATCTGTGGATGTGAGTGGGACACCTGAATGGTATGTTGCCTCCTAGGTGCCAGAATCAGGGATGCTTCGGGTCGTGTCTGCAGCATTTTAGAGAGTGAGAGAAAACAGCTGGATATGTTGGTATATTTTGGGACAAATGACACTGGAAGTAAAAACAAAGAGGTCCTGAAAATAGAATTTGGAGAGCTTGGTAGAAAGCTCAGAAGCAGTACCTTCAGGTTTATAATTTCTGGACTGCTGCCTGTGCGACGTGCTGGTGAGGGTAGAAGCAGGATAATTTGGCAGATTAAAGCATGCCTGAGAAGCTGGTGCAGGGGGCAGGGCTTCAGGTTTTTGGATCATTGGGATCTTTTCTGGTGGAGAAATGACCTGCTCAAAAGGGATGGGTTGCACCTGGACCCGAGGGAGAACAATATTCTCACAGAGAGGTTTGATAGAGCTGTTGGGGAGGGTTTAAACTAATTTGTTGGGGGGGGGTGGTTAGGAACGAGTGAAGGGGTAGGACTGATGGCAAAAATGCAAAGATAGTGTGCAGTCAGACTGTCAGATGGGGCAGCCAGATACGAGGACAAAACTGCAGCCAGCAGGGTGAGTATCAGTGCATTAGGGATGCAGAATTAAAAAGAATAGGAAATACAGTACCCAAAGTGTTATATCTCAATGCATGAAGTATAAAGAATAAGGTGGATGATCTTGTTGCATTATTACAGTTTGTCGGGTATGATGTTGTGGCCATCACTGAATCATGACTGAAGGATGGTTGTAGTTGGGAGATGAATGTCCAACGTTACACGTTGTATCAGATGGTTAGGAAGGTAGGCAGAGGGGGTGAAATGGCTCTCCTGGTAAATCAATAGAAAGTTGTAACATAGGATTGGAAGATGTTGATTCCTTGTGGGTTGAGTTAAGGAAATTCAGAAGTGAAAATGACACTGATGACAGTCATATACAGGATCCCAACAGTAGCTGGATGTGGACCACAGATTACAACTGGAAATAGAGAAGGCTGATGAAACAGACAATGTTACAATAGTCATCGGAGATTTCAACAAGCAGGTCAATTGGGAAAACTAGGTTGGTAATGGATCTCAAGAGAGTGAATTTGTTGAATGCCATGTGATAACTTTTTAGAGCAGTTTGTCATTGAGCCAACTTGGGGAACAGCTCTACTGGATTGCGTGTTATGTATTGAACCAGAGGTGATATCTTAGGGAAAAAAAAACCCGAGGAGGCCGTGCTCACAACATGACTGAGTTCAAATAAGGAAAAAGTAAAGTCTGACGTTGTAGTATTCCAGAGGAGTAAAAGAAATTACAGTGGCCTGAAAGAGGAGCTGGCCAAAGTAAATTGGGGGGAGATGTTGTCCGGAATGACAGCAGAGCAGAAATGATGTCAGATTCTGGGAAAATGAGGAAGGTGAAGGATAGATATATTCCAAAAATAAATAAATACTCAAATGGCAAAATAGTACAATCGTGGCTGATAATGCTGATGTAAATGCAAAAGAGTGGGCATACAACAAAGTGAAAATTAATAGGAAGACAGAGAACTGACATGGGTGGTTGGGAAGTTGTTGGAGTCGATTGTCAAGGATGAGGTTACAGAGTACCTGGAGGCATATAACAAGATAGGCAGAACTCAGCATGGTTTCCTTAAAGGAAAATCCTGCCTGACAAACCTATTACAATTTTTTGAGGAATTTACCAGTAGGCTAGACAAGGGAGATGCAGTGGATGCTGTATATTTGGATTTTCAGAAGGCCTTTGACAAGGTGCCACACATGAGGCTACTTAACAAGATAAGAGCCAATGGAATTACGGGAAAGTTACATACGTGGATAGAGCGTTGGCTGATTGGCAGGAAACAGAGAGTGGGAATAAAGAAATCCTATTTTGGTTAGCTGCCGGTTACCAGTGGTGTTCTGCAGGGATCAGTGTTGAGGCTGCAACGATTTGGATTATGGAATCGATGGCTTTGTGGTTAAGTTTGCTGACGATACGAAAATAGGTGGAGGGGCCGGTAGTGCTGAGGAAATAGAGAGTCTGCAGAGAGACTTGGATAGATTGGAAGAATGGGCAGAAAAGTGGCAAATGAAGTATAATGTTGGAAGGTGTATGGTTATGCACTTTGGCAGAAAAAATAAACAGGCAGACTATTATATAAATGGGGAAAGAATTCAAAGTTCTGAGATGCAACGGGAATTGGGAGCCCTCGTACAGGATACCCTTAAGGTTAACCTCCAGGTTGAGTCAGTACTGAAGAAGGCGAATGCAATGTTGGCATTCATTTCTAGAGGAATAGAGTATAGGAGCAGGGATGTGATGTTGAGGCTCTATAAGGCGCTGGTGAGACCTCACTTGGAGTACTGTGGGCAGTTTTGGTCTCCTTATTTAAGAAAGGATGTGCTGACGTTGGAGAGGGTACAGAGAAGATTCACTAGAATGATTCCAGGAATGAGAAGGTTAACATATGAGGAACGTTTGTCCGCTCTTGGACTGTATTCCTTGGAGCTTCGAAGAATGAGGGGAGACCTCATAGAAACATTTTGAATGTTGAAAGGCATGGACAGAGTGGATGTGGAAAAGTTGTATCCCATGATGGGGGAGTCTAGTACGAGGGGGCATGAATTAAGGATTGAAGGGCGCACATTCAGAACAGAAATGCGAAGAAATTTTTTTAGTCAGAGGGAGGTTAATCTGTGGAATTTGTTGCCAAGGGCAGCAGTGGAGGCCTAGTCATTGGGTGTATTTAAGGCAGAGATTGATAGGTATCTGTGTAGCCAGGGCATCAAAGGTTATGGTGAGAAGGTAGGGGAGTGGGACTAAATGGGAGAATGGATCAGCTCATGATAAAATGGCGGAACAGACTCGATGGGCCGAATGGCCAACTTCTGCTCCTTTGTCTTATGGTCTTATAATTGGGAGGCTTTCAGATACCTACAGAGAGGAACTGAAAAGATGATTGGGAGGGGAAAAATGAAATATGATATTGAATTGAACTGAATTGACTTTATTACTTACATCCTTTCTATAAACAAGCAGTAAAAATCTTCCGTCTAAATGTGCAGTTTATAGTAATTTATGATAAATAATATGTATAACATTCTAGTCAATATAACATAGAAATACAGTTGTCTCAGCACGAGTTAATCAGTCTGCTAGCCCGGTGGAAGAAGCTGTCCCCGGACCCTGTTGGTTCTGGCTTTTATGCTGCGGTACCAGTTCCTGTATGGTAGCAACTGGTACAGTTTGTTGTTGGGGTGACTTGGGTCTCCAATGATCCTTCAGGCCCTTTTTACACACCTGTCTTTATAAAACAAGTAAGCAAACAATATCAAGCAACACACATCAAAGTTCCTGGCGAACGCAGCAGGTCAAACAAACAAACAATATCAAATTGATTTTCAAGTATTGTGAAAAAATAAAATAGAGATGAGAGTGGATATAGGACCACTAGAAAATGAGGCTGGATATATAATAACAGGGGACAAAGAGATGATAGATGAACTAAATGAGTATTTTGCATCAGTCTTCACTGTGGAAGACACTAGCACTGTGCCAGATGCTGAAGGGTGCGAGGGAAGAGAAGTGAGTGCGGTTATTGTTAGAAAGGAGAAGGTGCTCAAAAAGTTGAAAGGCCTAAAGGTACATAAGTCACCCGGACCAGATGAACTGCACCCTCGTGTTCTGAAAGAGGTAACGGTAGACATTGTGGAGGCATTTGAAATGATCTTTCAAAAATCATTGGACTCTGATATGGTGCTAGAGGACTGGAAAACTGCAAATATCACTCAACTCTTAGTCATGAGGAAGGCAGCAGAAATGAAGTTATAGACCAGTTAGCCTCACCTCTGTGGGTGGGAAGACATTAGTGTCAATTGTTAAGTATGAGGTAATGGAATACTTGGTGATACTGGACAAGATAGGACACGTTGGCATATAATAAGATTGGTGGAGGGGCCGGTAGTGTTGAGGAAACAGGTAGGCTGTGGAAGGACTTGGATGAGGAGAATGGGCAAGAAAGTGGCAAACGATACACAATGCTGGGAAATTCATGGTCATGCATTGTGGTAGGAGATATAATATGCAGATTATTTAAAATGGGGCGACAATTCAAAAATCTGAGATGCAGATGGATGTGGGGGTCCTTCTGCAGAGCACCCTGAAGGTTAACTTGCAGGTAGAGTCAGTTGTGAGGAAGGTAAATGCAATGTTAGAATTCAGTTCAAGGAGTCTAGTATACAGGAGCAGAGATGTGATGCTGAGGGTTTATAAGGCAATGGTGAGTCATTACCTTGAGTATTGTGAACAGTTTTGGGCTCCTCATCTGCGAAAGGATGTGCTGGCATCGTAGAGGGTCCAGAGGAGGTTCACAAGGATGATTCCAGGAATGAAAGGGTTATCAGACTTGAAACGTTTGATAGCTCTGTGCCTGTACTCACTGGAATTTAGAAAGATGAGGGGGGATCTCACTGAAACTTTTTGAATGTTGAAAGGCCAAGACAGAGTAGATGTGGGAAGGACGTTTCCCATAGTGGGGAAGTCTGGGACAAGAGGGCACAGCCTCAGGATACAGGGGTGTCCTATTTAAAAACAGAGACGCAGAAAAATTTCTTTAGCCAGAGGGTGGTGAATTCAGCCGTGGAGGCCAGGTCGTTGGGCATATTTAAGGCCGAGCTTGACAGGTTCTAGATTGCACACAGTATCAGAGGTTGTGGCGAGAAAGCCGGGGAGTGGGGCTGAGGAGGAGAAGAAAAGGATCAGCTGTGATTGAATGGTGGAGCAGTCACAGTGGGCCAAATGGCCAAATTCTGCTCCTATATCTTATGAGCTTATGGTTATCAGACCACAACATTGAAGCATTGTGAGAATGAGCCCAGACAATGCAACCAGTATTGACATCATTCAGGATTTCATCTCAGGAGAAGCACACACAGCATAACCAGACTGGCAAAACAGCCCGACACACACATACACAGGAAGGATTGGCAGATTGTAGTCAGAGACGCAGCAATGTACGTTGATATTTCCTTCAGTAACCTGGAAACTATTCTCTTCAGACACGGTAATTTATTTATTTAAACAGTTCACACATGTCACACATTGTCAGCACACACCAGACATGTGATGACACACTGTGACATACAAATATTTCAATGTGCACACTCTCCTTCAATATGTACACACAAACACACTGATATTTACCACAAACAACACACACACACACACACACACACACACACAGACACACACACATAATATCTGAGTGTGACACATGGTCAAAGAAATTGGCCCACGTTCCGACTTAGGAATGAAATCTGCCGTCCTTACCCAGTCTGTTCTGTGCAGAGAGCTGCCCTCTGACGTGATGTCACATCAACAGTTCACAGACAGACTCCAGAGTGAGATTCCTCAGGAGGATGATCTGGGAGGGTTTGACGGATATTGAACCCACGGCCAACTTCATCCATCTGCAAGACTAAGGTGTCTTCCTGAGCATGTCCCGTTTGTGTGTGTTTGTCCCAGATCCCTCTAATCACTTCCTATCTATGTACCTGTGTAAATTCATCTGAAAATATTTTAATTTTACCTGTTTCTACAGCATCTGACAGCAAATTCCATCTGCCCACCTCCCTCAGATCCCTCATGAAAATTTTCCCTCTCACTTTCAATCTGAGCCCTCTGGTTCTGTACTCCCGTTTCTCAGAAAAAAGACTCACTTTATCTCAGCCCGTTGTGAATGTATTTACCTCGATAAGGGGTCAACAATCAACGTCCTACACTACAGCTAAATAGCCCAAACTTATCCACTCTCTACTTTCAATCCAAGCCCCCCCAGTCCCGGTAACATCCTCCTGAACCTTCCTGTCCAGGGTAATGATATCCTACACGGGTTGACTCTGTGGTTAAGGAGGCATACGGTGCACTGGCCTTCATCAATTGTGGGATTGAGTTTAAGAGCCGAGAGGTAATGTTGCACGTATATAAGACCCTGGTCAGCCCACTTGGAGTACTGTGCTCAATTCTGGTCACCTCACTACAACTACAGGAAGGATGTGGAAACCAATAGAAAGAGTGCAGAGGAGATTTACACAGATGTTGCCTGTTTTTGCTGGGGTCGGGGACGGTATGCCTTATGAGAATAGGTAGAGTGAACTCGGCCTTTTCTCCTTGGAACGACTAAGGATGAGAGGTGACCTGATCGAGGTGTACAAAATGATGAGAGGCATTGATCGTGTGGACAGTCAGAGGCTTTTTCCCAGGGCTGAAATGGCTAGCATGAGAGGGCATAGTTTGAAGGTGCTTGGAAGGAGATACAGAGATGTCGGAGGTATGTTTTTTATGCAGAGAATGGTGAGTGCGTGGAACGGGCTGCTGGTGGTGGTGCTGCAGCCGGAAACGACAGGGTCTTTTAAGAGACTCATGAATGGCTACATGGAGCTTATAAAAATAGAGGGCCATGGGTAAGGCCTAGGTAGTTCTAAGGTAGGGACATGTTCAACACAGCTTTGTGGGCCGAAGGGCCTGTATTGTGTTCTATGTTTTCTGTGTTTCTATGTTTCACTATATTCGGGGAAGTGGAAATGCAGACAATACCCGAACTGTGGTCTATCATTGATATCATAAATCTTGCTTAAGCTCATGTGGACAGTGTCGAATATGCTAATGAATACAGGACTGAAGGTGTTATATTTGAATGCTCCAGTATACGGAATAAGGTAGATGATGTTGTAGCACAGGTAGAGATTGGCAGGTACAACGTTGTTGGCATCACAGTGTTGTGGCTGAAAGGAGATGCTGGCTTGAAGCCCAACATCCAAGGATACACCTTGTGTTCAAAGGACAGGCAGGTAGGCAGAGGGGATGGGGAGGGCCTGTTGTAAAAAATGAAATAAAATCCTTAGAGAGAGGTGACATAGGATTGGAAGATGTTGAGTCATTGTGGGTAGAGTTAAGAAACTGCAAGGGTAAAAAGACCCTGATGGTAATTATATACAGGCCTCTAAATAGTAGCGAGGATCGAAATGGGATACAAATTACACTAGAAAATGGAAAAAAAAATGCAATGTGACAGTCGGAATGGGGGATTTCAACAAGGAGGTAGATTGGGAAGATCATGTTGGTGCTGCATCCCAAGAGAGGGAATTTGTAGAATGTCCCCAAGATGGCTTTTTAGAACCGCTTGTGGTTGAGTCCAATGGAATAAAGGCAATTCTAGAGTGGGATTTGTATAGTGAACCAGATATGATTTGGGAGACTAAGGGAAAAGAATCTTTAGGAAGCAGTGATCATAAAATGATAGAATTCACCCTGGAGTTTGAGAGGGAGATAAAGTCAGATGTATCGGTATTAGAGTGGAGTAAAGTTAGTTACAGAGGCATGAGGGATGTGCTGACCAAAGTAGATTGGGAGGGGACGCCAGCAGGGATGATTGCAGAACAACAAAGACTGGAATTTCTGGGGGCAATTTGAATCGATAAATCCCAAAGACGGAGGAGTATTATCAACGGAGGATGTGGCAACCTTGTTTAACAAGGGAAGTCAAAGACAGCATAAAAGTGAAAGAGAGGGCATACAATAGAGCAAAAATTAGCAGGATGTTGAAGTATTGAGGAGATTTTGATAATCAACAGAAAGCAATTACAAAGCCCGAAGGAGAGAAAATGAGATATGAGGGAAAGCTTGCCTACAATACTCAAGAGGACACAAAACTCTAAAGAGTAAAAGAGAGGCAAGAGTGGATATTGGACCCCAAGAAAGTGACACTGGAGAGGAGACATGTGACAAAATACATTGTCGAAGTACTTATTTAATATTTTGTGCCAATCCTCACTGTGGAAGATACCAGCTGTATGTCAGAAATGTGAGAGTGTCTGGGGACAGAATTGAGTGTTGTTGATGTTGCTGAGGAGAAAGTGCGTGGGAAGATTGACGGTCTGAGGGTACCTGGACCAGATGGACTACACCCCAGTGTTCGGAAAGAGTTAGCTGAAGAGAATATGGGGGCATTAGTAATGATCTTTCAGGAATCACTAGATAATTGGACATTCAAGATGAATGGAAATTGCAAAGGTCACTTCACTCTTTATGACGGGAGAGCAGCTGAGGAAAGAAAATTACAGGTGAGTTAGTCTGGATGTGGTGTGCTTGGAAAGATGCTGGAGTCCAGTATTAATGGAACTGCTTTTGGGTACATGGAGGCACATGATAAAATAGGGCAAAGACAGCGTGCCTTCCCTGAAGGGGAAATCTTGCCCGACAAATCTGCTGGAATTCTTCGAGGAACACAAAGCCAAGATAGACAAAGAATGATTTGGATGACAGAATTGTTGCCTTTGTGGCCAAGTTGGCAGATGATATGAAGTTAGGTGAAGGGGAAGGTAGTGGTGCAGAAGCTCAGAGTCTGGGGAAGGACAGAGACAGATTCGAAAATGGACAAAGATGTGATCGATGGATTATCGAGTAGCGAAGTCGTGCATGCAATTTGGCAGGCGGAATAAAGGCACAGACGATTTTGTAAACAGTGAGAAAATTCAAAAATCAGAGGTGCAGAAGGGACTTGGGTGTCCTTGTGCAGGATTCCCTGACGGTTAATTGCAGTTTGAGTCAGTGTTAAGGTCAGCAAGCTCAACGTTAGCATTCATTTCGAGAGGATTCGAATAGGATGTCATTCTGAGTGTTTATAAGGCATTGGTCAGACCACACTCGGAGTATTGTGAGCAGTTTTGGGTCCCTTATATCGGAAAAGATGTGCTGGCATTGGAAAGGGTCCAGGAGGTTCACAAGAATGATTTTGGGAATGAACGAGTTAACATATGAGGAGTGTTTGATGGTTTTGGGCTGTACACACGGGAGTTTAGAAGAATGGCTGATTTATTATCCCTCTCAACTCTACTCTCCCGCCTCCTCCCCATTAACATTTGACACCCTGACTAATCAAGAAGTTTACATATCAACTTCTGCTTTTAAAATCACACACGAGAAAATCTGCAGATGCTGGTAATCCAAGCAACACAGGTCCTGATGAAGGGTCTTGGCCTGATCTCACTGAAACCTACCCGGAGAGAGTGGATGTCAGAAGGATGTTTCCTACAGTGGCTGGGTCGAGAACAGAAGGCACAGCCTCTGACTGGAGGATGTCCATTTGGAACAGAGATGAGGAGGAATTCCTTTATCCACAGGATAGTGAATCTGCCACAGGGAATATATTTCATTGAGTATATTTAACGTGAAGCCACACACACAAAATGCTGGAGGAACTCAGCAGGCAAGGAAGCATCTATGGAAAAGAGTGAACTGTTGATGGTTCAGGCTGAAATCCAGCATCAGGACCTGTGTTGTTTAAGGGTCCCTGCAAATTCTCCCCCGTCCAAATGAGGGGCTGCGGGCGATGGGGTTGTGGGAAAGGGGACAAAGAGGTCCTCATCTCCACCTTTATCCCCCGCCAGCTTCTCGTTACGTCTACACACACAGTTCACTTACAGGCTCTCCACCCCTCCCCCACCTGGTTCTGGTTCAATCTGACATTTATCTCTCCACTGCTGGTTCCCATTACCACCTCCTTTACTGTCTCGAACCTTCACACTCCCCCACTCCACACTTCACACTCACAAATGAATGTTAACATTGAATGAAGGGCCTGTTCCTGTGCTGTACTGTTCTATGTTCCCTGTTCCCTGTTCAGAAGAAAGAGAGGAGATCTCAGGGAAACAAAAAATTCTTCTGGGGTCAACAGGCAGGATACAGGGGGGATGTTTCCCCTGTCTGAGGAGTCAAGGGTCAGGGGTCACTGTCTGTTTGGAATTCTCAGCACCCGAAGGGAGAGTGGGGGTTTGGGGGTTCTTATCCATTCAGTTCACAGAGCCATCGCCGTACAACATAGAAATGTGCCCTTCGACCCATCACATCTCTGCTGACCTATTTACCCATCTACATTCATCCCATTGGCCAGCATTAGGTCAGTCTCCTTCTGTGCCTTGCCTATTGAAGTGTCTGTCCAAGTGTCTCTTAAACACAGAGGACTGGAGGCCTGTAACCTGCAGAGGTCGGTGCTGGGGCCGGGGTTGTTTGTCATTTCTATTAATGATTTGGATGATAATGTCGGTGACATATTTAGTAGGTTTGTTAATGACACTAAAATTCATGGTACAGTGGACAGGGAAGAGGGTTATCTCTGTTTACACCGGGCCCTTGATCAACTGTAGAGATGGGTACAGGGAGAATGTTTTAAAATACATCTTGGCAGGGACGTGGATAAGAAAAGGGGAAAGGAGTAATGGGCAAATGGGACTAGCTCACTAGAGCAAGTTGGTCAGCACAAACCAGTTGGGCCGATGGGCCTCCGTGACCTCTAGTTTAAATCTATTCACCCACCCCTTTCCCATCTTAATCCACCCCTTTCCCGCACTCGTTTGCTGTCTATTTCTATCCTTGAGGGAAGATGTCGACCTGAAACGCAGTCTGTTCATCTCTCTCCACACATCCTGCCTGACCCGCTCTGTTCCTGCAGCATTTTGTGTCTGTCTGATCGGGAAATCTCTGCTCTCCGTCCAGTGGAAAATCCTTGGGGAGATATTAGTTGTCCATCCGGCTTCGTTCGTTCAAACCACGAGAAAGGTTCGTGTCGGCCACCCGACCGCGCCTGAGGCCTAGCGGCCTTTCCCCCGATCCCCGGGGTCGCGCTGTCCGAGTCTCCCATCCCCGGGGCCGCGCTGCCCGAATCTCCCCCCCGATCCCCGGGCCGCGCTGCCCGAGTCTCCCCCCGATCCCCGGGGCCGCTCTGCCCGAGTCTCCCCCCGATCCCCTGGGACTCTCTAATTCTCTGCTTCTCCCCCCAGTCTCTGTCACTCTGGATGTGGAAACGGCGCATCCGTGTCTCCAGGTGTCTGAGGATCGGAAGAGTGTGAGATGGACCCGGACCCAGAGGAATCTCCCTGACACCAGGAAGAGATTCACATACTGGGCTTGTGTGCTGGGATCGGAGGGATTCACATCGGGGAGACATTACTGGGAGGTGGAGGTGACGGGGAATCGGGACTGGTGTCTGGGAGTCGCCGCAGAGTCCGTGGAGCGGGAGGGATGGTTCAGACTGAGTCCGGAGACCGGATTCTGGGTCATCGGGCGGGTTGGTGACGTGTTACATCGGGATTGTGACGTGTTCGATGACGAGTTCCCCTCCCCTGAGTCCCGTATCCCTGCCGGTCCCATCCCCGGGACGGTGGGAGTTTATCTCAGTTACCAGTCCGGGACAGTTTCATTTTACAACGCGGAGACCAAGTCCCGTCTCCACACCTTCACTGGGAATAAATTCACGGGGAAACTTTATCCTCTCTTCATGACTGGGGATGGAAACCAGTGGCTGAGAATCTGCTCCGGTTCCGCTCCGGGTCTGTAATCGAGTCGGGTCCTGGGACCGGCGTCAGCAGTAAAGTCCCTGTAAATATAAATGTGCGGAGAGTGAAATAAACACGAGATGAGAATTCTCGATCCGTTAATTTTAACTCGTTCACCGCATCCGACAACGGAGCAAAAACACCACGGATTCACCAGCAGCCGCGGGGCGGCGGGTCCTGAGCTCCCCCGGGTCCTAAAGTCCACCCTCACTGAGACAGGTTAAATGGGACAAGTGGGGGCGGTGCTGACTGGGAGAGGGGGGTCAGGGTGAATCTTGGTAAGACCATAACACACAGGAGCAGAATTAGACCGTTCAGCCCATCGACTCCGCTCTGCCATCCCATCAGGGCTGATCCCGGATCCTACTCAACCCCATACACCTGCCTTCTCTCCATGTATTTTGATGGCCTGATCGATCAGGAAATGATCAACCTCCGCCTTAAATATACCCGCAGACTTGGCCTCCACCGCAGTCTGTGATAGAATATTCCACAGGGTCACTACTCTCTGACTAAAAATATTCCTCCTGACCTCTGTTCAAATAGCCTCCCCTCAATGTTGAGACTGTGTCTCTAGTCAGGATATCCCCACCTCATGAAACAACCTCTCCACATCCACCTTATCTAGTCCTTTCAACACTCGGTAGGTTTCAATGAGACTCCCCTTTCCTTTCTGAGATATGGGACCCAAAACGTTGACAAAACTCCAAGTACGGCCTAACTTTTGTCTTATAAAGGCTCAACATTATCTCCTTGCTTAAATATTCTATTCCACTTCAAAGAAAACCCAGCATTGCATTTCCCTTCTTTACCACAGACTCAAAATGTGAAATAACCTTCTGGAACTCTTGCAGGAGAACTCCTAAGCCCCCTGCACCTGTGAATTTTCTGTCTATTTAAATAATACTGAGCAATATTATTCCTTGGACCAAAATGCATGATCATATATTTCCCAACACCGTACTCAATCTGCCGCCTTTTATTTTAACCACTCCTCGAATTTGTCTAAATCCTGCTGCAATCGCATTGCTTCCTCAGCACTACCTACCCCTGCACCTATCTTTACATCATCCACAAACTTTGCCACAAAGCCATCAATTACATTATATAAATCTTTTACAAACAATGTGGCAGTCCCAAAACTGGCCCCTGAGGAACACCACCAGTCACTGGCAGCCAACCTGAAAAAGCACTATTTATTCCAACAGGCTACCTCCTGCCTGTCAGCCATTCCTCTGTCCATGCCAGTATCTTTCCTGTAATGCCATAGGATTTTATAGTGTTCAGCAGCCTCGTGTGTGCTACCTTATCAAAGGCCTTCTGAAAATCCAAGTAAATGATATCCACTGCCTCTCATTTGTCCACCCTCCTTTTCACTTCCTCAAAGACCTCTAAAGGTTTGTTAGGCCCGGTTTTCTTTCACAGAAATCATGCTGACATTGACTTATTTTATCATTATTCTCCAAACACCTTGAAAACCCAACTTCGATAAAAGGCTACAGTACTTTCTCTACCACTGAGGTCAGGCTAACTGGCCTATAATTTCCTTTCTTTTGCCTTTCTCCCTTCTTAAGGAGTGCAATTTTCTATTTTCCAGTCCTACAGGACCATGCCAGAATCCAGTGATTCTTGAAAGATCGTGACCAATGCATCCATTATCTCTTCAACATCCCTCAGGACTCTGGGATGTAGTCCATCTGGTCCAGATGACTTATCCACCTTAAGACCCTTGAGTTTGTCCAGCTCTTTTTCCTTTGTAATAGCAAAGTCACTCAATCCTGCTGTGTCTTCCACAGTGAAAATTGTTGGAAAGTATTCATTAAGTTCATCTGCCATTTCTTTGTCCCCCATTACGATCTCACCAGTATTATTTTCCAGTGGTCCAATACCAACTGTCATCTCCCTTTCACTCCTTTTTTAACTGGGAAAAAATCTCTGAGTGTCCTGCTTTATATTATTGGCTAGTTTGCCTCACGTTTCATCTTTAACATTCTTATCGCTTTTTAGTTGCCTTTTGTTGGATTTTCAAAGCATCCAATAATCAAGCATCCCACTCACTTTTGCTACCTGAAATGACATTTCCTCAGGTTTTACACAGTCCTAAACTTCCCTTGTCAGCCACGGGTGCCTACCCCCGCCATTTGAGAACCTCTTCCATGTGCCAAACATACTCTAATGCAATTTAAAGCAGTGCACAGGGCCCATATGTCTAAAGATAAATTAGCCCGTTTTTATTCCCACATAAACCCTATTTGTGACAGATGTCACTCTGAGGTGGCTTCCTTAACTCATATGTTTTGATCCTGTCCTGTTTTGGAAAATTTCTGGAAAGATATTTTTGATATTGTTTCAACAGTTTTGCGTTTTGATTTACAACCTCATCCTATTAGGCAATTTTTGGTTTGCCAATGATAGAACATAGACTTTTATCCTCTTCAGCCTGTCGGATGATCGCATTTGTTACTTTAATGGCCGGAAGATCCATTTTATTGAACTGGAAGGAGACCAATCCTCCTACCAGATTTCAATGGTTTTCCCAAACTATATCATGTTTAAATTTAGAAAAAAATCAGAAGTGACATTTTTGATCCTTCAGTTAAATTTGAAGAGACTTGGAAACCATTTATACAACATTTTCATGTGATGTAATTTGACCTTTCCGAATCCTTCTTATTAACTTAAAATATATGAATAGAGGAACGGAGTTGACGACAGTACTGAACGTGTTCGATGTATGATATTGGTCTAGCCTTGTTTTGTTCCGTTTGCTTTTTTTTTGTGGGGGGGGGTAAGTAGTTAGATTTTTGGGGGGTTTTCTTTGTATTTTTTTTTCTTTTGATTTCTTTCTTCTCTATGATTAATTATATTAAGAGTTTGGAAGTCTATTATACCTGTATTATTTGAAATCTTTTTTTGTACATTCTTAACAACAATAAGATTATTCCAATCTCTCTCTATCAATATTGTTATTCTGTTTATAATTTTGGAAAATTAATAAAAGGATTTATAAAGAAAGAAAGAACTTCTTCTGTGGGACATGTCTATCCTGCACCTTGCAAACTATTCCCAGATGCTTCAGCCACCCGTCATCCCACCAGTATCCCCCTCCAATTCACCTCAGCAAGTTCCTCTCTCATGCCTCTGTAATTCCCATTATTCCTTTGCGAGACTGATACATGTGACTTAGGCTTCTCCCTATGAAATTTCAGTATGAATTCAATTATATTATGATCACTGTCACTGACGGGTTCCTTTACTTTAAACTCCTGAATAAGGTCAGGGTTATTGTACAACACCCAATGAAGGATGACCTTTCCCCAAGTCGGCCCAAGCACAAGCTGCTCTGAAAAGCCTTCTCGTAGGCATTCAACAAATTCCCTCTCTTGTGATCCGACACCAACCTGATTTTCCCAATCCCCTTGCATATTGAAATCTCTCATTACAATTGTGACATTACCATTATTACACGCCCTTTCCCCACTAAATACTGTGAATTAAATTAAAGTCACTCCCAGAACTTAATAATGATTTTATCTGAAAACTATCTATCCCCCAAATTTGTACTGAGACTGCAATTGATTTTTCAGCCTCATATGCTTCACACTGAAATAGTATGTGTTTAACATTTTCATAATGTCAAAATGTACATGACACAGAATGATGTTTTCCAATTAGATACAAGGTATAATTAATCATAGTGTGGGCAGTTTTAAGTTGTGGTAATATAATTCTTTCCCTTCTTGTTTTAAGGCCTTCTTCTATAAACCCATCAGGTTTATGTATTCTGTAAAAGTGTCTGTCCTTATGTCCATTATAGAACATAGAACATAGAATAGTACAGCACAGTACAGGCCCTTCGGCCCACAATGTTGTGCCCAGCCTCAAACCCTGCCTCCCATATAAGCCCCCACCTCAGATTCTTCCATATACCTGTCTAGTAGTCTCTTAAACTTCACTAGTGTATCTGCCTCCACCACTGACTCAGGCGGTGCATTCCACGCACCAACCACTCTCTGAGTGAAAAACCTTCCTCTAATATCCCCCTTGAACTTCCCACCCCTTACCTTAACGCCATGTCCTCTTGTATTGAGCAGTGGTACCCTGAGGAAGAGGCGCTGGCTATCCACTCTATCTATTCCTCTTATTATCTTGTACACCTCTCTCATGTCTCCTCTCATCCTCCTTCTATCCAAAGAGTAAAGCCCTAGCTCCCTTAATCTCTGATCATAATGCATACTTTCTAAACCAGGCAGCATCCTGGTAAATCTCCTCTGTACCCTTTCCAATGCTTCCACATCCTTCCTATAGTGAGGTGACCAGAACTGGACACAATATTCCAAGTGTGGCCTAACCAGAGCTTCATAGAGCTGCATCATTAGATCGCGACTCTTAAACTCTATCCCTCCTCTTATGAAAGCTAACATCCCATAAGCTTTCTTAACTACCCTATCCACCTGTGAGGCAACTTTCAGGGATCTGTGGACATGCACCCCGAGATCCCTCTGCTCCTCCACACTACCAAGTATCCTGCCATTTACTTTGTACTCTGTCTTGGAGTTTGTCCTTCCAAAGTGTACCACCTCACACTTCTCCGGGTTGAACTCCATCTGCCACTTGTCAGCCCACTTCTGCATCCTATCAATGTCTCTCTGCAACCTTCGACAATCTTCTACACTGTCTACAACACCACCAACATTTGTGTCGTCTGCAAACTTGCCAACCCACCCTTCTACCCCCACATCCAGGTCGTTAATAAAAATCACGAAAAGTAGAGGTCCCAGAACAGATCCTTGTGGGACACCACTAGTCACAATCTTCCAATCTGAATGTACTTCCTCCACCACCACCCTCTGCCTTCTGCAGGCAAGCCAGTTCTGAACCCACCTGGCCAAACTTCCCTGGATCCCATGCCTTCTAACTTTCTGAATAAGCCTACCGTGTGGAACCTTGTCAAATACCTTACTAAAATCCATATAGATCACATCCACTGCACTACCCTCATCTATATGCCTGATCACCTCCTCAAAGAACTCTATCAGGCTTGTTAGACACGATCTGCCCTTCACAAAGCCATGTTGACTCTTCCTGATCAGACCATGATTCTCTAAATGCCTATAGATCCTATCTCTAAGAATCTTTTCCAACAGCTTTCCCACCACAGACGGAAGGCTCACTGGACTATAATTACCCGGACTATCCCTACTACCTTTTTTGAACAAGGGAACAACATTCGCCTCCCTCCAATCCTCCGGTACCATTCCCGTGGACAACAAGGACATAAAGATCCTAGCCAGAGGCTCAGCAATCTCTTCTCTCGCCTCGTGGAGCAGCCTGGGGAATATTCCATCAGGCCCCGGGGACTTATCTGTCCTAATGTATTTTAACAACTCCAACACCTCCTCTTCCTTAAGATCAGCATGCTCCAGAACATCACCCTCACTCATATTGTCCTCACCATCAGCAAGTTCCCTCTCATTGGTGAATACCGAAGAGAAGTATTCATTGAGGACCTCGCTCACTTCCACAGCCTCCAGGCACATCTTCCCACCTTTATCTCTAATCGGTCCTACCTTCACTACTGTCATCCTTTTTTTCTTCACATAATTGAGGAATGCCTTGAGGTTTTCCTTTACCCTACTCGCCAAGCCCTTTTCATGCACCCTTCTTGCTCTTCTCAGCCCCTTCTTAAGCTCCTTTCTTGCTTCCCTATATTCCTCAATAGACCCATCTGATCCTGGCTTCCTAAACCTCATGTATGCTGCCTTCTTCCTCCTGACTAGATTTCCACCTCACTTGTCACCCATGGTTCCTTTACCCTACGATTCTTTATCTTCCTCACCGGGACAAATTTATCCCTAACATCCCGCAAGAGATCTCTAAACATCGACCACATGTCCATAGTACATTTCCCTGCAAAAACGTTATCCCAATTCACACCCGCAAGTTCTAGCCTTATAGCCTCATAATTTGCCTTTCCCCAATTAAAAAAATTCCTGTCCTCTCTCATTCTATCCTTTTCCATCAAAATGCTAAAGGCCAGGGAGCGGTGGTCACTGTCCCCCAGATGCTCACCCACTGAAAGATCTGTGACCTGAACCGGTTCATTACCTAGTACTAGATCTAGTTTGGCATTCCCTCTGGTCGTCCTGTCTACATACTGTGACAGGAATCCGTCCTGGACACACTTAACAAACTCTGCCCCATCTAAACCCTTGGAACTAATCAAGTGCCAATCAATATTAGGCAAGTTAAAGTCACCCATGATAACAACCCTGTTATTTTTGCACCTTTCCAAAATCTGCCTCCCAATCTGCTCCTCTGTAATCTCTGCTGTTATCAGGGGTCCTATAGAATACCCTCAACAGAGTAACTGCTCCCTTCCTGTTCCTGACTTCCAACCATACTGACTCAAAAGAGGATCCTGCTACATTACCCACCCTTTCTGTAGCTGTAATAGTATCCCTTACCAGTAATGTCACCCCTCCTCCCCTTTTTCCGCCCCCTCTATCCCTTTTAAAGCACTGAAATCCAGAAATATTGAGAATCCATTCCTGCCCTCGTGCCAGCCAAATCTATATAATGGCCACTACATCATAATTCCATGTATGTATCGAAGCTCTCAGTTCATCACCTTTGTTCCTGATGCTTCTTGCATTGAGGTACACACATTTCAGCTCTGCTACCTTACTACTTTTACACAGTTTATTCTGCTACTCTTTGCTCAAAGCCTCTCTGTATGTTAGATCTGGCTTTACTCCATGCACTTCTTTCACTGCTCTATCGCTCTGGGTCCCATCACCCTCGCAAATTAGTTTAAACCCTCCCGACCCATGCTAGCAAGCCTACCTCTCGAGTTCTGGTGCAACCCACCAATCTGTACAGATCCCACCTTCCCAAGAAGAGATCCCAATGCTCCAAAAATCTAAAACTCTGCTCCCTGCACCAACCCCTCAGCCACGCATTCAACTGCCATCTCCTTCAATTCTTACCATCACTGTCACGTAGCACTGGCAGCAATCCTGAGAACGCCACCTTTGAGGTCCTGTTCTTCAGCCTTCTGTCTAGTTACCGAAACTCGCATTTCAGGACCTCATCCCTCTTCCTGCCTATGTCGTTGGTCCCAACATGTTTCCCTCTCGTACCCGGATGTCGTGCACCCGGTCAGAGACATCCTGGACCTTCGCACCCGGGAGGCAACAAACCATGCGGGTGTCCTTCTCACGTCCACAAAATCTCCTGTCTGCTCCCCTGACTATAGAATCTCCAATGACGACTGCTCTCCTCTTCTCCGTCCCACCCTTCTGCACCACAGGTTCAGTCTCAATGCCGGAGGCCCTGCCACCGTAGCTCACACCTGGTCGGTCGTCCCCGCCAACAGTATCCAGGACTGAAGTAAAACATTTGTTCGCTAGAATAGCGCGTGGGGGGATTGTTATGGAACAAAACGGAGTCATGACATCTGATAATGAAATGCAAAAACCTGTTTCCCCACTGAACCGAGTCTCATCAAGATGTTCCAATTCCAGTGTTTTGAAAAATATTACTGATAAGCTCCATCAGTTGGACCCTAGACCGCAAGAAACAAGTGAAGGAGCTAATCGACAAGCATGGAAATGTATTTTGTGACATTTTGAAATGGTGCACATATGCAGTGCGTCACGTCGTTATAAATTCAGTCCAGCCCATGAAACAGCATCTTTACAGAGTGAACCTTGAGAAAAGTAAAATGTTTGAGCAAGAAATTAGAAACTAGAAAGAACAAGGAAGGAGAATGCATGACTGTATTGATAGAGTGGGGAAGGCTAAATACCTTACAAAGATTGACCTGTTAAAAGGATGCTGGGGTGTTTCTTTAACAGAGAGGGCTAAAGAGATATCAGCATTTGGGACACCATCTGGACCGTATGAACATAATGTTTTACCCTTCGGGATGAAAAATGCACCAGGGACATTTCAAAGAATGATCAGCTCTGTGATTGGAGGTTTAGAAAACACAGAGGTTTATAGCAATGATTGACAGGTCTGGAATGACACATGGGAAGAGCATATATCAGCAGTAGAAAAACTAAATGACAGACTTTCCAAGGCCAATCTTACCGTGAACTTTTATAAGAGTGAAATTGATCATGCTACTGTTATTTATCTTGACTATGTAGTAGGCCAGGGTCAACTGGCTCCTGTTCAGGCCAAGGTTCAAGCTGTTGCTGAGGTTCCTGTTCTGACCGGCAAGAAAGCTTTAAGAAGGTTTTTAGGAATGGTTGGGTATTATCGTAAGTTTTGTAAGAAATTTGCTGACATCGCTGTCCCCCTAACAAGATTCCCAGGGAAGAGTGAAAGATTTGTCTGGAATGACTTTTGCCAGGAGGCATTTGAACATCTGAAAACCATCCTGTGTTATCATCCTCTGCTCAAAGCTGCTGACTTTTTGAAACCATTCGCGATTGGAACCGATGCTAGTTACGAAGCTGTCGGGGCGGTACTGTTACAGAGGGTGTGGATGACATTGAACATCCAGTAGCTTATTTCTCAAAGTAATTCTCAGAGAACTTATTCAACTGTTGAAAAGGAATTGTTAGCACTTATTCTGGCTTTACAACATTTTAAGGTCTATGTTCAGAGACCTCAAAATCTGCCTGTTGCCCAGAGACCGCTTGTGGTTTACATGGACTATAATCCGTTGGTGTTTCGAACTAAGATGAAGGATAAGAATAGAAGGTTGTTAAATTGGAGTCTGATATTGCAAGAATGTGACTTAAAAAAACAAGCATGTGAAGGTACTGACAATATTAGAGCTGATTGTTTATCCAGATGTTAAGTTGGAAACTGTACAGATTTTTGCTCTGTCATCTGATGATCAACATGTATTGTTTCAAACTCTGTAATGTACACTTAGACGGGGAAAAAATTGCCTTTTTCAATTTTTTTTCTCTCTCTGAAGAAACGGGTGTGACGGGGTCCTATAAATTGTGCTCGATTCCCCCTATGAACTGTGCTTTTGAAAGAGAGAGAGAGAGTTATTTAACACCGACATGTGCTTTTGAAAGAGGCAGAGAGACGCAGACCGCTCACAGGTTGTTTGTACTTTCTTCAAGGACATCGCCTGCTTATATTCTTCCACAGACAGAGAAGGGCGGAGTTATTTGAGAGACAGTCGGCGCTCAGCACGGGAAGATAAAATAGGTCAGATGATATAGACCTCAGATACATGTTTTGGACACTGAATGAGCTTTGCTGTGCCCGCAGAAAAAGCGGGTTTTTTGGAGGATCGATCAGTGGCTCTTGCGGTGAAAAGAAAAGGCAGTGACCGGTGGGGAGTTGTCCATGTGTCCACCCTTGCCTGGCTGATAGCTCCACCATAGAAAACCGGTCCCCATTGTTGAAGTCACAGTCGGTGACTATTAAAGGATTTCGGAGGGCAAAGGGAAGATCGACGGCGTCAGCTCACCTGAAGATTCAAATCCCTCTCTCGCTCTCTCTCCATCACTACTCAACTCAATACCACGGACTGAACTGAACTGAACTTTACTCATCATCGTAAGACAGTATCTCCTTACCCCAAACTTGTACGTGACAGTTGGAAGAGATATCGGACTGGAAGTGGGGAATCTAATAGAGGACAGATGTGCAGCGCCTCCGTCTGGTGATCCACCCTCTTTTAATTCTTCTATTGTCTTCTTTACTTCACCCTACACCCTCCTTCCGGTTGAACCTATCACCTTGTGTTTCTCCCTCTCATCCCCACAACCTCTAAGCCTGACTTCTCATCTTTATTCCACCAGCCCTGCTGGTTTCCCATCTATGTACTCCCTTTCATAGATGCTGCATAGCCTGCTGAGTTCCTCCAGCAATATTGTGTGTGTTACTAGTTACCCTGACACCCCTTCTCTTCTTGCCTGCCCATCACCTTTCTCTGATTCTAGTAATCCTTCCTTTCGTCAGTATTCCACTCTACTCTCCTATTAGATTCGTTCTTCTGCAGCTCTTGAACTTTTCCAACTCTCATCTCCCAGCTTCCGATTTCAATTCCATTCCATCCCACCAACATTGCCCCACATCTACCAACTACCAACTTCAACTTCGACCACTTCCCTCAATTTATCATTCTAGCATCTATCCCCGTCCTTTACGGTGCTGATGAAGTGTCATTTTACAAAACGTTGACGGTTGTCTGTTAACTGTCGTGTTGTCCACAGCGGACATGTCATTGCGGCTGGACACCGCCAGGTGGGAGTGTTGCTCACAGCGGACCTGTCTTTGTGGTAGGACTCACCCGGTAGGCATGTTGTCCATTGCGGTCCGGTCATGCGGCAGGACACCACCAGATGGGAGTGTTATCAACAAGGGACCGGCCATTGCGGCGGAAAACCTCCAAATGAGAATGCTGTCACAGAGGACCTGCCATTCCGGCAGGACACCACTAGGTGGGAGTGTTATAAACAAGGGTCCGGCCATTGGCGGCAGGAAACCTCCAGGTGAGAATGCTGTCACAGAGAACCTGCCATTCCGGCAGGACACCACTAGGTGGGATAATTGCCTACTGTTCTCAACCAGGTAACTACAGGCCGGTGAGGCTGACATCAGAAGTGCTAAATCTATTAGATGATCTAAGGGCAAGTCCTGCCAAATGGCCTCGGCCCGACATGTCGAATGTACTCTTTTCCATAGATACTGCCTGGCCTGCTGAGTTCCTCCAGCATTGTGTCTGTGTGTTGCTCGGATTTCCAGCATCTGCAGATTTTCTCTTGTTTGTGACAATCAGTTGCATTCATTTTTTACGGACAGGAAGGCCGGTTTACCATTTTATCTGGAACTGGACACTTTAGTTTTGAACACTATGAGTGCGATGTTGTACTATGAATATGTTGCCCACTGTGCTCGAAATGTTTTTGTTCTATTTGTGTTCCTTCTCATAAAATGTGTGAATGATTTGTGTTTCTGTTGTTGTGAGCGCGGCTTTGCCATGTGTCTGTGATGATGTTGCCGGTATGTTTATCAGAGCAGCTGTGTTTAATGTCATTTTCTGTTCACAACTGTAAAGGAGAAGAAAGCAATTGTTACTCCGGATCAGATGCAGCAACAAAAAAGGAAACACACAATGATAAAGAACAATAATAAAAATACAATAAATATAAACACATAGGATAGCTTATATGCACAGATTGATTGTATGTCCTTAAAGTGACGCCTGGCTGTACATAAGATGACTGACAGGAATGATAAAGTAGTGGTGGTTGCAGGTGTGCAGGAGTGGGTTAGTGGGAGGAGGTGTTGAATAACTTTGCTTCTTGGGGCGAGTAACTGTTTTGAGTAACTGGGGCGTTTCTGGTGTGGATGCAATGTAGCCTCCTCCATGACGGGATTGGGGCAACAGCCCGTGAGTCGGGTGGGTGGGATCCTTCATGATGTTACCGGCCTTTAGGCCACCTTTTTGTATCCATCTCCCTGATGGTGGACAGGCTGATGTCACTGATGCTTTGGGCAGTTTGGACCGCCAGTTCAGAGCCTTCCTGTCAGCCCTAGTGCAGTTTCCGTACCGTGCAGTGATGCAACGAGTTAGGATACTCTCCACTGCGCACCTGCAGATTGAAATGAGTGTGGATATACAGTGCACAGCCCAGCTCTCTGCAGCCTCCTCAGAAAGCAGAGGGTTGGTGAGTTTACTGTGACGGTGTAGGATGTGTTCTGGCACCATGAGAGTTTGACACTGCTGACAGTTTCCAGTGCCACGTCACTGATGTAAAGAGCGATGTGAGAGGTGCGAGTTCTCCCAAAGTCAATAACCATCTCCTTTATCCTGCTGACATTGAGGAAGAGGCATCAGGCTCAGCGCTCTTCCACCTCCTCTCTGTCGGCCATCTCACAGTTGTTGGCGATGAGCCCCCCAAGTGTGGTGTCACAGGCGACCCTGACGATGTGATTACTCAGGTGTTTGACTGTGGAGTCATGTGTAAGCAGAGTGTACAGCAACGGGCTCAGCACTCAGCCGTGGGGACACCGTGCTGAGGAGGACAGGAGACAGGAACAGTTGTACATCCTGACATCTGACGGAGAGTGACATGAGGGGTTGTGTTTGGTATTTCAAATTCTTCTTTCTGTTCTTCACTCAATGACATCTCTGCTGATACACCCTCTGGGAGGCATCACTGTCACATGGTCAGCTGGAGATGTCAGACCCCTGAACACACCAGCACATGGTCACAATACAACCAATACACGGGACTGGCAGATGAACCACTGGGTCCTGATCCCAGACACACTGCACTAACACGCCAAGACATGAGTTTGAATCCTACTACAGGAGCTGGGAAATTAATACTGATTTTATGATATTGTAGGGTGTGAAAGCAAATAACACCGTAACACACACAGGCCATCATAGTGTGACACACGGTCAAAGAGCCAGGTTAAAATTCCTATTCAGGAATGAAATCTGCCGTCCTTACCTAGTCTGTCTGTTCTGTGCACTGAGCGACTTCACAGACAGACTCCGGGGTGAGATTCCACAGGAGGATGATCTGGGAGGGTTTGGCAGATGTTGAACCCACGGCCCACTTCATCCATCTGCTGGACTATGATGTCTTCTTGAGCATGTTCTATTTGTGAGTGTTTGTCCCATTTCCCTCTGTGTACTGTCCAAATGTATTTTAAAATATTTTAATTACACCTGTTTCTACAGCTTTTTCTGACAGCAAATTCCATCTGCTCACCTCCCTCTCCCTTTCTTTGAGAATTTTACCCTATAGATCGCCTTTCACCTTAATTCTAAGCCCCCTGGTTCTCTACTCTTATGTCCTGGGTAAAAAGACTCTCACTTTATCTCGGCCTCCTATGGTTTTATAGAGTTGGATAAGGGGTCATTCCTCAACATCCTACACTACAGGGAATTACCCCGAGCACATCCAATCTGTCTCTTTTTAACCCGAGCCTCCCAGTCATTGTAACCCCACCCTCCACACCCTGAAGCTTCCTGGTCCAGTGTAATCACACCACTCCCAGAGTCGGGGCAGCAGAAATGCAGACAATACCACCAGTGTGGTCTTTCATCAACATCATAGACCTTGCTTAAGTTCCTGTGGACAGTGTCGAATAGGCTGATGAATACAGGACTGAAGGTGTTATATTTGAATGCTCCAGTATACGAAATAAGCTAGATGATGTTGTAGCACTGGTAGAGATTGACAGCTACAGCGTTGTTGGCATCACTAAGTTGTGGTAGAAAGGAGATCCTGGCTTGAAACTCAACATTCAAGTATACAGCTTGTATTCAAAGGACAGGCAGGTCGGCAGAGGGAATGGAGAGGGTTTGTTGGTTAACATTGAGATCAAATCCTTAGAGAGAGGTGACATCAGTTTGGAAGATGCAGAATCTTTGTGGGTACCGGCGCTACAGCATCAATAAGAAACGGTAAGGGTGAAAAGACTCTGATGCGAGTTATATACAGGCCTGCAAATAGTGACCTGGATACAACAGGGATACAAATTACAGCAGGAGATGGAAAAGGCATGTAAAAAGGGCAGGGTGGTAATAGGAATGGGGGATTTCAATATGCAGGTAGATTGGGAAAATCAGGTTTGTGCCGCATCCCAAGAGAGGGAATTTGTAGAATGCCCCCGAGATGGCTTTTTATAACAGCTTGTGGTTGAGCCCAATGGGAGAAAAGGCAATTCAGGAGTGGGATTTGTAAAACAAATTAGATATATTTAGGGAGCTTAAGGTTAAATAACCCTACAGAAACAGTGATTTTGAAATGATAGAATTTACGCCGCAGTTTGAGAGGGAGAAGATAAAGTCGGATGTATCAGTATTAGAGTAGAGAAAAGGGAATGACAGAGGCATGAGGGAGGAGCTGACCAAAGTAGGTTGGAAGTGGACAAGAACAGGGACGATGGCAGAACAGCAACGGTTGGAGTTTCTGGGGGCAATTTGGAAGGCATGGGATTGACACGTCCTGAATATGAAGAACTATTCCAAAGGGAGAATGAGGTAACTGTGGAAGGTAACACAGAAGTCACAGACAGCATGAGGTAACACGAGAAGTCACAGACACCATAAAAGCGAAAGACAGGGCATACAAAGTCGCAAAAATTAGCAGGATGTTGGAGAATAGAGAAGGTTTTGAAAACCAAGAGAAAGTAACAAAAATGCAATCAGAAGAGAAGAGATATGAGGGAAAACAAGCCAACAATGAAAAAGAGAACACAAAAATGTAAAGAGTAAAAGCCAGGTGAGAGTGGCTATCGGACCCCTAGAAAATGAGGCCGGAGAGGTAGGAATGGGAGACAGAGACATGACAATGGTACTTATTTAGTATTTTGTGTCAATCCTCACTGGAAGATACTGTACAAGAAGTTTGTCAGAAATGTGAGTGTCAGGGGACAGAAATGAGTGTTGTTGTTATTACTCAGGAGAAAGTATGTGGGAAGATGAAAGGTCTGAAGGTAAATAAATCCCCTGAACCAGTTGAACTACACCGGTGTGTTCTGAAGGAGGCAGCTGAAGAGAATGTGGAGGCATTAGTAATGATCTTTCAAGAAACTGCAAAGGTCACTTTACTCTTTTAGAAGGGAGAGCAGGTGAGGGTCCAGTGAGATGGAGGAACTAAGGGAAATACATGTTAGTAGGGAAGTGGTGTTAGGCAAATTGAAGGGATTAAAGGCAGATAAATCCCCAGGGCCAGATGGTCTGCATCCCAGAGTGCTAAAGGATGTAGCCCAAGAAATAGTGGATGCATTAGTGATAATTTTTCAAAACTCTTTAGATTCTGGACTAGTTCCTGAGGATTGGAGGGTGGCTAATGAAACCTCGCTTTTTTAAAACAAGCAGGGAGAGAGAAACCGGGCAATTATAGACCGGTTAGCCTAACATTGGTGGTGGGGAAAATGCTGGAGTCAGTTATGAAAGATGTGATAACAGCACATTCAGAAAGCGGTGAAATCATCGGACAAAGTCAGCATGGATTTGTGAAAGAAATATCATGTCTGACGAATCTCATAGAATTTGTTGAGGATGTAACTAGTAAAGTGGATAGGGGAGAACTAGTGGATGCGGTATATTTGGATTTTCAAAAGGATTTTCACAAGGGCCTACACAGGAGATTAGTGTGCAAACTTAAAGCACGGGGTATTGGGGGTATGGCATTGATGTGGATAGAGAATTGGTTGGCAGACAGGTCACAAGAAGTGGGAATAAACGGGACCTTTTCAGAATGGCAGGCAGTGACTAATGGGGTACCGCAAGGCACAGTGCTGGGACCCCAGTTGTTTACAATATATATTAGTGGCTTAAAATTAGTGAGGGAATTAAATGCAGCATCTCCAAATTTGCGGATGACACGAAGCTGGGCAGCAGTGTTAGCTGTGAGGAGGATGCTAAGAGGATGCAGGGTGGCTTGGATAGGTTAGGTGAGTGGGCAAATTCATGGCAGATGCAATTTAATGTGGATAACTGTGAGGTTATCCACTTTGGTGGCAAGAACAGGAAAACAGATTATTATCTGAATGGTGGCCGATTAGGAAAAAGGGAGGTGCAACAAGACCTGGGTGTCATTGTACACCAGTCATTGAAAGTGGGCATGCAGGTACAGCAGCCGTTGAAAAAGGCGAATGGCATGCTGGCATTCATAGCAAGAGGATTCGAGTACAGGTTCAGGGTGGTACTACTGCAGTTGTACAAGGGCTTGCTGAGACCACACCTGGAGTACTGTGTGCCGTTTTGGTCCCTTAATCTGAGGAGGACATTCTTGCCATAGTGTGAGGACAAAGAAGGTTCGCCAGATTGATTCCTGGGATGGCAGGACTTTCATATGATGAAAGACTGTATCGACTAAGCTTCTCCTCTCTGGAATTTAGAAGATTGAGGGGGATCTTATTGAAACATATAAAATTCTAAAGGGATTGGACAGGCTAGATGCAGGAAGATTGTTCCCGATGTTGGGGAAGTCCAGATCGAGGGGTCACAGTTTGAGGATAAAGGGGAAGCCTTTTAGGACCGAGATGAGGAAAAACTTCTTCACACAGAGAGTGGTGAATCTGTGGAACTCTCTGCAACAGGAAACAGTTGAGGCCAGTTCATTGGCTATATTTAAGAGGGAGTTAGATATGGCTAAAGGGATCGGGGGTATGGAGAGAAGGCTGGTACAGGGTTCTGAGTTGGATGGTCAGCCATGATCATACTGAATGGTGGTGCAGGCTCAAAGGGCCGAATGGCCTACTCCTGCACCTATTTTCTATGTTTCTATGAAAAGAACTTATAGGTGTGTCAGTCTGGATGTGGTGTGACTGGGAAGATGTTGGAGTCCATTATTAAGGACGAGCTTTTGGGTACATGGAGGCACATGATAAAATAGACCAAAGACAGCACGGATTCCCTTAAGGGGAAATCTTGCCGGACGAATCTGTTGGAATACTTCGAGGAGCACAAAGCCAAGATAGACAAAGAATGATTTGGAACAGTATTGATGCCTTTGTGGCCGGGTTTCCGGAGAATATGAAAAAGGTGAATGGGCAAGTCGTGCTGCGGAAGACAGATCAGGAAAATGGGCAAAAGAGTGATAGATGGATTATCGAGTAGGGAAGTCATACATGCATTTGGTAGAAGGAATAAAGGCATGAATGATTTAGTAAACAGGGAGAAAATTCAAAATTCTGAGGTGCAAAGGGAGTTGGGTGTCCTTGTGCAGGATTCCCTAAAGGTTAACTTTTAGTTCGAGTCAGTGGTAAGATCGGCAAACTCAATGTTAGCATTCATTTTGTCAGAATTAGAATGCAGGAGCAAGGGTGTAATGCTGATGTTTTATAAGGCATTTGTCAGACCACACTTGGAGTATGTGAGCAGCTTTGGGTCCCTTATATAGGACAAGATGTGCTGGCATTGGAGAGGTTCACGAGAATGATTCCCTGAATGAAAGGGTTAACATATGAGGAGTATTTGGCGGTTCTGGGCCTGTACTCACTGGAGTTTAGAAGAATGGCTGATTTATTATCCCTCTCAACACTATTCTCCTACCCCTTCCCCATAACTTTTGACACCCTGACTAATGAAGAACCTATCAACTTCAGCTTTAAATATGAAACAGGAGAAAATCAACAGATGCTGTTCCCCAAGCAACAACCCTCCTGATGAAGGGTCTCGGCCTGATCTCTCTGAAACCTGTCTGGAGACAGTTGATGTCGGGAGGATGTTCCCGATAGTGGGTGGGTCGAGAACAGAAGGCACAGCCCCTGATTAGATAATGTCCATTTAGAACAGAGATGAGGAGGAATTCCTTTAGCCACAGGACAGTGAATCTGCCACAGGCAGCTGTGGAGTCCAAATAATTGAGTATATTTAAAGCGGAGCAACAAACACAAAATGCTGGAGGAACTCAGCAGGCCAGGAAGCATCTATGGAAAAGAGTAAACAGTCGACAGTTCAGACTGAAACTCTTCATCAGGGCTTTTGTTGCTTAAGGGTCCCTGAAAATTCCTCCCCTTTCCTCTTGAGGGGCTGCGGGTGATGAGGTTGTGGGAGAGGGGACAAAGGGATCCTCATCTCCACCTTTGTCCCCCGTCACCTTCTCGTTACGTCTACACACACAGTTCACCCACAGGCTCTCCACCCCTCCCCCAGCAGGTTCTGGTTCAATCTGCCGTTTATCTCTCCGCTGCTGGTTCCCATTATCAACTCCTTTACTGTCTCAAACCTTCACACTCCCCCACTCCACACTTCACACTCACAAATGAATGTTAACATTGAATGAAGGGTCTGTTCCTGTGCTGTACTGTTCTATGTTCTCTGTTCCCTGTTCAGAAGAAAGAGAGGAGATCTCAGAGAAAGAAAAAAATCTTTCTGGGGTCAACGGGCAGGATACAGGGGGGACGTTTCCCGTGTCTGAGGAGTCAAGGGTCAGGGGTCACTGTCTGTTTGTATTTCTCAGCACCCGTGGGGGGAGGCGGAGGGGATTTGGGGGTTCTTAGCCATTCAGTTCACAGAGCCATCGCCGTACAGCATAGAAATGTGCCCTTCGACCCATCACATCTGTGCTGACCTATTTACCCATCTACATTCATCGCATTGGCCAGCATTAGGTCAGTCTCCTTCTGTGCCTTGCCTATTGAAGTGTCTGTCCAAGTGTCTCTTAAACACAGAGGACTGGAGGCCTGTGACCTGCAGAGGTCGGTGCTGTGGCCGGGGTAGTTTGTCATTCCTATTAATGATTTGGGTGCGAATGTTGGTGACATAGTTGGTAGGTTTGTGGGTGACACTAAAATTCATGGTATAGTGGACAGCAAAGAGGGTTATCTCTGTTTACACCGGACCCTTGATCAACTGTAGAAATCCCTACAGTCACAATGTTTCTAAATTCATCTTGGCAGGGACGTGGATCTGTTTAAGTCCATTCACTCACTCCCTTCCCATCTTAATCCACTCCCTGCCCGCACTCGTTTGCTGTCTATTTCTGTCCTTGAGGGAACGTTACGACCTGAAACGTAAACTGTCCATCTCTCTCCACTCATACTGCCTGACCTGCTCGTTGCTCCAGCATTTTGTGTCTGTTTGATCGCGAAATCTCTGCTCACCGTCCACCGGAGCCCTTTGGGGAGACATTAGTTGTCCATCCGCTTTCCCTGGTTCAAACCACGGGGAAGGTTCGTGTCGGCCACCCGACCGCGCCTGAGGCCCAGCGGATTTTCCACCGGTCCCGGGACCGCGCTGCCCGAGTCTCCCCCCGATCCCCGGGGCCGCGCTGCCCGAGTCTCCCCCGATCCCCTGGGCCGCCTTGCCCGAGTCTCCCCCCGATCCCCGGGACCACTCTGTCCGAGTCTTCCCCCGATCCCCGGGGCCGCGCTGCCCGAGACTCCCTCCGATCCCCGGGGCCGCGCTGCCCGAGTCTCCCCCCGATCCCCGGGGACTCTCTAATTCTCTGCTTCTCACCCCAGTATCTGTCACCCTGGATGTGGAAACGGCGAATCCGCGGCTCGAGGTGTCTGAGGATCGGAAGAGTGTGAGACGGACCGAGACAAAGAGGGATCACCCTGTCACCGGGAAGAGATTCGCAAACTGGGCTTGCGTGCTGGGATCGGAAGGATTCACATCGGGGAGACATTACTGGGAGGTGGAGGTGACGGTGAATCGGGTCTGGTGGCTGGGAGTCGCCGCAGAGTCTGTGGAGAGGAAGGGACGGGTCAGACTGAGTCCGGAGACCGGATTCTGGGTCATCGGGCGGATTTATGACGTGTTATATCGGGATTATGACGTGTTCGATAATCTACCCTCCCCTGAGTCCCGTCTCCCTGCCGGTCCCATCCTCGGGAGGGTGGGAGTTTATCTCAGTTACGAGTCCGGGACAGTTTCATTTTACAACGCGGAGACCAAGTCCCATCTCCACACCTTCACTGGGAATAAATTCACGGGGAAACTTTATCCTTTCTTCATGACTGGGGATGGAAACCAGTGGGTGAGAATCTGCTCTGGTTCCGCTCCGGGTCTGTAAACGGGTCGGGTCCCGGGACCGGCGTCAGGAGTAAAGTCCCTGTAAATATAAATGTGCCGGGAGTGAAATAAACACGAGATCAGAATTCTCGATCCGTTAATTTTAACTCGTTCACCGCGTCCGACAACAGAACAGAAACACCGCGGATTCAGCAGCAGCCGCGGGCGGCGGGTCCTGAGCTCCCCCGGGTCCTAAAGTCCACTCGCACTGAGACAGGTTAAATGGGACAGGTGGGGGTGGTGCTGACTAGGAGAGGGGGGTCAGGGTGAATCTTGGTCAGACCATAACACACAGGAGCAGAATTAGGCCGTTCAGCCCATCGACTCCGCTGCGCCATTCCATCATGGCTGATCCTGGATCCCACTCAACCCCATACACCTGCCTTCTCACCATGTCGTTTGATGGCCTGATCGATCAGGAAATGATCAACCTCCGCCTTAAATATACCCACAGACTTGGCCTCCACCGCAGTCTGTGATAGAGTATTCCACAGGGTCACTACTGTCTGGCTAAAAATATTCCTCCTGACCTCGGTTCGCAAGGTCTCCCCTCAATGTTGAGACTGTGTCCTCTCGTCTGGATATCCCCACCACATGAAACAACCTCTCCACATCCACCCTATCTAGTCCTTTCAACACTCGGTAGGTTTCAATGAGACTCCCCTTTCCTTTCTGAGATATGGGACCCAAAACGTTGACAAAACTCCAAGTACGGCCTAACTTGTGTCTTATAAAGGCTCAGCATTATCTCCTTGCTTAAATATCCTATTCCACTTCAAAGAAAACCCAGCATTGCATTTCCCTTCTTTACCACAGACTCAAAATGTGAAATAACCTTCTGGAACTCTTGCAAGAGAACTCCTAAGCCCCCTGCACTTGTGAATTTTCTGTCTATTTAAATAATACTGAGCAATATTATTCCTTGGACCAAAATGCATGATCATATATTTCCCAACACTGTATTCAATCTGCCACCTTTTATTTTAACCACTCCTCGAATTTGTCTAAGCCCTGCTGCAATCGTATTGCTTCCTCAGCACTACCTACCCCTGCACCTATCTTTACATCATCCACAAACTTTGCCACAAAGCCATCAATTACATTATATAAATCTTTTACAAACAATGTGGCAGTCCCAGAACTGACCCCTGAGGAACACCACTAGTCACTGGCAGCCAACCTGAAAAAGCACTATTTATTCCCACTCGCTGCCTCCTGCCTTTCAGCCATTCCTCTGTCCATGCCAGTATCTTTCCTGTAATGCCATAGGATTTTATAGTGTTCAGCAGCCTCGTGTGTGCTACCTTATCAAAGGCCTTCTGAAAATCCAAGTAAATGATATCCACTGCCTCTCATTTGTCCACCTTCCTTTTCACTTCCTCAAAGACCTCTAAAGGTTTGTTAGGCCCGGTTTTCTTTCACAGAAATCATGCTGACATTGACTTATTTTATCATTATTCTCCAAACACCTTGAAAACCCAACGTCGATAAAAGGCTACGATACTTTCTCTACCACTGAGGTCAGGCTAACTGGCCTATAATTTCCTTTCTTTTGCCTTTCTCCCTTCTTAAAGAGTGCAATTTTCTATTTTCCAGTCCTACAGGACCATGCCAGAATCCAGTGATTCTTGAAAGAATGTGACCAATGCATCCATTATCTCTTCAACATCCCTCAGGACTCTGGGATGTAGTCCATCTGGTCCAGATGACATCCACCTTAAGACCTTTGAGTTTGTCCAGCTCTTTTTCCTTTGTAATAGCAAAGTCACTCAATCCTGCTGTGTCTTCCACAGTGAAAATTGTTGGAAAGTATTCATTAAGTTCATCTGCCATTTCTTTGTCCCCCATTACGATCTCACCAGTATTATTTTCCAGTGGTCCAATATCAACTGTCATCTCCCTTTCACTCCTTTTTCAACTGGGAAAAAATCTCTGAGTGGCCTGCTTTATATTATTGGCTAGTTTGCCTCACGTTTCATCTTTAACATTCTTATCGCTTTTTAGTTGCCTTTTGTTCGATTTTCAAAGCATCCAGTAATCGAGCATCCCACTCACTTTTGCTACCTGAAATGACATTTCCTCAGGTTTTACACAGTCCTAAACTTCCCTTGTCAGCCACGGGTGCCTACCCCCGCCATTTGAGAACTTCTTCCATGTGCCAAACATACTCTAATGCAATTTAAAGCAGTGCACAGGGCCCATATGTCTAAAGATAAATTAGCCCGTTTTTATTCCCACATAAACCCTATTTGTGACAGATGTCACTCTGAGGTGGCTTCCTTAACTCATATGTTTTGATCCTGTCCTGTTTTGGAAAATTTCTGGAAAGATAGTTTTGATATTATTTCAACAGTTTTGCGTTTTGATTTACAACCTCATCCTATTAGGCAATTTTTGGTTTGCAAATGATAGAACATAGACTTTTATCCTCTTCAGCCTGTCGGATGATCGCATTTGTTACTTTAATGGCCGGAAGATCCATTTTATTGAACTGGAAGGAGACCAATCCTCGCATTAGGGTTAAGGTTAGGGTTAGGTTGAGAGTATGCGGGCAGTGGGCAAATCAGCCCTCTTGTGCTTTTTGATCTCCTCACTTGAGATTCAATTTCACGCGACCCTGCCACTTTGATCTGGCCCACGCCTTCATTAACCAGGTCCAACACTTGCCTTTCTTGGATCTTGCCCCTCCTGACAAAGGTAATCGGGTTTGTGGGGGAGTGGCCAGGGTTAGTCGGGGTGTGCCTAGGGTTTGTGGGGGTGTGGCATGATCTCTGGGATGTGCCGAGGGTTTGTAGGGGTGTGTGCCCCCTTGGACTTTAGGATTAGGTTTGAGTGTTGGGCTGGTGGATGTATATGTGTGACTGGGAGAGGTAAGGCTGCAGAGTTTTGAGTGGTGAGGTATGAGGTGCTATTGGGCTTAGGCTTGTGTGGTAAAGCTAGGTGAATCTGGCCCATGCCTTTCATTATCATGGTCCGACACCACTTGGTTCAATGGACCGGGTGTGCACTGGGACACATCATCAGTACTGCATCCGCGGATCATGGGGTGTTTCGGGTCTTTCATCATTAGACACCCTCCCCGAGACGACCCAGCCAGAGTTGATCAAGCTCGGCTTGTGTTTTCCCATGGAACAGGATAATGAGAGGCATGTAACTATGAGGGTAATGACGTTTTTCAACATCATTACCTGGCATCTGTATGCCTGGGGATGCATGGGTTAAATTGACAGTGTTTACTGGGAATTCGGTGTCTCTGCACCTGAGTTTAGTGGTGACTTGTTTTCTGTGGACCCAGCTTGGGTTTAACTTTCTGGTTCTCTCTTGCCGTTTGGGCATCTGGGCTTTGTTCTTGGCATTTTGTCGACCGGGAGAATGAAGAGCGTGTCACTGTTAGGTTAGGTTGAGAGTATGCGGGCAGTGGGCAAATCAGCCCTCTTGTGCTTTTTGATCTCCTCACTTGAGATTCAATTTCACGCGACCCTGCCACTTTGATCTGGCCCACGCCTTCATTAACCAGGTCCAACACTTGCCTTTCTCGGATCTTGCCCCTCCTGACAAAGGTAATCGGGTTTGTGGGGGAGTGGCCAGGGTTAGTCGGGGTGTGCCTAGGGTTTGTGGGGGTGTGGCATGATCTCTGGGATGTGCCGAGGGTTTGTAGGGGTGTGTGCCCCCTTGGACTTCGGATTAGGTTTGGTTGAGAGTATGCGGGCAGTGGGCAAATCAGCCCTCTTGTGCTTTTTGATCTCCTCACTTGAGATTCAATTTCACGCGACCCTGCCACTTTGATCTGGCACACGCCTCCATTAACCAGGTCCATCACTTGCCTTTCTTGGATCTTGCCCCTCCTGACAAAGGGAATCGGGTTTGTGGGGGAGTGGCCAGGGTTAGTCGGGGTGTGCCTAGGGTTTGTGGGGGTGTGGCATGATCTCTGGGATGTGCCGAGGGTTTGTGGGGGTGTGTGCCCTCGCATTAGGGTTAGGGTTAGGTTGAGAGTATGCGGGCAGTGGGCAAATCAGCCCTCTTGTGCTTTTTGATCTCCTCACTTGAGATTCAATTTCACGCGACCCTGCCACTTTGATCTGGCCCACGCCATCATTAACCAGGTCCAACACTTGCCTTTCTTGGATCTTGCCCCTCCTGACAAAGGTAATTGGGTTCGTGGGGGTGTGGCCAGGGTTAGTCGGGGTGTGCCTAGGGTTTGTGGGGGTGTGGCATGATCACTGGGATGTGCCGAGGGTTTGTGGGGGTGTGTGCCCCCTTGGACTTTAGGATTAGGTTTGAGTGTTGGGCTGGTGGATGTATATGTGTGACTGGGATAGGTAAGGCTGCAGAGTTTGGAGTGGTGAGGTATGAGGTGCTGTGGCGCATAGGCTCATGTGGTGAAGCCAGGTGAATCTGGCCCATGCCTTCGCATTAGGGTTAGGGTTAGGTTGAGAGTATGCGGGCAGTGGACAAATCAGCCCTCTTGTGCTCTTTGATCTCCTCACTTGAGATTCAATTTCACGCGACCCTGCCACTTTGATCTGGCCCACGCCTTCATTAACCAGGTCCAACACTTGCCTTTCTTGGATCTTGCCCCTCCTGACAAAGGTACTCGGGTTTGTGGGGGTGTGGCCAGGGTTAGTCGGGGTGTGCCTAGGGTTTGTGGGGGTGTGGCATGATCACTGGGGTGTGCCGAAGGTTTGTGGGGGTGTGTGCCCCCTTGGACTTTAGGATTAGGTTTGAGTGTTGGGCTGGTGGATGTATATGTGTGACTGGGAGAGGTAAGGCTGCAGAATTTTGAGTGGTGAGGTATGAGGTGCTATGGGGCTTCGGCTTGTGTGGTGAAGCCAGGTGAATCTGGCCCATGCCTTTCATTATCGTGGTCCGACACCACTTGGTTCAATGGACCGGGTGTGCACTGGGACACATCATCAGTAATGCATCCTCGGATCATGGGGTGTTTCGGGTCTTTCATCATTAAACACCCTCCCCGAGATGACCCAGCCGGAGTTGATCAAGCTCGGCTTGTGTTTTCCCATGGACCAGGATAATGACAGGCATGTAACTATGAGGGTAATGTTGTTTTTAAACATCATTACCTGGCATCTGTATGCCTGGGATTGCATGGGTTAAATTGGCAGTGTTTACTGGGCATTCGGTGTCTCTGCACCTGAGTTTAGTGGTGACTGGTTTTCTGTGGGCCCAGCTTGGGTTTAACTTTCTGGTTCTCTCTCGCCGTTTGGGCATCTGGGCTTTATTCTTGGCATTTTGTCGACCGGGAGAATGAAGAGCGTGTCACTGTTAGGTTAGGTTGAGAGTATGCGGGCAGTGGGCAAATCAGCCCTCTTGTGCTTTTTGATCTCCTCACTTGAGATTCAATTTCACGCGACCCTGCCACTTTCATCTGGCCCACGCCTTCATTACCCAGGTCCAACACTTGCCTTTCTTGGATCTTGCCCCTCCTGACAAAGGTACTCGGGTTTGTGGGGGTGTGGCCAGGGTTAGTCGTGGTGTGCCTAGGGTTTGTGGGGGTGTGGCATGATCACTGGGGTGTGCCGAGGGTTTGTGGGGGTGTGTGCCCCCTTGGACTTTAGGATTAGGTTTGAGTGTTGGGCTGGTGGATGTATATGTGTGACTGGGAGAGGTAAGGCTGCAGAATTTTGAGTGGTGAGGTATGAGGTGCTATGGGGCTTCGGCTTGTGTGGTGAAGCCAGGTGAATCTGGCCCATGCCTTTCATTATCCTGGTCCGACACCACTTGGTTCAATGGACCGGGTGTGCACTGGGACACATCATCAGTAATGCATCCTCGGAGCATGGGGTGTTTCGGGTCTTTCATCATTAAACAGCCTCCCCGAGATGACCCAGCCGGAGTTGATCAAGCTCGGCTTGTGTTTTCCCATGGACCAGGATAATGAGAGGCATGTAACTATGAGGGTAATGACGTTTTTAAACATCATTACCTGGCATCTGTATGCCTGGGGATGCATGGGTTAAAATGACAGTGTTTACTGGGCATTCGGTGTCTCTGCACCTGAGTTTAGTGGTGACTTGTTTTCTGTGGACCCAGCTTGGGTTTAACTTTCTAGTTCTCTCTTGCCGTTTGGGCATCTGGGCTTTGTTCTTGGCATTTTGTCGACCGGGAGAATGAAGAGCGTGTCACTGTTAGGTTAGGTTGAGAGTATGCGGGCAGTGGGCAAATCAGCCCTCTTGTGCTCTTTGATCTCCTCACTTGAGATTCAGTTTCACGCGACCCTGCCACTTTGATCTGGCCCACGCCTTCATTAACCAGGTCCAACACTTGCCTTTCTCGGACCTTGCCCCTCCTGACAAAGGGAATCGGGTTTGTGGGGGTGTGGCCAGGGTTAGTCGGTGTGTTCCTAGGGTTTGTGGGGGTGTGGCATGATCACTGGGATGTGCCGAGGGTTTGTGGGGGTGTGTGCCCCCTTGGACTTTAGGTTTAGGTTTGAGTGTTGGGCTGGTGGATGTATATGTGTGACTGGGAGAGGTAAGGCTGCAGAGTTTGGAGTGGTGAGGTATGAGGTGCTATGGGGCTTAGTGGTGAAGCCAGGTGAATCTGGCCCATGCCTTTCATTATCATGGTCCGACACCACTTGGTTCAATGGACCGCGTGTGCACTGGGACACATCATCAGTAATGCATCCTCGGATCATCGGGTGTTTCGGGTCTTTCATCATTAAACACCCTCCCCGAGTTGACCCAGCCGGAGTTGATCAAGCTCGGCTTGTGTTTTCCCATGGACCAGGATAATGAGAGGCATGTAACTATGAGGGTAATGACGTTTTTAAACATCATTACCTGGCATCTGTATGCCTGGGATTGCATGGGTTAAATTGACAGTGTTTACTGGGCATTAGGGTTAGGATGCATTAGGGTTAGGGTTAGGTTGAGAGTATGCGGGCAGTGGGCAAATCAGCCCTCTTGTGCTTTTTGATCTCCTCACTTGAGATTCAATTTCACGCGACCCTGCCACTTTGATCTGGCCCACGCCTTCATTAACCAGGTCCAACACTTGCCTTTCTTGGATCTTGCCCCTCCTGACAAAGGTAATCGGGTTTGTGGGGGAGTGGCCAGGGTTAGTCGGGGTGTGCCTAGGGTTTGTGGGGGTGTGGCATGATCACTGGGATGTGCCGAGGGTTTGTGGGGGTGTGTGCCCCCTTGGACTTTAGGATTAGGTTTGAGTGTTGGGCTGGTGGATGTATATGTGTGACTGAGATAGGTAAGCCTGCAGAGTTTGGAGTGGTGAGGTATGAGGTGCTGTGGCGCATAGGCTCATGTGGTGAAGCCAGGTGAATCTGGCCCATGCCTTTCATTATCGTGGTCCGACACCACTTGGTTCAATGGACCGGGTGTGCACTGGGACACATCATCAGTAATGCATCCTCGGATCATGGGGTGTTTCGGGTCTTTCATCATTAGACACCCTCCCCGAGACGACCCAGCCAGAGTTGATCAAGCTCGGCTTGTGTTTTCCCATGGAACAGGATAATGAGAGGCATGTAACTATGAGGGTAATGACGTTTTTCAACATCATTACCTGGCATCTGTATGCCTGGGGATGCATGGGTTAAATTGACAGTGTTTACTGGGAATTCGGTGTCTCTGCACCTGAGTTTAGTGGTGACTTGTTTTCTGTGGACCCAGCTTGGGTTTAACTTTCTGGTTCTCTCTTGCCGTTTGGGCATCTGGGCTTTGTTCTTGGCATTTTGTCGACCGGGAGAATGAAGAGCGTGTCACTGTTAGGTTAGGTTGAGAGTATGCGGGCAGTGGGCAAATCAGCCCTCTTGTGCTTTTTGATCTCCTCACTTGAGATTCAATTTCACGCGACCCTGCCACTTTGATCTGGCCCACGCCTTCATTAACCAGGTCCAACACTTGCCTTTCTCGGATCTTGCCCCTCCTGACAAAGGTAATCGGGTTTGTGGGGGAGTGGCCAGGGTTAGTCGGGGTGTGCCTAGGGTTTGTGGGGGTGTGGCATGATCTCTGGGATGTGCCGAGGGTTTGTAGGGGTGTGTGCCCCCTTGGACTTCGGATTAGGTTTGGTTGAGAGTATGCGGGCAGTGGGCAAATCAGCCCTCTTGTGCTTTTTGATCTCCTCACTTGAGATTCAATTTCACGCGACCCTGCCACTTTGATCTGGCACACGCCTCCATTAACCAGGTCCATCACTTGCCTTTCTTGGATCTTGCCCCTCCTGACAAAGGGAATCGGGTTTGTGGGGGAGTGGCCAGGGTTAGTCGGGGTGTGCCTAGGGTTTGTGGGGGTGTGGCATGATCTCTGGGATGTGCCGAGGGTTTGTGGGGGTGTGTGCCCTCGCATTAGGGTTAGGGTTAGGTTGAGAGTATGCGGGCAGTGGGCAAATCAGCCCTCTTGTGCTTTTTGATCTCCTCACTTGAGATTCAATTTCACGCGACCCTGCCACTTTGATCTGGCCCACGCCATCATTAACCAGGTCCAACACTTGCCTTTCTTGGATCTTGCCCCTCCTGACAAAGGTAATTGGGTTCGTGGGGGTGTGGCCAGGGTTAGTCGGGGTGTGCCTAGGGTTTGTGGGGGTGTGGCATGATCACTGGGATGTGCCGAGGGTTTGTGGGGGTGTGTGCCCCCTTGGACTTTAGGATTAGGTTTGAGTGTTGGGCTGGTGGATGTATATGTGTGACTGGGATAGGTAAGGCTGCAGAGTTTGGAGTGGTGAGGTATGAGGTGCTGTGGCGCATAGGCTCATGTGGTGAAGCCAGGTGAATCTGGCCCATGCCTTCGCATTAGGGTTAGGGTTAGGTTGAGAGTATGCGGGCAGTGGACAAATCAGCCCTCTTGTGCTCTTTGATCTCCTCACTTGAGATTCAATTTCACGCGACCCTGCCACTTTGATCTGGCCCACGCCTTCATTAACCAGGTCCAACACTTGCCTTTCTTGGATCTTGCCCCTCCTGACAAAGGTACTCGGGTTTGTGGGGGTGTGGCCAGGGTTAGTCGGGGTGTGCCTAGGGTTTGTGGGGGTGTGGCATGATCACTGGGGTGTGCCGAAGGTTTGTGGGGGTGTGTGCCCCCTTGGACTTTAGGATTAGGTTTGAGTGTTGGGCTGGTGGATGTATATGTGTGACTGGGAGAGGTAAGGCTGCAGAATTTTGAGTGGTGAGGTATGAGGTGCTATGGGGCTTCGGCTTGTGTGGTGAAGCCAGGTGAATCTGGCCCATGCCTTTCATTATCGTGGTCCGACACCACTTGGTTCAATGGACCGGGTGTGCACTGGGACACATCATCAGTAATGCATCCTCGGATCATGGGGTGTTTCGGGTCTTTCATCATTAAACACCCTCCCCGAGATGACCCAGCCGGAGTTGATCAAGCTCGGCTTGTGTTTTCCCATGGACCAGGATAATGACAGGCATGTAACTATGAGGGTAATGTTGTTTTTAAACATCATTACCTGGCATCTGTATGCCTGGGATTGCATGGGTTAAATTGGCAGTGTTTACTGGGCATTCGGTGTCTCTGCACCTGAGTTTAGTGGTGACTGGTTTTCTGTGGGCCCAGCTTGGGTTTAACTTTCTGGTTCTCTCTCGCCGTTTGGGCATCTGGGCTTTATTCTTGGCATTTTGTCGACCGGGAGAATGAAGAGCGTGTCACTGTTAGGTTAGGTTGAGAGTATGCGGGCAGTGGGCAAATCAGCCCTCTTGTGCTTTTTGATCTCCTCACTTGAGATTCAATTTCACGCGACCCTGCCACTTTCATCTGGCCCACGCCTTCATTACCCAGGTCCAACACTTGCCTTTCTTGGATCTTGCCCCTCCTGACAAAGGTACTCGGGTTTGTGGGGGTGTGGCCAGGGTTAGTCGTGGTGTGCCTAGGGTTTGTGGGGGTGTGGCATGATCACTGGGGTGTGCCGAGGGTTTGTGGGGGTGTGTGCCCCCTTGGACTTTAGGATTAGGTTTGAGTGTTGGGCTGGTGGATGTATATGTGTGACTGGGAGAGGTAAGGCTGCAGAATTTTGAGTGGTGAGGTATGAGGTGCTATGGGGCTTCGGCTTGTGTGGTGAAGCCAGGTGAATCTGGCCCATGCCTTTCATTATCCTGGTCCGACACCACTTGGTTCAATGGACCGGGTGTGCACTGGGACACATCATCAGTAATGCATCCTCGGAGCATGGGGTGTTTCGGGTCTTTCATCATTAAACAGCCTCCCCGAGATGACCCAGCCGGAGTTGATCAAGCTCGGCTTGTGTTTTCCCATGGACCAGGATAATGAGAGGCATGTAACTATGAGGGTAATGACGTTTTTAAACATCATTACCTGGCATCTGTATGCCTGGGGATGCATGGGTTAAAATGACAGTGTTTACTGGGCATTCGGTGTCTCTGCACCTGAGTTTAGTGGTGACTTGTTTTCTGTGGACCCAGCTTGGGTTTAACTTTCTAGTTCTCTCTTGCCGTTTGGGCATCTGGGCTTTGTTCTTGGCATTTTGTCGACCGGGAGAATGAAGAGCGTGTCACTGTTAGGTTAGGTTGAGAGTATGCGGGCAGTGGGCAAATCAGCCCTCTTGTGCTCTTTGATCTCCTCACTTGAGATTCAGTTTCACGCGACCCTGCCACTTTGATCTGGCCCACGCCTTCATTAACCAGGTCCAACACTTGCCTTTCTCGGACCTTGCCCCTCCTGACAAAGGGAATCGGGTTTGTGGGGGTGTGGCCAGGGTTAGTCGGTGTGTTCCTAGGGTTTGTGGGGGTGTGGCATGATCACTGGGATGTGCCGAGGGTTTGTGGGGGTGTGTGCCCCCTTGGACTTTAGGTTTAGGTTTGAGTGTTGGGCTGGTGGATGTATATGTGTGACTGGGAGAGGTAAGGCTGCAGAGTTTGGAGTGGTGAGGTATGAGGTGCTATGGGGCTTAGTGGTGAAGCCAGGTGAATCTGGCCCATGCCTTTCATTATCGTGGTCCGACACCACTTGGTTCAATGGACCGCGTGTGCACTGGGACACATCATCAGTAATGCATCCTCGGATCATCGGGTGTTTCGGGTCTTTCATCATTAAACACCCTCCCCGAGTTGACCCAGCCGGAGTTGATCAAGCTCGGCTTGTGTTTTCCCATGGACCAGGATAATGAGAGGCATGTAACTATGAGGGTAATGACGTTTTTAAACATCATTACCTGGCATCTGTATGCCTGGGATTGCATGGGTTAAATTGACAGTGTTTACTGGGCATTAGGGTTAGGATGCATTAGGGTTAGGGTTAGGTTGAGAGTATGCGGGCAGTGGGCAAATCAGCCCTCTTGTGCTTTTTGATCTCCTCACTTGAGATTCAATTTCACGCGACCCTGCCACTTTGATCTGGCCCACGCCTTCATTAACCAGGTCCAACACTTGCCTTTCTTGGATCTTGCCCCTCCTGACAAAGGTAATCGGGTTTGTGGGGGAGTGGCCAGGGTTAGTCGGGGTGTGCCTAGGGTTTGTGGGGGTGTGGCATGATCACTGGGATGTGCCGAGGGTTTGTGGGGGTGTGTGCCCCCTTGGATTTTAGGATTAGGTTTGAGTGTTGGGCTGGTGGATGTATATGTGTGACTGGGAGAGGTAAGGCTGCAGAGTTTGGAGTGGTGAGGTATGAGGTGCTCTGGCGCATAGGCTCGTGTGGTGAAGCCAGGTGAATCTGGCCCATGCCTTTCATTATCGTGGTCCGACACCACTTGGTTCAATGGACCGGGTGTGCACTGGGACACATCATCAGTAATGCATCCTCGGATCATGGGGTGTTTCGGGTCTTTCATCATTAAACACCCTCCCCGAGATGACCCAGCCGGAGTTGATCAAGCTCGGCTTGTGTTTTCCCATGGACCAGGATAATGAGAGGCATGTAACTATGAGGGTAATGACGTTTTTAAACATCATTACCTGGCATCTGTATGCCTGGGGATGAATGGGTTAAATTGACAGTGTTTACTGGGCATTCGGTGTCTCTGCACCTGAGTTTAGTGGTGGCTTGTTTTCTGTGGACCCAGCTTGGGTTTAACTTTCTGGTTCTCTCTTGCCGTTTGGGCATCTGGGCTTTGTTCTTGGCATTTTGTCGACCGGGAGAATGAAGAGCGTGTCACTGTTAGGTTAGGTTGAGAGTATGCGGGCAGTGGGCAAATCAGCCCTCTTGTGCTTTTTGATCTCCTCACTTGAGATTCAATTTCACGCGACCCTGCCACTTTGATCTGGCCCACGCCTTCATTAACCAGGTCCAACACTTGCCTTTCTTGGATCTTGCCCCTCCTGACAAAGGTAATCGGGTTTGTGGGGGAGTGGCCAGGGTTAGTCGGGGTGTGCCTAGGGTTTGTGGGGGTGTGGCATGATCACTGGGATGTGCCGAGGGTTTGTGGGGGTGTGTGCCCCCTTGGATTTTAGGATTAGGTTTGAGTGTTGGGCTGGTGGATGTATATGTGTGACTGGGAGAGGTAAGGCTGCAGAGTTTGGAGTGGTGAGGTATGAGGTGCTCTGGCGCATAGGCTCGTGTGGTGAAGCCAGGTGAATCTGGCCCATGCCTTTCATTATCGTGGTCCGACACCACTTGGTTCAATGGACCGGGTGTGCACTGGGACACATCATCAGTAATGCATCCTCGGATCATGGGGTGTTTCGGGTCTTTCATCATTAAACACCCTCCCCGAGATGACCCAGCCGGAGTTGATCAAGCTCGGCTTGTGTTTTCCCATGGACCAGGATAATGAGAGGCATGTAACTATGAGGGTAATGACGTTTTTAAACATCATTACCTGGCATCTGTATGCCTGGGGATGAATGGGTTAAATTGACAGTGTTTACTGGGCATTCGGTGTCTCTGCACCTGAGTTTAGTGGTGGCTTGTTTTCTGTGGACCCAGCTTGGGTTTAACTTTCTGGTTCTCTCTTGCCGTTTGGGCATCTGGGCTTTGTTCTTGGCATTTTGTCGACCGGGAGAATGAAGAGCGTGTCACTGTTAGGTTAGGTTGAGAGTATGCGGGCAGTGGGCAAATCAGCCCTCTTGTGCTTTTTGATCTCCTCACTTGAGATTCAATTTCACGCGACCCTGCCACTTTGATCTGGCCCACGCCTTCATTAACCAGGTCCAACACTTGCCTTTCTTGGATCTTGCCCCTCCTGACAAAGGTAATCGGGTTTGTGGGGGAGTGGCCAGGGTTAGTCGGGGTGTGCCTAGGGTTTGTGGGGGTGTGGCATGATCACTGGGATGTGCCGAGGGTTTGTGGGGGTGTGTGCCCCCTTGTACTTTAGGATTAGGTTTGAGTGTTGGGCTGGTGGATGTATATGTGTGACTGGGATAGGTAAGGCTGCAGAGTTTGGAGTGGTGATGTATGAGGTGCTATTGGGCTTAGGCTTGTGTGGTGAAGCTAGGTGAATCTGGCCCATGCCTTTCATTATCGTGGTCCGACACCACTTGGTTCAATGGACCGGGTGTGCACTGGGACACATCATCAGTAATGCATCCTCGGAGCATGGGGTGTTTCGGGTCTTTCATCATTAAACAGCCTCCCCGAGATGACCCAGCCGGAGTTGATCAAGCTCGGCTTGTGTTTTCCCATGGACCAGGATAATGAGAGGCATGTAACTATGAGGGTAATGACGTTTTTAAACATCATTACCTGGCATCTGTATGCCTGGGATTGCATGGGTTAAATTGACAGTGTTTACTGGGCATTAGGGTTAGGATGCATTAGGGTTAGGGTTAGGTTGAGAGTATGCGGGCAGTGGGCAAATCAGCCCTCTTGTGCTTTTTGATCTCCTCACTTGAGATTCAATTTCACGCGACCCTGCCACTTTGATCTGGCCCACGCCTTCATTAACCAGGTCCAACACTTGCCTTTCTTGGATCTTGCCCCTCCTGACAAAGGTAATCGGGTTTGTGGGGGAGTGGCCAGGGTTAATCGGGGTGTGCCTAGGGTTTGTGGGGGTGTGGCATGATCTGTGGGATGTGCCGAGGGTTTGTGGGGGTGTGTGCCCCCTTGGACTTTAGGATTAGGTTTGAGTGTTGGGCTGGTGGATGTATATGTGTGACTGGGAGAGGTAAGGCTGCAGAGTTTTGAGTGGTGAGGTATGAGGTGCTATTGGGCTTAGGCTCATGTGGTGAAGCCAGGTGAATCTGGCCCATGCCTTTCATTATCGTGGTCCGACACCACTTGGTTCAATGGACCGGGTGTGCACTGGGACACATCATCAGTAATGCATCCTCGGATCATGGGGTGTTTCGGGTCTTTCATCATTAAACACCCTCCCCGAGATGACCCAGCCGGAGTTGATCAAGCTCGGCTTGTGTTTTCCCATGGACCACGATAATGAGAGGCATGTAACTATGATGGTAATGTTGTTTTTAAACATCATTACCTGGCATCTGTATGCCTGGGATTGCATGGGTTAAATTGACAGTGTTTACTGGGCATTCGGTGTCTCTGCACCTGAGTTGAGTGGTGACTGGTTTTCTGTGGACCCAGCTTGGGTTTAACTTTCTGGTTCTCTCTCGCCGTTTGGGCATCTGGGCTTTATTCTTGGCATTTTGTCGACCGGGAGAATGAAGAGCGTGTCACTGTTAGGTTAGGTTGAGAGTATGCGGGCAGTGGGCAAATCAGCCCTCTTGTGCTTTTTGATCTCCTCACTTGAGATTCAATTTCACGCGACCCTGCCACTTTGATCTGGCCCACGCCTTCATTAACCAGGTCCAACACTTGCCTTTCTTGGATCTTGCCCCTCCTGACAAAGGTAATCGGGTTTGTGGGGGAGTGGCCAGGGTTAATCGGGGTGTGCCTAGGGTTTGTGGGGGTGTGGCATGATCTGTGGGATGTGCCGAGGGTTTGTGGGGGTGTGTGCCCCCTTGGACTTTAGGATTAGGTTTGAGTGTTGGGCTGGTGGATGTATATGTGTGACGGGGATAGGTAAGGCTGCAGAGTTTTGAGTGGTGAGGTATGAGGTTCTATGGGGCTTAGTGGTGAAGCCAGGTGAATCTGGCCCATGCCTTTCATTATCGTGGTCCGACACCACTTGGTTCAATGGACCGGGTGTGCACTGGGACACATCATCAGTAATGCATCCTCGGATCATCGGGTGTTTCGGGTCTTTCATCATTAAACACCCTCCCCGAGTTGACCCAGCCGGAGTTGATCAAGTTCGGCTTGTGTTTTCCCATGGAACAGGATAATGAGAGGCATGTAACTATGAGGGTAATGACGTTTTTAAACATCATTACCTGGCATCTGTATGCCTGGGGATGCATGGGTTAAATTGACAGTGTTTACTGGGCATTCGGTGTCTCTGCACCTGAGTTTAGTGGTGACTTGTTTTCTGTGGACCCAGCTTGGGTTTAACTTTCTGGTTCTCTCTTGCCGTTTGGGCATCTGGGCTTTCTTCATGGCATTTTGTCGACCGGGAGAATGAAGAGCGTGTCACTGTTAGGTTAGGTTGAGAGTATGCGGGCAGTGGGCAAATCAGCCCTCTTGTGCTTTTTGATCTCCTCACTTGAGATTCAATTTCACGCGACCCTGCCACTTTGATCTGGCCCACGCCTTCATTAACCAGGGTTAGGTTGAGAGTATGCGGGCAGTGGGCAAATCAGCCCTCTTGTGCTTTTTGATCTCCTCACTTGAGATTCAATTTCACGCGACCCTGCCACTTTGAACTGGCCCACGCCTTCATTAACCAGGTCCAACACTTGCCTTTCTTGGATCTTTCTCCTCCTGACAAAGGCAATCGGGTTTGTGGGGGAGTGGCCAGGGTTAGTCGGGGTGTGCCTAGGGTTTGTGGGGGTGTGGCATGATCTCTGGGATGTGCCGAGGGTTTGTGGGTGTGTGTGCCCCCTTGGACTTTAGGATTAGGTTTGAGTGTTGGGCTGGTGGATGTATATGTGTGACTGGGATAGGTAAGGCTGCAGAGTTTTGAGTGGTGAGGTATGAGGTGCTATTGGGCTTAGGCTTGTGTGCTGAAGCTAGGTGAATCTGGCCCATGCCTTTCATTATCGTGGTCCGACACCACTTGGTTCAATGGACCGGGTGTGCACTGGGACACATCATCAGTAATGCATCCTCGGATCATGGGGTGTTTCGGGTCTTTCATCATTAAACACCCTCCCCGAGATGACCCAGCCGGAGTTGATCAAGCTCGGCTTGTGTTTTCCCATGGACCAGGATAATGAGAGGCATGTAACTATGAGGGTAATGTTGTTTTTAAACATCATTACCTGGCATCTGTATGCCTGGGATTGCATGGGTTAAATTGACAGAGTTTACTGGGCATTCGGTGTCTCTGCACCTGAGTTTAGTGGTGACTGGTTTTCTGTGGACCCAGCTTGGGTTTAACTTTCTGGTTCTCTCTTGCCGTTTGGGCATCTGGGCTTTGTTCTTGGCATTTTGTCGACCGGGAGAATGAAGAGCGTGTCACTGTTAGGTTAGGTTGAGAGTATGCGGGCAGTGGGCAAATCAGCCCTCTTGTGCTTTTTGATCTCCTCACTTGAGATTCAATTTCACGCGACCCTGCCACTTTGATCTGGCCCACGCCTTCATTAACCTTGTCCAACACTTGCCTTTCGTGGATCTTGCCCCTCCTGACAAAGGTAATCGGGTTTGTGGGGGTGTGGCCAGGGTTAGTAGGGGTGTGCCTAGGGTTTGTGGGGGTGTGGCATGATCACTGGGATGTGCCGCGGGTTTGTGGGGGTGTGTGCCCCCTTGGACTTTAGGTTTAGGTTTGAGTGTTGGGCTGGTGGATGTATATGTGTGACTGGGAGAGGTAAGGCTGCAGAGTTTGGAGTGGTGAGGTATGAGGTGCTATGGGGCTTAGTGGTGAAGCCAGGTGAATCTGGCCCATGCCTTTATGGTTAGGGTTAGGTTGAGAGTATGCGGGCAGTGGGCAAATCAGCCCTCTTGTGCTTTTTGATCTTCTCACTTGAGATCCAATTTCACGCGACCCTGCCACTTTGATCTGGCCCACGCCTTCATTAACCAGGTCCAACACTTGCCTTTCTCGGATCTTGCCCCTCCTGACAAAGGTAATCGGGTTTGTGGGGGAGTGGCCAGGGTTAGTCGGGGTGTGCCTAGGGTTTGTGGGGGTGTGGCATGATCACTGGGATGTGCCGAGGGTTTGTGGGGGTGTGTGCCCCCTTGTACTTTAGGATTAGGTTTGAGTGTTGGGCTGGTGGATGTATATGTGTGACTGGGATAGGTAAGGCTGCAGAGTTTGGAGTGGTGATGTATGAGGTGCTATTGGGCTTAGGCTTGTGTGGTGAAGCTAGGTGAATCTGGCCCATGCCTTTCATTATCGTGGTCCGACACCACTTGGTTCAATGGACCGGGTGTGCACTGGGACACATCATCAGTAATGCATCCTCGGAGCATGGGGTGTTTCGGGTCTTTCATCATTAAACAGCCTCCCCGAGATGACCCAGCCGGAGTTGATCAAGCTCGGCTTGTGTTTTCCCATGGACCAGGATAATGAGAGGCATGTAACTATGAGGGTAATGACGTTTTTAAACATCATTACCTGGCATCTGTATGCCTGGGATTGCATGGGTTAAATTGACAGTGTTTACTGGGCATCAGGGTTAGGATGCATTAGGGTTAGGGTTAGGTTGAGAGTATGCGGGCAGTGGGCAAATCAGCCCTCTTGTGCTTTTTGATCTCCTCACTTGAGATTCAATTTCACGCGACCCTGCCACTTTGATCTGGCCCACGCCTTCATTAACCAGGTCCAACACTTGCCTTTCTTGGATCTTGCCCCTCCTGACAAAGGTAATCGGGTTTGTGGGGGAGTGGCCAGGGTTAGTCGGGGTGTGCCTAGGGTTTGTGGGGGTGTGGCATGATCACTGGGATGTGCCGAGGGTTTGTGGGGGTGTGTGCCCCCTTGGATTTTAGGATTAGGTTTGAGTGTTGGGCTGGTGGATGTATATGTGTGACTGGGAGAGGTAAGGCTGCAGAGTTTAGAGTGGTGAGGTATGAGGTGCTCTGGCGCATAGGCTCGTGTGGTGAAGCCAGGTGAATCTGGCCCATGCCTTTCATTATCGTGGTCCGACACCACTTGGTTCAATGGACCGGGTGTGCACTGGGACACATCATCAGTAATGCATCCTCGGATCATGGGGTGTTTCGGGTCTTTCATCATTAAACACCCTCCCCGAGATGACCCAGCCGGAGTTGATCAAGCTCGGCTTGTGTTTTCCCATGGACCAGGATAATGAGAGGCATGTAACTATGAGGGTAATGACGTTTTTAAACATCATTACCTGGCATCTGTATGCCTGGGGATGAATGGGTTAAATTGACAGTGTTTACTGGGCATTCGGTGTCTCTGCACCTGAGTTTAGTGGTGGCTTGTTTTCTGTGGACCCAGCTTGGGTTTAACTTTCTGGTTCTCTCTTGCCGTTTGGGCATCTGGGCTTTGTTCTTGGCATTTTGTCGACCGGGAGAATGAAGAGCGTGTCACTGTTAGGTTAGGTTGAGAGTATGCGGGCAGTGGGCAAATCAGCCCTCTTGTGCTTTTTGATCTCCTCACTTGAGATTCAATTTCACGCGACCCTGCCACTTTGATCTGGCCCACGCCTTCATTAACCAGGTCCAACACTTGCCTTTCTTGGATCTTGCCCCTCCTGACAAAGGTAATCGGGTTTGTGGGGGAGTGGCCAGGGTTAGTCGGGGTGTGCCTAGGGTTTGTGGGGGTGTGGCATGATCACTGGGATGTGCCGAGGGTTTGTGGGGGTGTGTGCCCCCTTGTACTTTAGGATTAGGTTTGAGTGTTGGGCTGGTGGATGTATATGTGTGACTGGGATAGGTAAGGCTGCAGAGTTTGGAGTGGTGATGTATGAGGTGCTATTGGGCTTAGGCTTGTGTGGTGAAGCTAGGTGAATCTGGCCCATGCCTTTCATTATCGTGGTCCGACACCACTTGGTTCAATGGACCGGGTGTGCACTGGGACACATCATCAGTAATGCATCCTCGGAGCATGGGGTGTTTCGGGTCTTTCATCATTAAACAGCCTCCCCGAGATGACCCAGCCGGAGTTGATCAAGCTCGGCTTGTGTTTTCCCATGGACCAGGATAATGAGAGGCATGTAACTATGAGGGTAATGACGTTTTTAAACATCATTACCTGGCATCTGTATGCCTGGGATTGCATGGGTTAAATTGACAGTGTTTACTGGGCATTAGGGTTAGGATGCATTAGGGTTAGGGTTAGGTTGAGAGTATGCGGGCAGTGGGAAAATCAGCCCTCTTGTGCTTTTTGATCTCCTCACTTGAGATTCAATTTCACGCGACCCTGCCACTTTGATCTGGCCCACGCCTTCATTAACCAGGTCCAACACTTGCCTTTCTTGGATCTTGCCCCTCCTGACAAAGGTAATCGGGTTTGTGGGGGTGTGGCCAGGGTTAGTCGGGGTGTGCCTAGGGTTTGTGGGGGTGTGGCATGATCTCTGGGATGTGCCGAGGGTTTGTGGGGGTGTGTGCCCCCTTGGACTTTAGGATTAGGTTTGAGTGTTGGGCTGGTGGATGTATATGTGTGACTGGGATAGGTAAGGCTGCAGAGTTTTGAGTGGTGAGGTATGAGGTGCTATTGGGCTTAGGCTTGTGTGCTGAAGCTAGGTGAATCTGGCCCATGCCTTTCATTATCGTGGTCCGACACCACTTGGTTCAATGGACCGGGTGTGCACTGGGACACATCATCAGTAATGCATCCTCGGAGCATGGGGTGTTTCGGGTCTTTCATCATTAAACAGCCTCCCCGAGATGACCCAGCCGGAGTTGATCAAGCTCGGCTTGTGTTTTCCCATGGACCAGGATAATGAGAGGCATGTAACTATGAGGGTAATGACGTTTTTAAACATCATTACCTGGCATCTGTATGCCTGGGATTGCATGGGTTAAATTGACAGTGTTTACTGGGCATTAGGGTTAGGATGCATTAGGGTTAGGGTTAGGTTGAGAGTATGCGGGCAGTGGGCAAATCAGCCCTCTTGTGCTTTTTGATCTCCTCACTTGAGATTCAATTTCACGCGACCCTGCCACTTTGATCTGGCCCACGCCTTCATTAACCAGGTCCAACACTTGCCTTTCTTGGATCTTGCCCCTCCTGACAAAGGTAATCGGGTTTGTGGGGGAGTGGCCAGGGTTAGTCGGGGTGTGCCTAGGGTTTGTGGGGGTGTGGCATGATCACTGGGATGTGCCGAGGGTTTGTGGGGGTGTGTGCCCCCTTGGATTTTAGGATTAGGTTTGAGTGTTGGGCTGGTGGATGTATATGTGTGACTGGGAGAGGTAAGGCTGCAGAGTTTGGAGTGGTGAGGTATGAGGTGCTCTGGCGCATAGGCTCGTGTGGTGAAGCCAGGTGAATCTGGCCCATGCCTTTCATTATCGTGGTCCGACACCACTTGTTTCAATGGACCGGGTGTGCACTGGGACACATCATCAGTAATGCATCCTCGGATCATGGGGTGTTTCGGGTCTTTCATCATTAAACACCCTCCCCGAGATGACCCAGCCGGAGTTGATCAAGCTCGGCTTGTGTTTTCCCATGGACCAGGATAATGAGAGGCATGTAACTATGAGGGTAATGACGTTTTTAAACATCATTACCTGGCATCTGTATGCCTGGGGATGAATGGGTTAAATTGACAGTGTTTACTGGGCATTCGGTGTCTCTGCACCTGAGTTTAGTGGTGGCTTGTTTTCTGTGGACCCAGCTTGGGTTTAACTTTCTGGTTCTCTCTTGCCGTTTGGGCATCTGGGCTTTGTTCTTGGCATTTTGTCGACCGGGAGAATGAAGAGCGTGTCACTGTTAGGTTAGGTTGAGAGTATGCGGGCAGTGGGCAAATCAGCCCTCTTGTGCTTTTTGATCTCCTCACTTGAGATTCAATTTCACGCGACCCTGCCACTTTGATCTGGCCCACGCCTTCATTAACCAGGTCCAACACTTGCCTTTCTTGGATCTTGCCCCTCCTGACAAAGGTAATCGGGTTTGTGGGGGAGTGGCCAGGGTTAGTCGGGGTGTGCCTAGGGTTTGTGGGGGTGTGGCATGATCACTGGGATGTGCCGAGGGTTTGTGGGGGTGTGTGCCCCCTTGGATTTTAGGATTAGGTTTGAGTGTTGGGCTGGTGGATGTATATGTGTGACTGGGAGAGGTAAGGCTGCAGAGTTTGGAGTGGTGAGGTATGAGGTGCTCTGGCGCATAGGCTCGTGTGGTGAAGCCAGGTGAATCTGGCCCATGCCTTTCATTATCGTGGTCCGACACCACTTGGTTCAATGGACCGGGTGTGCACTGGGACACATCATCAGTAATGCATCCTCGGATCATGGGGTGTTTCGGGTCTTTCATCATTAAACACCCTCCCCGAGATGACCCAGCCGGAGTTGATCAAGCTCGGCTTGTGTTTTCCCATGGACCAGGATAATGAGAGGCATGTAACTATGAGGGTAATGACGTTTTTAAACATCATTACCTGGCATCTGTATGCCTGGGGATGAATGGGTTAAATTGACAGTGTTTACTGGGCATTCGGTGTCTCTGCACCTGAGTTTAGTGGTGGCTTGTTTTCTGTGGACCCAGCTTGGGTTTAACTTTCTGGTTCTCTCTTGCCGTTTGGGCATCTGGGCTTTGTTCTTGGCATTTTGTCGACCGGGAGAATGAAGAGCGTGTCACTGTTAGGTTAGGTTGAGAGTATGCGGGCAGTGGGCAAATCAGCCCTCTTGTGCTTTTTGATCTCCTCACTTGAGATTCAATTTCACGCGACCCTGCCACTTTGATCTGGCCCACGCCTTCATTAACCAGGTCCAACACTTGCCTTTCTTGGATCTTGCCCCTCCTGACAAAGGTAATCGGGTTTGTGGGGGAGTGGCCAGGGTTAGTCGGGGTGTGCCTAGGGTTTGTGGGGGTGTGGCATGATCACTGGGATGTGCCGAGGGTTTGTGGGGGTGTGTGCCCCCTTGTACTTTAGGATTAGGTTTGAGTGTTGGGCTGGTGGATGTATATGTGTGACTGGGATAGGTAAGGCTGCAGAGTTTGGAGTGGTGATGTATGAGGTGCTATTGGGCTTAGGCTTGTGTGGTGAAGCTAGGTGAATCTGGCCCATGCCTTTCATTATCGTGGTCCGACACCACTTGGTTCAATGGACCGGGTGTGCACTGGGACACATCATCAGTAATGCATCCTCGGAGCATGGGGTGTTTCGGGTCTTTCATCATTAAACAGCCTCCCCGAGATGACCCAGCCGGAGTTGATCAAGCTCGGCTTGTGTTTTCCCATGGACCAGGATAATGAGAGGCATGTAACTATGAGGGTAATGACGTTTTTAAACATCATTACCTGGCATCTGTATGCCTGGGATTGCATGGGTTAAATTGACAGTGTTTACTGGGCATTAGGGTTAGGATGCATTAGGGTTAGGGTTAGGGTTAGGTTGAGAGTATGCGGGCAGTGGGCAAATCAGCCCTCTTGTGCTTTTTGATCTCCTCACTTGAGATTCAATTTCACGCGACCCTGCCACTTTGATCTGGCCCACGCCTTCATTAACCAGGTCCAACACTTGCCTTTCTTGGATCTTGCCCCTCCTGACAAAGGTAATCGGGTTTGTGGGGGAGTGGCCAGGGTTAGTCGGGGTGTGCCTAGGGTTTGTGGGGGTGTGGCATGATCTCTGGGATGTGCCGAGGGTTTGTGGGGGTGTGTGCCCCCTTGGACTTTAGGATTAGGTTTGAGTGTTGGGCTGGTGGATGTATATGTGTGACTGGGATAGGTAAGGCTGCAGAGTTTGGAGTGGTGAGGTATGAGGTGCTGTGGCGCATAGTCTCATGTGGTAAAGCCAGGTGAATCTGGCCCATGCCTTTCATTATCGTGGTCCGACACCACTTGGTTCAATGGACCGGGTGTGCACTGGGACACATCATCAGTAATGCATCCTCGGATCATGGGGTGTTTCGGGTCTTTCATCATTAAACACCCTCCCCGAGTTGACCCAGCCGGAGTTGATCAAGCTCGGCTTGTGTTTTCCCATGGAACAGGATAATGAGAGGCATGTAACTATGAGGGTAGTGACGTTTTTAAACATCATTACCTGGCATCTGTAAGCCTGGGGATGCATGGGTTAAATTGACAGTGTTTACTGGGCATTCGGTGTCTCTGCACCTGAGTTTAGTGGTGACTTGTTTTCTGTGGACCCAGCTTGGGTTTAACTTTCTGGTTCTCTCTTGCCGTTTGGGCATCTGGGCCTTGTTCTTGGCATTTTGTCGACCGGGAGAATGAAGAGCGTGTCACTGTTAGGTTAGGTTGAGAGTATGCGGGCAGTGGGCAAATCAGCCCTCTTGTGCTTTTTGATCTCCTCACTTGAGATTCAATTTCACGCGACCCTGCCACTTTGATCTGGCCCACGCCTTCATTAACCAGGTCCAACACTTGCCTTTCTTGGATCTTGCCCCTCCTGACAAAGGTAATCGGGTTTGTGGGGGAGTGGCCAGGGTTAGTCGGGGTGTGCCTAGGGTTTGTGGGGGTGTGGCATGATCTCTGGGATGTGCCGAGGGTTTGTGGGGGTGTGTGCCCCCTTGGACTTTAGGATTAGGTTTGAGTGTTGGGCTGGTGGATGTATATGTGTGACTGGGATAGGTAAGGCTGCAGAGTTTGGAGTGGTGAGGTATGAGGTGCTGTGGCGCATAGTCTCATGTGGTAAAGCCAGGTGAATCTGGCCCATGCCTTTCATTATCGTGGTCCGACACCACTTGGTTCAATGGACCGGGTGTGCACTGGGTCACATCATCAGTAATGCATCCTCGGATCATGGGGTGTTTCGGGTCTTTCATCATTAAACACCCTCCCCGAGTTGACCCAGCCGGAGTTGATCAAGCTCGGCTTGTGTTTTCCCATGGAACAGGATAATGAGAGGCATGTAACTATGAGGGTAGTGACGTTTTTAAACATCATTACCTGGCATCTGTAAGCCTGGGGATGCATGGGTTAAATTGACAGTGTTTACTGGGCATTCGGTGTCTCTGCACCTGAGTTTAGTGGTGACTTGTTTTCTGTGGACCCAGCTTGGGTTTAACTTTCTGGTTCTCTCTTGCCGTTTGGGCATCTGGGCCTTGTTCTTGGCATTTTGTCGACCGGGAGAATGAAGAGCGTGTCACTGTTAGGTTAGGTTGAGAGTATGCGGGCAGTGGGCAAATCAGCCCTCTTGTGCTTTTTGATCTCCTCACTTGAGATTCAATTTCACGCGACCCTGCCACTTTGATCTGGCCCACGCCTTCATTAACCAGGTCCAACACTTGCCTTTCTTGGATCTTGCCCCTCCTGACAAAGGTAATCGGGTTTGTGGGGGAGTGGCCAGGGTTAGTCGGGGTGTGCCTAGGGTTTGTGGGGGTGTGGCATGATCTCTGGGATGTGCCGAGGGTTTGTGGGGGTGTGTGCCCCCTTGGACTTTAGGATTAGGTTTGAGTGTTGGGCTGGTGGATGTATATGTGTGACTGGGATAGGTAAGGCTGCAGAGTTTGGAGTGGTGAGGTATGAGGTGCTGTGGCGCATAGTCTCATGTGGTAAAGCCAGGTGAATCTGGCCCATGCCTTTCATTATCGTGGTCCGACACCACTTGGTTCAATGGACCGGGTGTGCACTGGGACACATCATCAGTAATGCATCCTCGGATCATGGGGTGTTTCGGGTCTTTCATCATTAAACACCCTCCCCGAGTTGACCCAGCCGGAGTTGATCAAGCTCGGCTTGTGTTTTCCCATGGAACAGGATAATGAGAGGCATGTAACTATGAGGGTAGTGACGTTTTTAAACATCATTACCTGGCATCTGTAAGCCTGGGGATGCATGGGTTAAATTGACAGTGTTTACTGGGCATTCGGTGTCTCTGCACCTGAGTTTAGTGGTGACTTGTTTTCTGTGGACCCAGCTTGGGTTTAACTTTCTGGTTCTCTCTTGCCGTTTGGGCATCTGGGCCTTGTTCTTGGCATTTTGTCGACCGGGAGAATGAAGAGCGTGTCACTGTTAGGTTAGGTTGAGAGTATGCGGGCAGTGGGCAAATCAGCCCTCTTGTGCTTTTTGATCTCCTCACTTGAGATTCAATTTCACGCGACCCTGCCACTTTGATCTGGCCCACGCCTTCATTAACCAGGTCCAACACTTGCCTTTCTTGGATCTTGCCCCTCCTGACAAAGGTAATCGGGTTTGTGGGGGAGTGGCCAGGGTTAGTCGGGGTGTGCCTAGGGTTTGTGGGGGTGTGGCATGATCTCTGGGATGTGCCGAGGGTTTGTGGGGGTGTGTGCCCCCTTGGACTTTAGGATTAGGTTTGAGTGTTGGGCTGGTGGATGTATATGTGTGACTGGGATAGGTAAGGCTGCAGAGTTTGGAGTGGTGAGGTATGAGGTGCTGTGGCGCATAGTCTCATGTGGTAAAGCCAGGTGAATCTGGCACATGCCTTTCATTATCGTGGTCCGACACCACTTGGTTCAATGGACCGGGTGTGCACTGGGACACATCATCAGTAATGCATCCTCGGATCATGGGGTGTTTCGGGTCTTTCATCATTAAACACCCTCCCCGAGTTGACCCAGCCGGAGTTGATCAAGCTCGGCTTGTGTTTTCCCATGGAACAGGATAATGAGAGGCATGTAACTATGAGGGTAGTGACGTTTTTAAACATCATTACCTGGCATCTGTAAGCCTGGGGATGCATGGGTTAAATTGACAGTGTTTACTGGGCATTCGGTGTCTCTGCACCTGAGTTTAGTGGTGACTTGTTTTCTGTGGACCCAGCTTGGGTTTAACTTTCTGGTTCTCTCTTGCCGTTTGGGCATCTGGGCCTTGTTCTTGGCATTTTGTCGACCGGGAGAATGAAGAGCGTGTCACTGTTAGGTTAGGTTGAGAGTATGCGGGCAGTGGGCAAATCAGCCCTCTTGTGCTTTTTGATCTCCTCACTTGAGATTCAATTTCACGCGACCCTGCCACTTTGATCTGGCCCACGCCTTCATTAACCAGGTCCAACACTTGCCTTTCTTGGATCTTGCCCCTCCTGACAAAGGTAATCGGGTTTGTGGGGGAGTGGCCAGGGTTAGTCGGGGTGTGCCTAGGGTTTGTGGGGGTGTGGCATGATCTCTGGGATGTGCCGAGGGTTTGTGGGGGTGTGTGCCCCCTTGGACTTTAGGATTAGGTTTGAGTGTTGGGCTGGTGGATGTATATGTGTGACTGGGATAGGTAAGGCTGCAGAGTTTGGAGTGGTGAGGTATGAGGTGCTGTGGCGCATAGTCTCATGTGGTAAAGCCAGGTGAATCTGGCCCATGCCTTTCATTATCGTGGTCCGACACCACTTGGTTCAATGGACCGGGTGTGCACTGGGACACATCATCAGTAATGCATCCTCGGATCATGGGGTGTTTCGGGTCTTTCATCATTAAACACCCTCCCCGAGTTGACCCAGCCGGAGTTGATCAAGCTCGGCTTGTGTTTTCCCATGGACCAGGATAATGAGAGGCATGTATCTATGAGGGTAATGACGTTTTTAAACATCATTACCTGGCATCTGTATGCCTGGGGATGAATGGGTTAAATTGACAGTGTTTACTGGGCATTCGGTGCCTCTGCACCTGAGTTTAGTGGTGGCTTGTTTTCTGTGGACCCAGCTTGGGTTTAACTTTCTGGTTCTCTCTTGCCGTTTGGGCATCTGGGCTTTGTTCTTGGCATTTTGTCGACCGGGAGAATGAAGAGCGTGTCACTGTTAGGTTAGGTTGAGAGTATGCGGGCAGTGGGCAAATCAGCCCTCTTGTGCTTTTTGATCTCCTCACTTGAGATTCAATTTCACGCGACCCTGCCACTTTGATCTGGCCCACGCCTTCATTAACCAGGTCCAACACTTGCCTTTCTTGGATCTTGCCCCTCCTGACAAAGGTAATCGGGTTTGTGGGGGAGTGGCCAGGGTTAGTCGGGGTGTGCCTAGGGTTTGTGGGGGTGTGGCATGATCACTGGGATGTGCCGAGGGTTTGTGGGGGTGTGTGCCCCCTTGGATTTTAGGATTAGGTTTGAGTGTTGGGCTGGTGGATGTATATGTGTGACTGGGAGAGGTAAGGCTGCAGAGTTTGGAGTGGTGAGGTATGAGGTGCTCTGGCGCATAGGCTCGTGTGGTGAAGCCAGGTGAATCTGGCCCATGCCTTTCATTATCGTGGTCCGACACCACTTGGTTCAATGGACCGGGTGTGCACTGGGACACATCATCAGTAATGCATCCTCGGATCATGGGGTGTTTCGGGTCTTTCATCATTAAACACCCTCCCCGAGATGACCCAGCCGGAGTTGATCAAGCTCGGCTTGTGTTTTCCCATGGACCAGGATAATGAGAGGCATGTAACTATGAGGGTAATGACGTTTTTAAACATCATTACCTGGCATCTGTATGCCTGGGGATGAATGGGTTAAATTGACAGTGTTTACTGGGCATTCGGTGTCTCTGCACCTGAGTTTAGTGGTGGCTTGTTTTCTGTGGACCCAGCTTGGGTTTAACTTTCTGGTTCTCTCTTGCCGTTTGGGCATCTGGGCTTTGTTCTTGGCATTTTGTCGACCGGGAGAATGAAGAGCGTGTCACTGTTAGGTTAGGTTGAGAGTATGCGGGCAGTGGGCAAATCAGCCCTCTTGTGCTTTTTGATCTCCTCACTTGAGATTCAATTTCACGCGACCCTGCCACTTTGATCTGGCCCACGCCTTCATTAACCAGGTCCAACACTTGCCTTTCTTGGATCTTGCCCCTCCTGACAAAGGTAATCGGGTTTGTGGGGGAGTGGCCAGGGTTAGTCGGGGTGTGCCTAGGGTTTGTGGGGGTGTGGTGTGGGGGAGTGGCCAGGGTTAGTCGGGGTGTGCCTAGGGTTTGTGGGGGTGTGGCATGATCATTGGGAATGCTGAGGGTTTGTGGGGGTGTGTGCCCCCTTGGACTTTAGGATTAGGTTTGAGTGTTGGGCTGGTGGATGTATATGTGTGACTGGGATAGGTAAGGCTGCAGAGTTTTGAGTGGTGAGGTATGAGGTGCTATGGCGCATAGGCTCGTGTGGTGAAGCCAGGTGAATCTGGCCCATGCCTTTCATTATCGTGGTCCGACACCACTTGGTTCAATGGACCGGGTGTGCACTGGGACACATCATCAGTAATGCATCCTCGGATCATGGGGTGTTTCGGGTCTTTCATCATTAAACACCCTCCCCGAGATGACCCAGCCGGAGTTGATCAAGCTCGGCTTGTGTTTTCTCATGGACCAGGATAATGAGAGGCATGTAACTATGAGGGTAATGTTGTTCTTAAACATCATTACCTGGCATCTGTATGCCTGGGATTGCATGGGTTAAATTGACAGTGTTTACTGGGCATTCGGTGTCTCTGCACCGGAGTTTAGTGGTGACTGGTTTTCTGTGGACCCAGCTTGGGTTTAACTTTCTGGTTCTCTCTCGCCGTTTGGGCATCTGGGCTTTATTCTTGGCATTTTGTCGACCGGGAGAATGAAGAGCGTGTCACTGTTAGGTTAGGTTGAGAGTATGCGGGCAGTGGGCAAATCAGCCCTCTTGTGCTTTTTGATCTCCTCACTTGAGATTCAATTTCACGCGACCCTGCCACTTTGATCTGGCCCACGCCTTCATTAACCAGGTCCAACACTTGCCTTTCTTGGATCTTGCCCCTCCTGACAAAGGTAATCGGGTTTGTGGGGGTGTGGCCAGGATTAGTCGGGGTGTGCCTAGGGTTTGTGGGGGTGTGGCATGATCTCTGGGATGTGCCGAGGGTTTGTGGGGGTGTGTGCCCCCTTGGACTTTAGGATTAGGTTTGAGTGTTGGGCTGGTGGATGTATATGTGTGACTGGGATAGGTAAGGCTGCAGAGTTTTGAGTGGTGAGGTATGAGGTTCTATGGGGCTTAGTGGTGAAGCCAGGTGAATCTGGCCCATGCCTTTCATTATCGTGGTCCGACACCACTTGGTTCAATGGACCGGGTGTGCACTGGGACACATCATCAGTAATGCATCCTCGGATCATCGGGTGTTTCGGGTCTTTCATCATTAAACACCCTCCCCGAGATGACCCAGCCGGAGTTGATCAAGCTCGGCTTGTGTTTTCCCATGGACCACGATAATGAGAGGCATGTAACTATGATGGTAATGTTGTTTTTAAACATCATTACCTGGCATCTGTATGCCTGGGATTGCATGGGTTAAATTGACAGTGTTTACTGGGCATTCGGTGTCTCTGCACCTGAGTTGAGTGGTGACTGGTTTTCTGTGGACCCAGCTTGGGTTTAACTTTCTGGTTCTCTCTCGCCGTTTGGGCATCTGGGCTTTATTCTTGGCATTTTGTCGACCGGGAGAATGAAGAGCGTGTCACTGTTAGGTTAGGTTGAGAGTATGCGGGCAGTGGGCAAATCAGCCCTCTTGTGCTTTTTGATCTCCTCACTTGAGATTCAATTTCACGCGACCCTGCCACTTTGATCTGGCCCACGCCTTCATTAACCAGGTCCAACACTTGCCTTTCTTGGATCTTGCCCCTCCTGACAAAGGTAATCGGGTTTGTGGGGGTGTGGCCAGGATTAGTCGGGGTGTGCCTAGGGTTTGTGGGGGTGTGGCATGATCTCTGGGATGTGCCGAGGGTTTGTGGGGGTGTGTGCCCCCTTGGACTTTAGGATTAGGTTTGAGTGTTGGGCTGGTGGATGTATATGTGTGACTGGGATAGGTAAGGCTGCAGAGTTTTGAGTGGTGAGGTATGAGGTTCTATGGGGCTTAGTGGTGAAGCCAGGTGAATCTGGCCCATGCCTTTCATTATCGTGGTCCGACACCACTTGGTTCAATGGACCGGGTGTGCACTGGGACACATCATCAGTAATGCATCCTCGGATCATGGGGTGTTTCGGGTCTTTCATCATTAAACACCCTCCCCGAGATGACCCAGCCGGAGTTGATCAAGCTCGGCTTGTGTTTTCCCATGGACCAGGATAATGACAGGCATGTAACTATGAGGGTAATGACGTTTTTAAACATCATTACCTGGCATCTGTATGCCTGGGGATGCATGGGTTAAATTGACAGTGTTTACTGGGCATTCGGTGTCTCTGCACCTGAGTTTAGTGGTGGCTTGTTTTCTGTGGACCCAGCTTGGGTTTAACTTTCTGGTTCTCTCTTGCCGTTTGGGCATCTGGGCTTTGTTCTTGGCATTTTGTCGACCGGGAGAATGAAGAGCGTGTCACTGTTAGGTTAGGTTGAGAGTATGCGGGCAGTGGGCAAATCAGCCCTCTTGTGCTTTTTGATCTCCTCACTTGAGATTCAATTTCACGCGACCCTGCCACTTTGATCTGGCCCACGCCTTCATTAACCAGGTCCAACACTTGCCTTTCTTGGATCTTGCCCCTCCTGACAAAGGTAATCGGGTTTGTGGGGGAGTGGCCAGGGTTAGTCGGGGTGTGCCTAGGGTTTGTGGGGGTGTGGCATGATCTCTGGGATGTGCCGAGGGTTTGTGGGGGTGTGTGCCCCCTTGGACTTTAGGATTAGGTTTGAGTGTTGGGCTGGTGGATGTATATGTGTGACTGGGATAGGTAAGGCTGCAGAGTTTTGAGTGGTGAGGTATGAGGTGCTATTGGGCTTAGGCTTGTGTGGTGAAGCTAGGTGAATCTGGCCCATGCCTTTCATTATCATGGTCCGACACCACTTGGTTCAATGGACCGGGTGTGCACTGGGACACATCATCAGTAATGCATCCTCGGATCATGGGGTGTTTCGGGTCTTTCATCATTAAACACCCTCCCCGAGATGACCCAGCCGGAGTTGATCAAGCTCGGCTTGTGTTTTCCCATGGACCAGGATAATGACAGGCATGTAACTATGAGGGTAATGACGTTTTTAAACATCATTACCTGGCATCTGTATGCCTGGGGATGCATGGGTTAAATTGACAGTGTTTACTGGGCATTCGGTGTCTCTGCACCTGAGTTTAGTGGTGGCTTGTTTTCTGTGGACCCAGCTTGCGTTTAACTTTCTGGTTCTCTCTTGCCGTTTGGGCATCTGGGCTTTGTTCTTGGCATTTTGTCGACCGGGAGAATGAAGAGCGTGTCACTGTTAGGTTAGGTTGAGAGTATGCGGGCAGTGGGCAAATCAGCCCTCTTGTGCTTTTTGATCTCCTCACTTGAGATTCAATTTCACGCGACCCTGCCACTTTGATCTGGCCCACGCCTTCATTAACCAGGTCCAACACTTGCCTTTCTTGGATCTTGCCCCTCCTGACAAAGGTAATCGGGTTTGTGGGGGAGTGGCCAGGGTTAGTCGGGGTGTGCCTAGGGTTTGTGGGGGTGTGGCATGATCTCTGGGATGTGCCGAGGGTTTGTGGGGGTGTGTGCCCCCTTGGACTTTAGGATTAGGTTTGAGTGTTGGGCTGGTGGATGTATATGTGTGACTGGGATAGGTAAGGCTGCAGAGTTTTGAGTGGTGAGGTATGAGGTGCTATTGGGCTTAGGCTTGTGTGGTGAAGTTAGGTGAATCTGGCCCATGCCTTTCATTATCATGGTCCGACACCACTTGGTTCAATGGACCGGGTGTGCACTGGGACACATCATCAGTAATGCATCCTCGGATCATGGGGTGTTTCGGGTCTTTCATCATTAAACACCCTCCCCGAGATGACCCAGCCGGAGTTGATCAAGCTCGGCTTGTGTTTTCCCATGGACCAGGATCATGACAGGCATGTAACTATGAGGGTAATGACGTTTTTAAACATCATTACCTGGCATCTGTATGCCTGGGGATGCATGGGTTAAATTGACAGTGTTTACTGGGCATTCGGTGTCTCTGCACCTGAGTTTAGTGGTGGCTTGTTTTCTGTGGACCCAGCTTGGGTTTAACTTTCTGGTTCTCTCTTGCCGTTTGGGCATCTGGGCTTTGTTCTTGGCATTTTGTCGACCGGGAGAATGAAGAGCGTGTCACTGTTAGGTTAGGTTGAGAGTATGCGGGCAGTGGGCAAATCAGCCCTCTTGTGCTTTTTGATCTCCTCACTTGAGATTCAATTTCACGCGACCCTGCCACTTTGATCTGGCCCACGCCTTCATTAACCAGGTCCAACACTTGCCTTTCTTGGATCTTGCCCCTCCTGACAAAGGTAATCGGGTTTGTGGGGGAGTGGCCAGGGTTAGTCGGGGTGTGCCTAGGGTTTGTGGGGGTGTGGCATGATCTCTGGGATGTGCCGAGGGTTTGTGGGGGTGTGTGCCCCCTTGGACTTTAGGATTAGGTTTGAGTGTTGGGCTGGTGGATGTATATGTGTGACTGGGATAGGTAAGGCTGCAGAGTTTTGAGTGGTGAGGTATGAGGTGCTATTGGGCTTAGGCTTGTGTGGTGAAGCTAGGTGAATCTGGCCCATGCCTTTCATTATCATGGTCCGACACCACTTGGTTCAATGGACCGGGTGTGCACTGGGACACATCATCAGTAATGCATCCTCGGATCATGGGGTGTTTCGGGTCTTTCATCATTAAACACCCTCCCCGAGATGACCCAGCCGGAGTTGATCAAGCTCGGCTTGTGTTTTCCCATGGACCAGGATAATGACAGGCATGTAACTATGAGGGTAATGACGTTTTTAAACATCATTACCTGGCATCTGTATGCCTGGGGATGCATGGGTTAAATTGACAGTGTTTACTGGGCATTCGGTGTCTCTGCACCTGAGTTTAGTGGTGGCTTGTTTTCTGTGGACCCAGCTTGGGTTTAACTTTCTGGTTCTCTCTTGCCGTTTGGGCATCTGGGCTTTGTTCTTGGCATTTTGTCGACCGGGAGAATGAAGAGCGTGTCACTGTTAGGTTAGGTTGAGAGTATGCGGGCAGTGGGCAAATCAGCCCTCTTGTGCTTTTTGATCTCCTCACTTGAGATTCAATTTCACGCGACCCTGCCACTTTGATCTGGCCCACGCCTTCATTAACCAGGTCCAACACTTGCCTTTCTTGGATCTTGCCCCTCCTGACAAAGGTAATCGGGTTTGTGGGGGAGTGGCCAGGGTTAGTCGGGGTGTGCCTAGGGTTTGTGGGGGTGTGGCATGATCTCTGGGATGTGCCGAGGGTTTGTGGGGGTGTGTGCCCCCTTGGACTTTAGGATTAGGTTTGAGTGTTGGGCTGGTGGATGTATATGTGTGACTGGGATAGGTAAGGCTGCAGAGTTTTGAGTGGTGAGGTATGAGGTGCTATTGGGCTTAGGCTTGTGTGGTGAAGCTAGGTGAATCTGGCCCATGCCTTTCATTATCATGGTCCGACACCACTTGGTTCAATGGACCGGGTGTGCACTGGGACACATCATCAGTAATGCATCCTCGGATCATGGGGTGTTTCGGGTCTTTCATCATTAAACACCCTCCCCGAGATGACCCAGCCGGAGTTGATCAAGCTCGGCTTGTGTTTTCCCATGGACCAGGATAATGACAGGCATGTAACTATGAGGGTAATGACGTTTTTAAACATCATTACCTGGCATCTGTATGCCTGGGGATGCATGGGTTAAATTGACAGTGTTTACTGGGCATTCGGTGTCTCTGCACCTGAGTTTAGTGGTGGCTTGTTTTCTGTGGACCCAGCTTGGGTTTAACTTTCTGGTTCTCTCTTGCCGTTTGGGCATCTGGGCTTTGTTCTTGGCATTTTGTCGACCGGGAGAATGAAGAGCGTGTCACTGTTAGGTTAGGTTGAGAGTATGCGGGCAGTGGGCAAATCAGCCCTCTTGTGCTTTTTGATCTCCTCACTTGAGATTCAATTTCACGCGACCCTGCCACTTTGATCTGGCCCACGCCTTCATTAACCAGGTCCAACACTTGCCTTTCTTGGATCTTGCCCCTCCTGACAAAGGTAATCGGGTTTGTGGGGGAGTGGCCAGGGTTAGTCGGGGTGTGCCTAGGGTTTGTGGGGGTGTGGCATGATCTCTGGGATGTGCCGAGGGTTTGTGGGGGTGTGTGCCCCCTTGGACTTTAGGATTAGGTTTGAGTGTTGGGCTGGTGGATGTATATGTGTGACTGGGATAGGTAAGGCTGCAGAGTTTTGAGTGGTGAGGTATGAGGTGCTATTGGGCTTAGGCTTGTGTGGTGAAGCTAGGTGAATCTGGCCCATGCCTTTCATTATCATGGTCCGACACCACTTGGTTCAATGGACCGGGTGTGCACTGGGACACATCATCAGTAATGCATCCTCGGATCATGGGGTGTTTCGGGTCTTTCATCATTAAACACCCTCCCCGAGATGACCCAGCCGGAGTTGATCAAGCTCGGCTTGTGTTTTCCCATGGACCAGGATAATGAGAGGCATGTAACTATGAGGGTAATGACGTTTTTAAACATCATTACCTGGCATCTGTATGCCTGGGGATGCATGGGTTAAATTGACAGTGTTTACTGGGCATTCGGTGTCTCTGCACCTGAGTTTAGTGGTGACTTGTTTTCTGTGGACCCAGCTTGGGTTTAACTTTCTGGTTCTCTCTCGCCGTTTGGGCATCTGGGCTTTGTTCTTGGCATTTTGTCGACCGGGAGAATGAAGAGCGTGTCACTGTTAGGTTAGGTTGAGAGTATGCGGGCAGTGGGCAAATCAGCCCTCTTGTGCTTTTTGATCTCCTCACTTGAGATTCAATTTCACGCGACCCTGCCACTTTGATCTGGCCCACGCCTTCATTAACCAGGTCCAACACTTGCCTTTCTTGGATCTTGCCCCTCCTGACAAAGGTAATCGTGTTTGTGGGGGTGTGGCCAGGGTTAGTCGGGGTGTGACTAGGGTTTGTGGGGGTGTGGCATCATCACTGGGATGTGCCGAGGGTTTGTGGGGGTGTGTGCCCCCTTGGACTTTAGGATTAGGTTTGAGTGTTGGGCTGGTGGATGTATATGTGACTGGGATAGGTAAGGCTGCAGAGTTTGGAGTGGTGAGGTATGAGGTGCTATGGCGCATAGGCTCGTGTGGGGAAGCCAGGTGAATCTGGCCCATGCCTTTCATTATCATGGTCCGACACCACTTGGTTCAATGGAGCGGGTGTGCACTGGGACACATCATCAGTAATGCATCCTCGGATCATGGGGTGTTTCGGGTCTTTCATCATTAAACACCCTCCCCGAGATGACCCAGCCGGAGTTGATCAAGCTCGGCTTGTGTTTTCCCATGGACCAGGATAATGAGAGGCATGTAACTATGAGGGTAATGACGTTTTTAAACATCATTACCTGGCATCTGTATGCCTGGGGATGCATGGGTTAAATTGACAGTGTTTACTGGGCATTCGGTGTCTCTGCACCTGAGTTTAGTGGTGACTTGTTTTCTGTGGACCCAGCTTGGGTTTAACTTTCTGGTTCTCTCTCGCCGTTTGGGCATCTGGGCTTTGTTCTTGGCATTTTGTCGACCGGGAGAATGAAGAGCGTGTCACTGTTAGGTTAGGTTGAGAGTATGCGGGCAGTGGGCAAATCAGCCCTCTTGTGCTTTTTGATCTCCTCACTTGAGATTCAATTTCACGCGACCCTGCCACTTTGATCTGGCCCACGCCTTCATTAACCAGGTCCAACACTTGCCTTTCTTGGATCTTGCCCCTCCTGACAAAGGTAATCGTGTTTGTGGGGGTGTGGCCAGGGTTAGTCGGGGTGTGCCTAGGGTTTGTGGGGGTGTGGTGTGGGGGAGTGGCCAGGGTTAATCGGGGTGTGCCTTGGGTTTGTGGGGGTGTGGCATGATCTCTGGGATGTGCCGAGGGTTTGTGGGGGTGTGTGCCCCCTTGGACTTTAGGATTAGGTTTGAGTGTTGGGCTGGTGGATGTATATGTGTGACTGGGATAGGTAAGGCTGCAGAGTTTGGAGTGGTGAGGTATGAGGTGCTGTGGCGCATAGGCTCATGTGGTGAAGCCAGGTGAATCTGGCCCATGCCTTTCATTATCGTGGTCCGACACCACTTGGTTCAATGGACCGGGTGTGCACTGGGACACATCATCAGTAATGCATCCTCGGATCATGGGGTGTTTCGGGTCTTTCATCATTAAACACCCTCCCCGAGATGACCCAGCCGGAGTTGATCAAGCTCGGCTTGTGTTTTCCCATGGACCAGGATAATGAGAGGCATGTAACTATGAGGGTAATGTTGTTTTTAAACATCATTACCTGGCATCTGTATGCCTGGGATTGCATGGGTTAAATTGACAGTGTTTACTGGGCATTCGGTGTCTCAGCACCTGAGTTTAGTGGTGACTTGTTTTCTGTGGACCCAGCTTGGGTTTAACTTTCTGGTTCTCTCTTGCCGTTTGGGCATCCGGGCTTTGTTCTTGGCATTTTGTCGACCGGGAGAATGAAGAGCGTGTCACTGTTAGGTTAGGTTGAGAGTATGCGGGCAGTGGGCAAATCAGCCCTCTTGTGCTTTTTGATCTCCTCACTTGAGATTCAATTTCACGCGACCCTGCCACTTTGATCTGGCCCACGCCTTCATTAACCAGGTCCAACACTTGCCTTTCTTGGATCCTGCCCCTCCTGACAAAGGTAATCGGGTTTGTGGGGGAGTGGCCAGGGTTAGTCGGGGTGTGCCTAGGGTTTGTGGGGGTGTGGTGTGGGGGAGTGGCCAGGGTTAATCGGGGTGTGCCTTGGGTTTGTGGGGGTGTGGCATGATCTCTGGGATGTGCCGAGGGTTTGTGGGGGTGTGTGCCCCCTTGGACTTTAGGATTAGGTTTGAGTGTTGGGCTGGTGGATGTATATGTGTGACTGGGATAGGTAAGGCTGCAGAGTTTGGAGTGGTGAGGTATGAGGTGCTGTGGCGCATAGGCTCATGTGGTGAAGCCAGGTGAATCTGGCCCATGCCTTTCATTATCGTGGTCCGACACCACTTGGTTCAATGGACCGGGTGTGCACTGGGACACATCATCAGTAATGCATCCTCGGATCATTGGGTGTTTCGGGTCTTTCATCATTAAACACCCTCCCCGAGATGACCCAGCCGGAGTTGATCAAGCTCGGCTTGTGTTTTCTCATGGACCAGGATAATGAGAGGCATGTAACTATGAGGGTAATGTTGTTTTTAAACATCATTACCTGGCATCTGTATGCCTGGGATTGCATGGGTTAAATTGACAGTGTTTACTGGGCATTCGGTGTCTCAGCACCTGAGTTTAGTGGTGACTTGTTTTCTGTGGACCCAGCTTGGGTTTAACTTTCTGGTTCTCTCTTGCCGTTTGGGCATCCGGGCTTTGTTCTTGGCATTTTGTCGACCGGGAGAATGAAGAGCGTGTCACTGTTAGGTTAGGTTGAGAGTATGCGGGCAGTGGGCAAATCAGCCCTCTTGTGCTTTTTGATCTCCTCACTTGAGATTCAATTTCACGCGACCCTGCCACTTTGATCTGGCCCACGCCTTCATTAACCAGGTCCAACACTTGCCTTTCTTGGATCCTGCCCCTCCTGACAAAGGTAATCGGGTTTGTGGGGGAGTGGCCAGGGTTAGTCGGGGTGTGCCTAGGGTTTGTGGGGGTGTGGTGTGGGGGAGTGGCCAGGGTTAATCGGGGTGTGCCTTGGGTTTGTGGGGGTGTGGCATGATCTCTGGGATGTGCCGAGGGTTTGTGGGGGTGTGTGCCCCCTTGGACTTTAGGATTAGGTTTGAGTGTTGGGCTGGTGGATGTATATGTGTGACTGGGATAGGTAAGGCTGCAGAGTTTGGAGTGGTGAGGTATGAGGTGCTGTGGCGCATAGGCTCATGTGGTGAAGCCAGGTGAATCTGGCCCATGCCTTTCATTATCGTGGTCCGACACCACTTGGTTCAATGGACCGGGTGTGCACTGGGACACATCATCAGTAATGCATCCTCGGATCATTGGGTGTTTCGGGTCTTTCATCATTAAACACCCTCCCCGAGATGACCCAGCCGGAGTTGATCAAGCTCGGCTTGTGTTTTCTCATGGACCAGGATAATGAGAGGCATGTAACTATGAGGGTAATGTTGTTTTTAAACATCATTACCTGGCATCTGTATGCCTGGGATTGCATGGGTTAAATTGACAGTGTTTACTGGGCATTCGGTGTCTCAGCACCTGAGTTTAGTGGTGACTTGTTTTCTGTGGACCCAGCTTGGGTTTAACTTTCTGGTTCTCTCTTGCCGTTTGGGCATCCGGGCTTTGTTCTTGGCATTTTGTCGACCGGGAGAATGAAGAGCGTGTCACTGTTAGGTTAGGTTGAGAGTATGCGGGCAGTGGGCAAATCAGCCCTCTTGTGCTTTTTGATCTCCTCACTTGAGATTCAATTTCACGCGACCCTGCCACTTTGATCTGGCCCACGCCTTCATTAACCAGGTCCAACACTTGCCTTTCTTGGATCCTGCCCCTCCTGACAAAGGTAATCGGGTTTGTGGGGGAGTGGCCAGGGTTAGTCGGGGTGTGCCTAGGGTTTGTGGGGGTGTGGTGTGGGGGAGTGGCCAGGGTTAATCGGGGTGTGCCTTGGGTTTGTGGGGGTGTGGCATGATCTCTGGGATGTGCCGAGGGTTTGTGGGGGTGTGTGCCCCCTTGGACTTTAGGATTAGGTTTGAGTGTTGGGCTGGTGGATGTATATGTGTGACTGGGATAGGTAAGGCTGCAGAGTTTGGAGTGGTGAGGTATGAGGTGCTCGCATTAGGGTTAGGGTTAGGGTTAGGGTTAGGTTGAGAGTATGCGGGCAGTGGGCAAATCAGCCCTCTTGTGCTTTTTGATCTCCTCACTTGAGATTCAATTTCACGCGACCCTGCCACTTTGATCTGGCCCACGCCTTCATTAACCAGGTCCAACAATTGCCTTTCTTGAATCTTGCCCCTGCTGCCAAAGGTAATCGGGTTTGTGGGGGAGTGGCCAGGGTTAGTCGGGGTGTGCCTAGGGTTTGTGGGGGTGTGGCATGATCTCTGGGATGTGCTGAGGGTTTGTGGGGGTGTGTGCCCCCTTGGACTTTAGGATTAGGTTTGAGTGTTGGGCTGGTGGATGTATATGTGACTGGGATAGGTAAGGCTGCAGAATTTAGAGTGGTGAGGTATGAGGTGCTGTGGCGCATAGGCTCGTGTGGTGAAGCCAGGTGAATCTGGCCCATGCCTTTCATTATCGTGGTCCGACACCACTTGGTTCAATGGACCGGGTGTGCACTGGGACACATCATCAGTAATGCATCCTCGGATCATCGGGTGTTTCGGGTCTTTCATCATTAAACACCCTCCCCGAGATGACCCAGCCGGAGTTGATCAAGCTCGGCTTGTGTTTTCCCATGGACCAGGATAATGAGAGGCATGTAACTATGAGGGCAACGTTGTTTTTAAACATCATTACCCGGCATCTGTATGCCTGGGATTGCATGGGTTAAATTGACAGTGTTTACTGGGCATTCGGTGTCTCTGCACCTGAGTTTAGTGGTGACTGGTTTTCTGTGGACCCAGCTTGGGTTTAACTTTCTGGTTGTCTCTCGCCGTTTGGGCATCTGGGCTTTATTCTTGGCATTTTGTCGACCGGGAGAATGAAGAGCGTGTCACTGTTAGGTTAGGTTGAGAGTATGCGGGCAGTGGGCAAATCAGCCCTCTTGTGCTTTTTGATCTCCTCACTTGAGATTCAATTTCACGCGACCCTGCCACTTTGATCTGGCCCACGCCTTCATTAACCAGGTCCAACACTTGCCTTTCTTGGATCCTGCCCCTCCTGACAAAGGTAATCGGGTTTGTGGGGGAGTGGCCAGGGTTAGTCGGGGTGTGCCTAGGGTTTGTGGGGGTGTGGTGTGGGGGAGTGGCCAGGGTTAATCGGGGTGTGCCTTGGGTTTGTGGGGGTGTGGCATGATCTCTGGGATGTGCCGAGGGTTTGTGGGGGTGTGTGCCCCCTTGGACTTTAGGATTAGGTTTGAGTGTTGGGCTGGTGGATGTATATGTGTGACTGGGATAGGTAAGGCTGCAGAGTTTGGAGTGGTGAGGTATGAGGTGCTGTGGCGCATAGGCTCATGTGGTGAAGCCAGGTGAATCTGGCCCATGCCTTTCATTATCGTGGTCCGACACCACTTGGTTCAATGGACCGGGTGTGCACTGGGACACATCATCAGTAATGCATCCTCGGATCATTGGGTGTTTCGGGTCTTTCATCATTAAACACCCTCCCCGAGATGACCCAGCCGGAGTTGATCAAGCTCGGCTTGTGTTTTCTCATGGACCAGGATAATGAGAGGCATGTAACTATGAGGGTAATGTTGTTTTTAAACATCATTACCTGGCATCTGTATGCCTGGGATTGCATGGGTTAAATTGACAGTGTTTACTGGGCATTCGGTGTCTCAGCACCTGAGTTTAGTGGTGACTTGTTTTCTGTGGACCCAGCTTGGGTTTAACTTTCTGGTTCTCTCTTGCCGTTTGGGCATCCGGGCTTTGTTCTTGGCATTTTGTCGACCGGGAGAATGAAGAGCGTGTCACTGTTAGGTTAGGTTGAGAGTATGCGGGCAGTGGGCAAATCAGCCCTCTTGTGCTTTTTGATCTCCTCACTTGAGATTCAATTTCACGCGACCCTGCCACTTTGATCTGGCCCACGCCTTCATTAACCAGGTCCAACACTTGCCTTTCTTGGATCCTGCCCCTCCTGACAAAGGTAATCGGGTTTGTGGGGGAGTGGCCAGGGTTAGTCGGGGTGTGCCTAGGGTTTGTGGGGGTGTGGTGTGGGGGAGTGGCCAGGGTTAATCGGGGTGTGCCTTGGGTTTGTGGGGGTGTGGCATGATCTCTGGGATGTGCCGAGGGTTTGTGGGGGTGTGTGCCCCCTTGGACTTTAGGATTAGGTTTGAGTGTTGGGCTGGTGGATGTATATGTGTGACTGGGATAGGTAAGGCTGCAGAGTTTGGAGTGGTGAGGTATGAGGTGCTGTGGCGCATAGGCTCATGTGGTGAAGCCAGGTGAATCTGGCCCATGCCTTTCATTATCGTGGTCCGACACCACTTGGTTCAATGGACCGGGTGTGCACTGGGACACATCATCAGTAATGCATCCTCGGATCATTGGGTGTTTCGGGTCTTTCATCATTAAACACCCTCCCCGAGATGACCCAGCCGGAGTTGATCAAGCTCGGCTTGTGTTTTCTCATGGACCAGGATAATGAGAGGCATGTAACTATGAGGGTAATGTTGTTTTTAAACATCATTACCTGGCATCTGTATGCCTGGGATTGCATGGGTTAAATTGACAGTGTTTACTGGGCATTCGGTGTCTCAGCACCTGAGTTTAGTGGTGACTTGTTTTCTGTGGACCCAGCTTGGGTTTAACTTTCTGGTTCTCTCTTGCCGTTTGGGCATCCGGGCTTTGTTCTTGGCATTTTGTCGACCGGGAGAATGAAGAGCGTGTCACTGTTAGGTTAGGTTGAGAGTATGCGGGCAGTGGGCAAATCAGCCCTCTTGTGCTTTTTGATCTCCTCACTTGAGATTCAATTTCACGCGACCCTGCCACTTTGATCTGGCCCACGCCTTCATTAACCAGGTCCAACACTTGCCTTTCTTGGATCCTGCCCCTCCTGACAAAGGTAATCGGGTTTGTGGGGGAGTGGCCAGGGTTAGTCGGGGTGTGCCTAGGGTTTGTGGGGGTGTGGTGTGGGGGAGTGGCCAGGGTTAATCGGGGTGTGCCTTGGGTTTGTGGGGGTGTGGCATGATCTCTGGGATGTGCCGAGGGTTTGTGGGGGTGTGTGCCCCCTTGGACTTTAGGATTAGGTTTGAGTGTTGGGCTGGTGGATGTATATGTGTGACTGGGATAGGTAAGGCTGCAGAGTTTGGAGTGGTGAGGTATGAGGTGCTGTGGCGCATAGGCTCATGTGGTGAAGCCAGGTGAATCTGGCCCATGCCTTTCATTATCGTGGTCCGACACCACTTGGTTCAATGGACCGGGTGTGCACTGGGACACATCATCAGTAATGCATCCTCGGATCATTGGGTGTTTCGGGTCTTTCATCATTAAACACCCTCCCCGAGATGACCCAGCCGGAGTTGATCAAGCTCGGCTTGTGTTTTCTCATGGACCAGGATAATGAGAGGCATGTAACTATGAGGGTAATGTTGTTTTTAAACATCATTACCTGGCATCTGTATGCCTGGGATTGCATGGGTTAAATTGACAGTGTTTACTGGGCATTCGGTGTCTCAGCACCTGAGTTTAGTGGTGACTTGTTTTCTGTGGACCCAGCTTGGGTTTAACTTTCTGGTTCTCTCTTGCCGTTTGGGCATCCGGGCTTTGTTCTTGGCATTTTGTCGACCGGGAGAATGAAGAGCGTGTCACTGTTAGGTTAGGTTGAGAGTATGCGGGCAGTGGGCAAATCAGCCCTCTTGTGCTTTTTGATCTCCTCACTTGAGATTCAATTTCACGCGACCCTGCCACTTTGATCTGGCCCACGCCTTCATTAACCAGGTCCAACACTTGCCTTTCTTGGATCCTGCCCCTCCTGACAAAGGTAATCGGGTTTGTGGGGGAGTGGCCAGGGTTAGTCGGGGTGTGCCTAGGGTTTGTGGGGGTGTGGTGTGGGGGAGTGGCCAGGGTTAATCGGGGTGTGCCTTGGGTTTGTGGGGGTGTGGCATGATCTCTGGGATGTGCCGAGGGTTTGTGGGGGTGTGTGCCCCCTTGGACTTTAGGATTAGGTTTGAGTGTTGGGCTGGTGGATGTATATGTGTGACTGGGATAGGTAAGGCTGCAGAGTTTGGAGTGGTGAGGTATGAGGTGCTGTGGCGCATAGGCTCATGTGGTGAAGCCAGGTGAATCTGGCCCATGCCTTTCATTATCGTGGTCCGACACCACTTGGTTCAATGGACCGGGTGTGCACTGGGACACATCATCAGTAATGCATCCTCGGATCATGGGGTGTTTCGGGTCTTTCATCATTAAACACCCTCCCCGAGATGACCCAGCCGGAGTTGATCAAGCTCGGCTTGTGTTTTCTCATGGACCAGGATAATGAGAGGCATGTAACTATGAGGGTAATGTTGTTTTTAAACATCATTACCTGGCATCTGTATGCCTGGGATTGCATGGGTTAAATTGACAGTGTTTACTGGGCATTCGGTGTCTCAGCACCTGAGTTTAGTGGTGACTTGTTTTCTGTGGACCCAGCTTGGGTTTAACTTTCTGGTTCTCTCTTGCCGTTTGGGCATCCGGGCTTTGTTCTTGGCATTTTGTCGACCGGGAGAATGAAGAGCGTGTCACTGTTAGGTTAGGTTGAGAGTATGCGGGCAGTGGGCAAATCAGCCCTCTTGTGCTTTTTGATCTCCTCACTTGAGATTCAATTTCACGCGACCCTGCCACTTTGATCTGGCCCACGCCTTCATTAACCAGGTCCAACACTTGCCTTTCTTGGATCCTGCCCCTCCTGACAAAGGTAATCGGGTTTGTGGGGGAGTGGCCAGGGTTAGTCGGGGTGTGCCTAGGGTTTGTGGGGGTGTGGTGTGGGGGAGTGGCCAGGGTTAATCGGGGTGTGCCTTGGGTTTGTGGGGGTGTGGCATGATCTCTGGGATGTGCCGAGGGTTTGTGGGGGTGTGTGCCCCCTTGGACTTTAGGATTAGGTTTGAGTGTTGGGCTGGTGGATGTATATGTGTGACTGGGATAGGTAAGGCTGCAGAGTTTGGAGTGGTGAGGTATGAGGTGCTCGCATTAGGGTTAGGGTTAGGGTTAGGGTTAGGTTGAGAGTATGCGGGCAGTGGGCAAATCAGCCCTCTTGTGCTTTTTGATCTCCTCACTTGAGATTCAATTTCACGCGACCCTGCCACTTTGATCTGGCCCACGCCTTCATTAACCAGGTCCAACAATTGCCTTTCTTGAATCTTGCCCCTGCTGCCAAAGGTAATCGGGTTTGTGGGGGAGTGGCCAGGGTTAGTCGGGGTGTGCCTAGGGTTTGTGGGGGTGTGGCATGATCTCTGGGATGTGCTGAGGGTTTGTGGGGGTGTGTGCCCCCTTGGACTTTAGGATTAGGTTTGAGTGTTGGGCTGGTGGATGTATATGTGACTGGGATAGGTAAGGCTGCAGAATTTAGAGTGGTGAGGTATGAGGTGCTGTGGCGCATAGGCTCGTGTGGTGAAGCCAGGTGAATCTGGCTCATGCCTTTCATTATCGTGGTCCGACACCACTTGGTTCAATGGACCGGGTGTGCACTGGGACACATCATCAGTAATGCATCCTCGGATCATCGGGTGTTTCGGGTCTTTCATCATTAAACACCCTCCCCGAGATGACCCAGCCGGAGTTGATCAAGCTCGGCTTGTGTTTTCCCATGGACCAGGATAATGAGAGGCATGTAACTATGAGGGCAACGTTGTTTTTAAACATCATTACCCGGCATCTGTATGCCTGGGATTGCATGGGTTAAATTGACAGTGTTTACTGGGCATTCGGTGTCTCTGCACCTGAGTTTAGTGGTGACTGGTTTTCTGTGGACCCAGCTTGGGTTTAACTTTCTGGTTGTCTCTCGCCGTTTGGGCATCTGGGCTTTATTCTTGGCATTTTGCCGACCGGGAGAATGAAGAGCGTGTCACTGTTAGGTTAGGTTGAGAGTATGCGGGCAGTGGGCAAATCAGCCCTCTTGTGCTTTTTGATCTCCTCACTTGAGATTCAATTTCACGCGACCCTGCCACTTTGATCTGGCCCACGCCTTCATTAACCAGGTCCAACAATTGCCTTTCTTGAATCTTGCCCCTGCTGCCAAAGGTAATCGGGTTTGTGGGGGAGTGGCCAGGGTTAGTCGGGGTGTGCCTAGGGTTTGTGGGGGTGTGGCATGATCTCTGGGATGTGCTGAGGGTTTGTGGGGGTGTGTGCCCCCTTGGACTTTAGGATTAGGTTTGAGTGTTGGGCTGGTGGATGTATATGTGACTGGGATAGGTAAGGCTGCAGAGTTTGGAGTGGTGAGGTATGAGGTGCTGTGGCGCATAGGCCCCTTTGGTCAAGCCAGGTGAATCTGGCCCATGCCTTTCATTATCATGGTCCGACACCACTTGGTTCTATGGACCGGGTGTGCACTGGGACACATCATCAGTAATGCATCCTCGGATCATGGGGTGTTTCGGGTCTTTCATCATTAAACACCCTCCCCGAGATGACCCAGCCGGAGTTGATCAAGCTCGGCTTGTGTTTTCCCATGGACCAGGATAATGAGAGGCATGTAACTATGAGGGTAATGTTGTTTTTAAACATCATTACCTGGCATCTGTATGCCTGGGATTGCATGGGTTAAATTGACAGTGTTTACTGGGCATTCGGTGTCTCTGCACCTGAGTTTAGTGGTGACTGGTTTTCTGTGGACCCAGCTTGGGTTTAACTTTCTGGTTCTCTCTCGCCGTTTGGGCATCCGGGCTTTATTCTTGGCATTTTGTCGACCGGGAGAATGAAGAGCGTGTCACTGTTAGGTTAGGTTGAGAGTATGCGGGCAGTGGGCAAATCAGCCCTCTTGTGCTTTTTGATCTCCTCACTTGAGATTCAATTTCACGCGACCCTGCCACTTTGATCTGGCCCACGCCTTCATTAACCAGGTCCAACACTTGCCTTTCTTGGATCTTGCCCCTCCTGACAAAGGTAATCGGGTTTGTGGGGGAGTGGCCAGGGTTAGTCGGGGTGTGCCTAGGGTTTGTGGGGGTGTGGCATGATCTGTGGGATGTGCCGAGGGTTTGTGGGGGTGTGTGCCCCCTTGGACTTTAGGATTAGGTTTGAGTGTTGGGCTGGTGGATGTATATGTGTGACTGGGATAGGTAAGGCTGCAGAGTTTGGAGTGGTGAGGTATGAGGTGCTGTGGCGCATAGGCCCCTTTGGTCAAGCCAGGTGAATCTGGCCCATGCCTTTCATTATCATGGTCCGACACCACTTGGTTCTATGGACCGGGTGTGCACTGGGACACATCATCAGTAATGCATCCTCGGATCATGGGGTGTTTCGGGTCTTTCATCATTAAACACCCTCCCCGAGATGACCCAGCCGGAGTTGATCAAGCTCGGCTTGTGTTTTCCCATGGACCAGGATAATGAGAGGCATGTAACTATGAGGGTAATGTTGTTTTTAAACATCATTACCTGGCATCTGTATGCCTGGGATTGCATGGGTTAAATTGACAGTGTTTACTGGGCATTCGGTGTCTCTGCACCTGAGTTTAGTGGTGACTGGTTTTCTGTGGACCCAGCTTGGGTTTAACTTTCTGGTTCTCTCTCGCCGTTTGGGCATCCGGGCTTTATTCTTGGCATTTTGTCGACCGGGAGAATGAAGAGCGTGTCACTGTTAGGTTAGGTTGAGAGTATGCGGGCAGTGGGCAAATCAGCCCTCTTGTGCTTTTTGATCTCCTCACTTGAGATTCAATTTCACGCGACCCTGCCACTTTGATCTGGCCCACGCCTTCATTAACCAGGTCCAACACTTGCCTTTCTTGGATCTTGCCCCTCCTGACAAAGGTAATCGGGTTTGTGGGGGAGTGGCCAGGGTTAGTCGGGGTGTGCCTAGGGTTTGTGGGGGTGTGGCATGATCTGTGGGATGTGCCGAGGGTTTGTGGGGGTGTGTGCCCCCTTGGACTTTAGGATTAGGTTTGAGTGTTGGGCTGGTGGATGTATATGTGTGACTGGGATAGGTAAGGCTGCAGAGTTTGGAGTGGTGAGGTATGAGGTGCTGTGGCGCATAGGCCCCTTTGGTCAAGCCAGGTGAATCTGGCCCATGCCTTTCATTATCATGGTCCGACACCACTTGGTTCTATGGACCGGGTGTGCACTGGGACACATCATCAGTAATGCATCCTCGGATCATGGGGTGTTTCGGGTCTTTCATCATTAAACACCCTCCCCGAGATGACCCAGCCGGAGTTGATCAAGCTCGGCTTGTGTTTTCCCATGGACCAGGATAATGAGAGGCATGTAACTATGAGGGTAATGTTGTTTTTAAACATCATTACCTGGCATCTGTATGCCTGGGATTGCATGGGTTAAATTGACAGTGTTTACTGGGCATTCGGTGTCTCTGCACCTGAGTTTAGTGGTGACTGGTTTTCTGTGGACCCAGCTTGGGTTTAACTTTCTGGTTCTCTCTCGCCGTTTGGGCATCCGGGCTTTATTCTTGGCATTTTGTCGACCGGGAGAATGAAGAGCGTGTCACTGTTAGGTTAGGTTGAGAGTATGCGGGCAGTGGGCAAATCAGCCCTCTTGTGCTTTTTGATCTCCTCACTTGAGATTCAATTTCACGCGACCCTGCCACTTTGATCTGGCCCACGCCTTCATTAACCAGGTCCAACACTTGCCTTTCTTGGATCTTGCCCCTCCTGACAAAGGTAATCGGGTTTGTGGGGGAGTGGCCAGGGTTAGTCGGGGTGTGCCTAGGGTTTGTGGGGGTGTGGCATGATCTGTGGGATGTGCCGAGGGTTTGTGGGGGTGTGTGCCCCCTTGGACTTTAGGATTAGGTTTGAGTGTTGGGCTGGTGGATGTATATGTGTGACTGGGATAGGTAAGGCTGCAGAGTTTGGAGTGGTGAGGTATGAGGTGCTGTGGCGCATAGGCCCCTTTGGTCAAGCCAGGTGAATCTGGCCCATGCCTTTCATTATCATGGTCCGACACCACTTGGTTCTATGGACCGGGTGTGCACTGGGACACATCATCAGTAATGCATCCTCGGATCATGGGGTGTTTCGGGTCTTTCATCATTAAACACCCTCCCCGAGATGACCCAGCCGGAGTTGATCAAGCTCGGCTTGTGTTTTCCCATGGACCAGGATAATGAGAGGCATGTAACTATGAGGGTAATGTTGTTTTTAAACATCATTACCTGGCATCTGTATGCCTGGGATTGCATGGGTTAAATTGACAGTGTTTACTGGGCATTCGGTGTCTCTGCACCTGAGTTTAGTGGTGACTGGTTTTCTGTGGACCCAGCTTGGGTTTAACTTTCTGGTTCTCTCTCGCCGTTTGGGCATCCGGGCTTTATTCTTGGCATTTTGTCGACCGGGAGAATGAAGAGCGTGTCACTGTTAGGTTAGGTTGAGAGTATGCGGGCAGTGGGCAAATCAGCCCTCTTGTGCTTTTTGATCTCCTCACTTGAGATTCAATTTCACGCGACCCTGCCACTTTGATCTGGCCCACGCCTTCATTAACCAGGTCCAACACTTGCCTTTCTTGGATCTTGCCCCTCCTGACAAAGGTAATCGGGTTTGTGGGGGAGTGGCCAGGGTTAGTCGGGGTGTGCCTAGGGTTTGTGGGGGTGTGGCATGATCTGTGGGATGTGCCGAGGGTTTGTGGGGGTGTGTGCCCCCTTGGACTTTAGGATTAGGTTTGAGTGTTGGGCTGGTGGATGTATATGTGTGACTGGGATAGGTAAGGCTGCAGAGTTTGGAGTGGTGAGGTATGAGGTGCTGTGGCGCATAGGCTCATCTGGTGAAGCCAGGTGAATCTGGCCCATGCCTTTCATTATCGTGGTCCGACACCACTTGGTTCAATGGACCGGGTGTGCACTGGGACACATCATCAGTAATGCATCCTCGGATCATGGGGTGTTTCGGGTCTTTCATCATTAAACACCCTCCCCGAGTTGACCCAGCCGGAGTTGATCAAGCTCGGCTTGTGTTTTCCCATGGACCAGGATAATGAGAGGCATGTAACTATGAGGGTAATGACGTTTTTAAACATCATTACCTGGCATCTGTATGCCTGGGGATGCATGGGTTAAATTGACAGTGTTTACTGGGCATTCGGTGTCTCTGCACCTGAGTTTAGTGGTGACTGGTTTTCTGTGGACCCAGCTTGGGTTTAACTTTCTGGTTCTCTCTCGCCGTTTGGGCATCCGGGCTTTATTCTTGGCATTTTGTCGACCGGGAGAATGAAGAGCGTGTCACTGTTAGGTTAGGTTGAGAGTATGCGGGCAGTGGGCAAATCAGCCCTCTTGTGCTTTTTGATCTCCTCACTTGAGATTCAATTTCACGCGACCCTGCCACTTTGATCTGGCCCACGCCTTCATTAACCAGGTCCAACACTTGCCTTTCTTGGATCTTGCCCCTCCTGACAAAGGTAATCGGGTTTGTGGGGGAGTGGCCAGGGTTAGTCGGGGTGTGCCTAGGGTTTGTGGGGGTGTGGCATGATCTGTGGGATGTGCCGAGGGTTTGTGGGGGTGTGTGCCCCCTTGGACTTTAGGATTAGGTTTGAGTGTTGGGCTGGTGGATGTATATGTGTGACTGGGATAGGTAAGGCTGCAGAGTTTGGAGTGGTGAGGTATGAGGTGCTGTGGCGCATAGGCTCATCTGGTGAAGCCAGGTGAATCTGGCCCATGCCTTTCATTATCGTGGTCCGACACCACTTGGTTCAATGGACCGGGTGTGCACTGGGACACATCATCAGTAATGCATCCTCGGATCATGGGGTGTTTCGGGTCTTTCATCATTAAACACCCTCCCCGAGTTGACCCAGCCGGAGTTGATCAAGCTCGGCTTGTGTTTTCCCATGGACCAGGATAATGAGAGGCATGTAACTATGAGGGTAATGACGTTTTTAAACATCATTACCTGGCATCTGTATGCCTGGGGATGCATGGGTTAAATTGACAGTGTTTACTGGGCATTCGGTGTCTCTGCACCTGAGTTTAGTGGTGACTGGTTTTCTGTGGACCCAGCTTGGGTTTAACTTTCTGGTTCTCTCTCGCCGTTTGGGCATCCGGGCTTTATTCTTGGCATTTTGTCGACCGGGAGAATGAAGAGCGTGTCACTGTTAGGTTAGGTTGAGAGTATGCGGGCAGTGGGCAAATCAGCCCTCTTGTGCTTTTTGATCTCCTCACTTGAGATTCAATTTCACGCGACCCTGCCACTTTGATCTGGCCCACGCCTTCATTAACCAGGTCCAACACTTGCCTTTCTTGGATCTTGCCCCTCCTGACAAAGGTAATCGGGTTTGTGGGGGAGTGGCCAGGGTTAGTCGGGGTGTGCCTAGGGTTTGTGGGGGTGTGGCATGATCTGTGGGATGTGCCGAGGGTTTGTGGGGGTGTGTGCCCCCTTGGACTTTAGGATTAGGTTTGAGTGTTGGGCTGGTGGATGTATATGTGTGACTGGGATAGGTAAGGCTGCAGAGTTTGGAGTGGTGAGGTATGAGGTGCTGTGGCGCATAGGCTCATCTGGTGAAGCCAGGTGAATCTGGCCCATGCCTTTCATTATCGTGGTCCGACACCACTTGGTTCAATGGACCGGGTGTGCACTGGGACACATCATCAGTAATGCATCCTCGGATCATGGGGTGTTTCGGGTCTTTCATCATTAAACACCCTCCCCGAGTTGACCCAGCCGGAGTTGATCAAGCTCGGCTTGTGTTTTCCCATGGACCAGGATAATGAGAGGCATGTAACTATGAGGGTAATGACGTTTTTAAACATCATTACCTGGCATCTGTATGCCTGGGGATGCATGGGTTAAATTGACAGTGTTTACTGGGCATTCGGTGTCTCTGCACCTGAGTTTAGTGGTGACTGGTTTTCTGTGGACCCAGCTTGGGTTTAACTTTCTGGTTCTCTCTCGCCGTTTGGGCATCCGGGCTTTATTCTTGGCATTTTGTCGACCGGGAGAATGAAGAGCGTGTCACTGTTAGGTTAGGTTGAGAGTATGCGGGCAGTGGGCAAATCAGCCCTCTTGTGCTTTTTGATCTCCTCACTTGAGATTCAATTTCACGCGACCCTGCCACTTTGATCTGGCCCACGCCTTCATTAACCAGGTCCAACACTTGCCTTTCTTGGATCTTGCCCCTCCTGACAAAGGTAATCGGGTTTGTGGGGGAGTGGCCAGGGTTAGTCGGGGTGTGCCTAGGGTTTGTGGGGGTGTGGCATGATCTGTGGGATGTGCCGAGGGTTTGTGGGGGTGTGTGCCCCCTTGGACTTTAGGATTAGGTTTGAGTGTTGGGCTGGTGGATGTATATGTGTGACTGGGATAGGTAAGGCTGCAGAGTTTGGAGTGGTGAGGTATGAGGTGCTGTGGCGCATAGGCTCATCTGGTGAAGCCAGGTGAATCTGGCCCATGCCTTTCATTATCGTGGTCCGACACCACTTGGTTCAATGGACCGGGTGTGCACTGGGACACATCATCAGTAATGCATCCTCGGATCATGGGGTGTTTCGGGTCTTTCATCATTAAACACCCTCCCCGAGTTGACCCAGCCGGAGTTGATCAAGCTCGGCTTGTGTTTTCCCATGGACCAGGATAATGAGAGGCATGTAACTATGAGGGTAATGACGTTTTTAAACATCATTACCTGGCATCTGTATGCCTGGGGATGCATGGGTTAAATTGACAGTGTTTACTGGGCATTCGGTGTCTCTGCACCTGAGTTTAGTGGTGACTGGTTTTCTGTGGACCCAGCTTGGGTTTAACTTTCTGGTTCTCTCTCGCCGTTTGGGCATTAGGGTTAGGTTGAGAGTATGCGGGCAGTGGGCAAATCAGCCCTCTTGTGCTTTTTGATCTCCTCACTTGAGATTCAATTTCACGCGACCCTGCCACTTTGATCTGGCCCACGCCTTCATTAACCAGGTCCAACACTTGCCTTTCTTGGATCTTGCCCCTCCTGACAAAGGTAATCGGGTTTGTGGGGGAGTGGCCAGGGTTAGTCGGGGTGTGCCTAGGGTTTGTGGGGGTGTGGCATGATCTCTGGGATGTGCCGAGGGTTTGTGGGGGTGTGTGCCCCCTTGGACTTTAGGATTAGGTTTGAGTGTTGGGCTGGTGGATGTATATGTGTGACTGGGATAGGTAAGGCTGCAGAGTTTTGAGTGGTGAGGTATGAGGTTCTATGGGGCTTAGTGGTGAAGCCAGGTGAATCTGGCCCATGCCTTTCATTATCGTGGTCCGACACCACTTGGTTCAATGGACCGGGTGTGCACTGGGACACATCATCAGTAATGCATCCTCGGATCATCGGGTGTTTCGGGTCTTTCATCATTAAACACCCTCCCCGAGATGACCCAGCCGGAGTTGATCAAGCTCGGCTTGTGTTTTCCCATGGACCAGGATAATGAGAGGCATGTAACTATGAGGGTAATGACGTTTTTAAACATCATTACCTGGCATCTGTATGCCTGGGGATGCATGGGTTAAATTGACAGTGTTTACTGGGCATTCGGTGTCTCTGCACCTGAGTTTAGTGGTGGCTTGTTTTCGGTGGACCCAGCTTGGGTTTAACTTTCTGGTTCTCTCTTGCCGTTTGGGCATCTGGGCTTTGTTCTTGGCATTTTGTCGACCGGGAGAATGAAGAGCGTGTCACTGTTAGGTTAGGTTGAGAGTATGCGGGCAGTGGGCAAATCAGCCCTCTTGTGCTTTTTGATCTCCTCACTTGAGATTCAATTTCACGCGACCCTGCCACTTTGATCTGGCCCACGCCTTCATTAACCAGGTCCAACACTTGCCTTTCTTGGATCTTGCCCCTCCTGACAAAGGTAATCGGGTTTGTGGGGGAGTGGCCAGGGTTAGTCGGGGTGTGCCTAGGGTTTGTGGGGGTGTGGCATGATCTCTGGGATGTGCCGAGGGTTTGTGGGGGTGTGTGCCCCCTTGGACTTTAGGATTAGGTTTGAGTGTTGGGCTGGTGGATGTATATGTGTGACTGGGATAGGTAAGGCTGCAGAGTTTTGAGTGGTGAGGTATGAGGTTCTATGGGGCTTAGTGGTGAAGCCAGGTGAATCTGGCCCATGCCTTTCATTATCGTGGTCCGACACCACTTGGTTCAATGGACCGGGTGTGCACTGGGACACATCATCAGTAATGCATCCTCGGATCATCGGGTGTTTCGGGTCTTTCATCATTAAACACCCTCCCCGAGATGACCCAGCCGGAGTTGATCAAGCTCGGCTTGTGTTTTCCCATGGACCAGGATAATGAGAGGCATGTAACTATGAGGGTAATGACGTTTTTAAACATCATTACCTGGCATCTGTATGCCTGGGGATGCATGGGTTAAATTGACAGTGTTTACTGGGCATTCGGTGTCTCTGCACCTGAGTTTAGTGGTGGCTTGTTTTCGGTGGACCCAGCTTGGGTTTAACTTTCTGGTTCTCTCTTGCCGTTTGGGCATCTGGGCTTTGTTCTTGGCATTTTGTCGACCGGGAGAATGAAGAGCGTGTCACTGTTAGGTTAGGTTGAGAGTATGCGGGCAGTGGGCAAATCAGCCCTCTTGTGCTTTTTGATCTCCTCACTTGAGATTCAATTTCACGCGACCCTGCCACTTTGATCTGGCCCACGCCTTCATTAACCAGGTCCAACACTTGCCTTTCTTGGATCTTGCCCCTCCTGACAAAGGTAATCGGGTTTGTGGGGGAGTGGCCAGGGTTAGTCGGGGTGTGCCTAGGGTTTGTGGGGGTGTGGCATGATCTCTGGGATGTGCCGAGGGTTTGTGGGGGTGTGTGCCCCCTTGGACTTTAGGATTAGGTTTGAGTGTTGGGCTGGTGGATGTATATGTGTGACTGGGATAGGTAAGGCTGCAGAGTTTTGAGTGGTGAGGTATGAGGTTCTATGGGGCTTAGTGGTGAAGCCAGGTGAATCTGGCCCATGCCTTTCATTATCGTGGTCCGACACCACTTGGTTCAATGGACCGGGTGTGCACTGGGACACATCATCAGTAATGCATCCTCGGATCATCGGGTGTTTCGGGTCTTTCATCATTAAACACCCTCCCCGAGATGACCCAGCCGGAGTTGATCAAGCTCGGCTTGTGTTTTCCCATGGACCAGGATAATGAGAGGCATGTAACTATGAGGGTAATGACGTTTTTAAACATCATTACCTGGCATCTGTATGCCTGGGGATGCATGGGTTAAATTGACAGTGTTTACTGGGCATTCGGTGTCTCTGCACCTGAGTTTAGTGGTGGCTTGTTTTCGGTGGACCCAGCTTGGGTTTAACTTTCTGGTTCTCTCTTGCCGTTTGGGCATCTGGGCTTTGTTCTTGGCATTTTGTCGACCGGGAGAATGAAGAGCGTGTCACTGTTAGGTTAGGTTGAGAGTATGCGGGCAGTGGGCAAATCAGCCCTCTTGTGCTTTTTGATCTCCTCACTTGAGATTCAATTTCACGCGACCCTGCCACTTTGATCTGGCCCACGCCTTCATTAACCAGGTCCAACACTTGCCTTTCTTGGATCTTGCCCCTCCTGACAAAGGTAATCGGGTTTGTGGGGGAGTGGCCAGGGTTAGTCGGGGTGTGCCTAGGGTTTGTGGGGGTGTGGCATGATCTCTGGGATGTGCCGAGGGTTTGTGGGGGTGTGTGCCCCCTTGGACTTTAGGATTAGGTTTGAGTGTTGGGCTGGTGGATGTATATGTGTGACTGGGATAGGTAAGGCTGCAGAGTTTTGAGTGGTGAGGTATGAGGTTCTATGGGGCTTAGTGGTGAAGCCAGGTGAATCTGGCCCATGCCTTTCATTATCGTGGTCCGACACCACTTGGTTCAATGGACCGGGTGTGCACTGGGACACATCATCAGTAATGCATCCTCGGATCATCGGGTGTTTCGGGTCTTTCATCATTAAACACCCTCCCCGAGATGACCCAGCCGGAGTTGATCAAGCTCGGCTTGTGTTTTCCCATGGACCAGGATAATGAGAGGCATGTAACTATGAGGGTAATGACGTTTTTAAACATCATTACCTGGCATCTGTATGCCTGGGGATGCATGGGTTAAATTGACAGTGTTTACTGGGCATTCGGTGTCTCTGCACCTGAGTTTAGTGGTGGCTTGTTTTCGGTGGACCCAGCTTGGGTTTAACTTTCTGGTTCTCTCTTGCCGTTTGGGCATCTGGGCTTTGTTCTTGGCATTTTGTCGACCGGGAGAATGAAGAGCGTGTCACTGTTAGGTTAGGTTGAGAGTATGCGGGCAGTGGGCAAATCAGCCCTCTTGTGCTTTTTGATCTCCTCACTTGAGATTCAATTTCACGCGACCCTGCCACTTTGATCTGGCCCACGCCTTCATTAACCAGGTCCAACACTTGCCTTTCTTGGATCTTGCCCCTCCTGACAAAGGTAATCGGGTTTGTGGGGGAGTGGCCAGGGTTAGTCGGGGTGTGCCTAGGGTTTGTGGGGGTGTGGCATGATCTCTGGGATGTGCCGAGGGTTTGTGGGGGTGTGTGCCCCCTTGGACTTTAGGATTAGGTTTGAGTGTTGGGCTGGTGGATGTATATGTGTGACTGGGATAGGTAAGGCTGCAGAGTTTTGAGTGGTGAGGTATGAGGTTCTATGGGGCTTAGTGGTGAAGCCAGGTGAATCTGGCCCATGCCTTTCATTATCGTGGTCCGACACCACTTGGTTCAATGGACCGGGTGTGCACTGGGACACATCATCAGTAATGCATCCTCGGATCATCGGGTGTTTCGGGTCTTTCATCATTAAACACCCTCCCCGAGATGACCCAGCCGGAGTTGATCAAGCTCGGCTTGTGTTTTCCCATGGACCAGGATAATGAGAGGCATGTAACTATGAGGGTAATGACGTTTTTAAACATCATTACCTGGCATCTGTATGCCTGGGGATGCATGGGTTAAATTGACAGTGTTTACTGGGCATTCGGTGTCTCTGCACCTGAGTTTAGTGGTGGCTTGTTTTCGGTGGACCCAGCTTGGGTTTAACTTTCTGGTTCTCTCTTGCCGTTTGGGCATCTGGGCTTTGTTCTTGGCATTTTGTCGACCGGAGAATGAAGAGCGTGTCACTGTTAGGTTAGGTTGAGAGTATGCGGGCAGTGGGCAAATCAGCCCTCTTGTGCTTTTTGATCTCCTCACTTGAGATTCAATTTCACGCGACCCTGCCACTTTGATCTGGCCCACGCCTTCATTAACCAGGTCCAACACTTGCCTTTCTTGGATCTTGCCCCTCCTGACAAAGGTAATCGGGTTTGTGGGGGAGTGGCCAGGGTTAGTCGGGGTGTGCCTAGGGTTTGTGGGGGTGTGGCATGATCTCTGGGATGTGCCGAGGGTTTGTGGGGGTGTGTGCCCCCTTGGACTTTAGGATTAGGTTTGAGTGTTGGGCTGGTGGATGTATATGTGTGACTGGGATAGGTAAGGCTGCAGAGTTTTGAGTGGTGAGGTATGAGGTTCTATGGGGCTTAGTGGTGAAGCCAGGTGAATCTGGCCCATGCCTTTCATTATCGTGGTCCGACACCACTTGGTTCAATGGACCGGGTGTGCACTGGGACACATCATCAGTAATGCATCCTCGGATCATCGGGTGTTTCGGGTCTTTCATCATTAAACACCCTCCCCGAGATGACCCAGCCGGAGTTGATCAAGCTCGGCTTGTGTTTTCCCATGGACCAGGATAATGAGAGGCATGTAACTATGAGGGTAATGACGTTTTTAAACATCATTACCTGGCATCTGTATGCCTGGGGATGCATGGGTTAAATTGACAGTGTTTACTGGGCATTCGGTGTCTCTGCACCTGAGTTTAGTGGTGGCTTGTTTTCGGTGGACCCAGCTTGGGTTTAACTTTCTGGTTCTCTCTTGCCGTTTGGGCATCTGGGCTTTGTTCTTGGCATTTTGTCGACCGGGAGAATGAAGAGCGTGTCACTGTTAGGTTAGGTTGAGAGTATGCGGGCAGTGGGCAAATCAGCCCTCTTGTGCTTTTTGATCTCCTCACTTGAGATTCAATTTCACGCGACCCTGCCACTTTGATCTGGCCCACGCCTTCATTAACCAGGTCCAACACTTGCCTTTCTTGGATCTTGCCCCTCCTGACAAAGGTAATCGGGTTTGTGGGGGAGTGGCCAGGGTTAGTCGGGGTGTGCCTAGGGTTTGTGGGGGTGTGGCATGATCTCTGGGATGTGCCGAGGGTTTGTGGGGGTGTGTGCCCCTTGGACTTTAGGATTAGGTTTGAGTGTTGGGCTGGTGGATGTATATGTGTGACTGGGATAGGTAAGGCTGCAGAGTTTTGAGTGGTGAGGTATGAGGTGCTATGGCGCATAGGCTCGTGTGGTGAAGCCAGGTGAATCTGGCCCATGCCTTTCATTATCGTGGTCCGACACCACTTGGTTCAATGGACCGGGTGTGCACTGGGACACATCATCAGTAATGCATCCTCGGATCATGGGGTGTTTCGGGTCTTTCATCATTAAACACCCTCCCCGAGTTGACCCAGCCGGAGTTGATCAAGCTCGGCTTGTGTTTTCCCATGGACCAGGATAATGTGAGAGGCATGTAACTATGAGGGTAATGTTGTTTTTAAACATCATTACCTGGCATCTGTATGCCTGGGATTGCATGGGTTAAATTGACAGTGTTTACTGGGCATTCGGTGTCTCTGCACCTGAGTTTAGTAGTGACTGGTTTTCTGTGGACCCAGCTTGGGTTTAACTTTCTGGTTCTCTCTCGCCTTTTGGGCATCTGGGCTTTTTTGTTGGCATTTTGTCGACCGGGAGAATGAAGAGCGTGTCACTGTTAGGTTAGGTTGAGAGTATGCGGGCAGTGGGCAAATCAGCCCTCTTGTGCTTTTTGATCTCCTCACTTGAGATTCAATTTCACGCGACCCTGCCACTTTGATCTGGCCCACGCCTTCATTAACCGTCCAACACTTGCCTTTCTTGGATCTTGCCCCTCCTGACAAAGGTAATCGGGTTTGTGGGGGTGTGGCCAGGGTTAGTCGGGGTGTGCCTAGGGTTTGTGGGGGTGTGGCATGATCATTGGGAATGCTGAGGGTTTGTGGGGGTGTGTGCCCCCTTGGACTTTAGGATTAGGTTTGAGTGTTGGGCTGGTGGATGTATATGTGTGACTGGGATAGGTAAGGCTGCAGAGTTTTGAGTGGTGAGGTATGAGGTGCTATGGCGCATAGGCTCGTGTGGTGAAGCCAGGTGAATCTGGCCCATGCCTTTCATTATCGTGGTCCGACACCACTTGGTTCAATGGACCGGGTGTGCACTGGGACACATCATCAGTAATGCATCCTCGGATCATGGGGTGTTTCGGGTCTTTCATCATTAAACACCCTCCCCGAGTTGACCCAGCCGGAGTTGATCAAGCTCGGCTTGTGTTTTCCCATGGACCAGGATAATGAGAGGCATGTAACTATGAGGGTAATGTTGTTTTTAAACATCATTACCTGGCATCTGTATGCCTGGGATTGCATGGGTTAAATTGACAGTGTTTACTGGGCATTCGGTGTCTCTGCACCTGAGTTTAGTAGTGACTGGTTTTCTGTGGACCCAGCTTGGGTTTAACTTTCTGGTTCTCTCTCGCCTTTTGGGCATCTGGGCTTTTTTGTTGGCATTTTGTCGACCGGGAGAATGAAGAGCGTGTCACTGTTAGGTTAGGTTGAGAGTATGCGGGCAGTGGGCAAATCAGCCCTCTTGTGCTTTTTGATCTCCTCACTTGAGATTCAATTTCACGCGACCCTGCCACTTTGATCTGGCCCACGCCTTCATTAACCAGGTCCAACACTTGCCTTTCTTGGATCTTGCCCCTCCTGACAAAGGTAATCGGGTTTGTGGGGGTGTGGCCAGGGTTAGTCGGGGTGTGCCTAGGGTTTGTGGGGGTGTGGCATGATCTGTGGGATGTGCCGAGGGTTTGTGGGGGTGTGTGCCCCCTTGGACTTTAGGATTAGGTTTGAGTGTTGGGCTGGTGGATGTATATGTGTGACTGGGATAGGTAAGGCTGCAGAGTTTGGAGTGGTGAGGTATGAGGTGCTGTGGCGCATAGGCCCCTTTGGTCAAGCCAGGTGAATCTGGCCCATGCCTTTCATTATCATGGTCCGACACCACTTGGTTCTATGGACCGGGTGTGCACTGGGACACATCATCAGTAATGCATCCTCGGATCATGGGGTGTTTCGGGTCTTTCATCATTAAACACCCTCCCCGAGATGACCCAGCCGGAGTTGATCAAGCTCGGCTTGTGTTTTCCCATGGACCAGGATAATGAGAGGCATGTAACTATGAGGGTAATGTTGTTTTTAAACATCATTACCTGGCATCTGTATGCCTGGGATTGCATGGGTTAAATTGACAGTGTTTACTGGGCATTCGGTGTCTCTGCACCTGAGTTTAGTGGTGACTGGTTTTCTGTGGACCCAGCTTGGGTTTAACTTTCTGGTTCTCTCTCGCCGTTTGGGCATCCGGGCTTTATTCTTGGCATTTTGTCGACCGGGAGAATGAAGAGCGTGTCACTGTTAGGTTAGGTTGAGAGTATGCGGGCAGTGGGCAAATCAGCCCTCTTGTGCTTTTTGATCTCCTCACTTGAGATTCAATTTCACGCGACCCTGCCACTTTGATCTGGCCCACGCCTTCATTAACCAGGTCCAACACTTGCCTTTCTTGGATCTTGCCCCTCCTGACAAAGGTAATCGGGTTTGTGGGGGAGTGGCCAGGGTTAGTCGGGGTGTGCCTAGGGTTTGTGGGGGTGTGGCATGATCTGTGGGATGTGCCGAGGGTTTGTGGGGGTGTGTGCCCCCTTGGACTTTAGGATTAGGTTTGAGTGTTGGGCTGGTGGATGTATATGTGTGACTGGGATAGGTAAGGCTGCAGAGTTTGGAGTGGTGAGGTATGAGGTGCTGTGGCGCATAGGCTCATCTGGTGAAGCCAGGTGAATCTGGCCCATGCCTTTCATTATCGTGGTCCGACACCACTTGGTTCAATGGACCGGGTGTGCACTGGGACACATCATCAGTAATGCATCCTCGGATCATGGGGTGTTTCGGGTCTTTCATCATTAAACACCCTCCCCGAGTTGACCCAGCCGGAGTTGATCAAGCTCGGCTTGTGTTTTCCCATGGACCAGGATAATGAGAGGCATGTAACTATGAGGGTAATGACGTTTTTAAACATCATTACCTGGCATCTGTATGCCTGGGGATGCATGGGTTAAATTGACAGTGTTTACTGGGCATTCGGTGTCTCTGCACCTGAGTTTAGTGGTGACTGGTTTTCTGTGGACCCAGCTTGGGTTTAACTTTCTGGTTCTCTCTCGCCGTTTGGGCATCCGGGCTTTATTCTTGGCATTTTGTCGACCGGGAGAATGAAGAGCGTGTCACTGTTAGGTTAGGTTGAGAGTATGCGGGCAGTGGGCAAATCAGCCCTCTTGTGCTTTTTGATCTCCTCACTTGAGATTCAATTTCACGCGACCCTGCCACTTTGATCTGGCCCACGCCTTCATTAACCAGGTCCAACACTTGCCTTTCTTGGATCTTGCCCCTCCTGACAAAGGTAATCGGGTTTGTGGGGGAGTGGCCAGGGTTAGTCGGGGTGTGCCTAGGGTTTGTGGGGGTGTGGCATGATCTGTGGGATGTGCCGAGGGTTTGTGGGGGTGTGTGCCCCCTTGGACTTTAGGATTAGGTTTGAGTGTTGGGCTGGTGGATGTATATGTGTGACTGGGATAGGTAAGGCTGCAGAGTTTGGAGTGGTGAGGTATGAGGTGCTGTGGCGCATAGGCTCATCTGGTGAAGCCAGGTGAATCTGGCCCATGCCTTTCATTATCGTGGTCCGACACCACTTGGTTCAATGGACCGGGTGTGCACTGGGACACATCATCAGTAATGCATCCTCGGATCATGGGGTGTTTCGGGTCTTTCATCATTAAACACCCTCCCCGAGTTGACCCAGCCGGAGTTGATCAAGCTCGGCTTGTGTTTTCCCATGGACCAGGATAATGAGAGGCATGTAACTATGAGGGTAATGACGTTTTTAAACATCATTACCTGGCATCTGTATGCCTGGGGATGCATGGGTTAAATTGACAGTGTTTACTGGGCATTCGGTGTCTCTGCACCTGAGTTTAGTGGTGACTGGTTTTCTGTGGACCCAGCTTGGGTTTAACTTTCTGGTTCTCTCTCGCCGTTTGGGCATCCGGGCTTTATTCTTGGCATTTTGTCGACCGGGAGAATGAAGAGCGTGTCACTGTTAGGTTAGGTTGAGAGTATGCGGGCAGTGGGCAAATCAGCCCTCTTGTGCTTTTTGATCTCCTCACTTGAGATTCAATTTCACGCGACCCTGCCACTTTGATCTGGCCCACGCCTTCATTAACCAGGTCCAACACTTGCCTTTCTTGGATCTTGCCCCTCCTGACAAAGGTAATCGGGTTTGTGGGGGAGTGGCCAGGGTTAGTCGGGGTGTGCCTAGGGTTTGTGGGGGTGTGGCATGATCTGTGGGATGTGCCGAGGGTTTGTGGGGGTGTGTGCCCCCTTGGACTTTAGGATTAGGTTTGAGTGTTGGGCTGGTGGATGTATATGTGTGACTGGGATAGGTAAGGCTGCAGAGTTTGGAGTGGTGAGGTATGAGGTGCTGTGGCGCATAGGCTCATCTGGTGAAGCCAGGTGAATCTGGCCCATGCCTTTCATTATCGTGGTCCGACACCACTTGGTTCAATGGACCGGGTGTGCACTGGGACACATCATCAGTAATGCATCCTCGGATCATGGGGTGTTTCGGGTCTTTCATCATTAAACACCCTCCCCGAGTTGACCCAGCCGGAGTTGATCAAGCTCGGCTTGTGTTTTCCCATGGACCAGGATAATGAGAGGCATGTAACTATGAGGGTAATGACGTTTTTAAACATCATTACCTGGCATCTGTATGCCTGGGGATGCATGGGTTAAATTGACAGTGTTTACTGGGCATTCGGTGTCTCTGCACCTGAGTTTAGTGGTGACTGGTTTTCTGTGGACCCAGCTTGGGTTTAACTTTCTGGTTCTCTCTCGCCGTTTGGGCATCCGGGCTTTATTCTTGGCATTTTGTCGACCGGGAGAATGAAGAGCGTGTCACTGTTAGGTTAGGTTGAGAGTATGCGGGCAGTGGGCAAATCAGCCCTCTTGTGCTTTTTGATCTCCTCACTTGAGATTCAATTTCACGCGACCCTGCCACTTTGATCTGGCCCACGCCTTCATTAACCAGGTCCAACACTTGCCTTTCTTGGATCTTGCCCCTCCTGACAAAGGTAATCGGGTTTGTGGGGGAGTGGCCAGGGTTAGTCGGGGTGTGCCTAGGGTTTGTGGGGGTGTGGCATGATCTGTGGGATGTGCCGAGGGTTTGTGGGGGTGTGTGCCCCCTTGGACTTTAGGATTAGGTTTGAGTGTTGGGCTGGTGGATGTATATGTGTGACTGGGATAGGTAAGGCTGCAGAGTTTGGAGTGGTGAGGTATGAGGTGCTGTGGCGCATAGGCTCATCTGGTGAAGCCAGGTGAATCTGGCCCATGCCTTTCATTATCGTGGTCCGACACCACTTGGTTCAATGGACCGGGTGTGCACTGGGACACATCATCAGTAATGCATCCTCGGATCATGGGGTGTTTCGGGTCTTTCATCATTAAACACCCTCCCCGAGTTGACCCAGCCGGAGTTGATCAAGCTCGGCTTGTGTTTTCCCATGGACCAGGATAATGAGAGGCATGTAACTATGAGGGTAATGACGTTTTTAAACATCATTACCTGGCATCTGTATGCCTGGGGATGCATGGGTTAAATTGACAGTGTTTACTGGGCATTCGGTGTCTCTGCACCTGAGTTTAGTGGTGACTGGTTTTCTGTGGACCCAGCTTGGGTTTAACTTTCTGGTTCTCTCTCGCCGTTTGGGCATTAGGGTTAGGGTTAGGGTTAGGTTGAGAGTATGCGGGCAGTGGGCAAATCAGCCCTCTTGTGCTTTTTGATCTCCTCACTCGAGATTCAATTTCACGCGACCCTGCCACTTTGATCTGGCCCACGCCTTCATTAACCAGGTCCAACACTTGCCTTTCTCCGATCTTGCCCCTCCTGACAAATATAATCGGGTTTGTGGGGGAGTGGCCAGGGTTAGTCGGGGAGTGACTAGGGTTTGTGGGGGTGTGGCATGATCTCTGGGATGTGCCGAGGGTTTGTGGGGGTGTGTGCCCCCTTGGACTTTAGGATTAGGTTTGAGTGTTGGGCTGGTGGATGTATATGTGTGGCTGGGATAGGTAAGGTTGCAGAGTTTGGAGTGGTGAGGTATGAGGTGCTGTGGCGCATAGGCTCATGTGGTGAAGCCAGGTGAATCTGGCCCATGCCTTTCATTATCGTGGTCCGACACCACTTGGTTCAATGGACCGGGTGTGCACTGGGACACATCATCAGTAATGCATCCTCGGATCATGGGGTGTTTCGGGTCTTTCATCATTAAACACCCTCCCCGAGATGACCCAGCCGGAGTTGATCAAGCTCGGCTTGTGTTTTCCCATGGACCAGGATAATGAGAGGCATGTAACTATGAGGGTAATGACGTTTTTAAACATCATTACCTGGCATCTGTATGCCTGGGGATGCATGGGTTAAATTGACAGTGCTTACTGGGCATTCGGTGTCTCTGCACCTGAGTTTAGTGGTGACTTGTTTTCTGTGGACCCAGCTTGGGTTTAACTTTCTGGTTCTCTCTTGCCGTTTGGGCATCTGGGCTTTGTTCTTGGCATTTTGTCGACCGGGAGAATGAAGAGCGTGTCACTGTTAGGTTAGGTTGAGAGTATGCGGGCAGTGGGCAAATCAGCCCTCTTGTGCTTTTTGATCTCCTCACTCGAGATTCAATTTCACGCGACCCTGCCACTTTGATCTGGCCCACGCCTTCATTAACCAGGTCCAACACTTGCCTTTCTCCGATCTTGCCCCTCCTGACAAATATAATCGGGTTTGTGGGGGAGTGGCCAGGGTTAGTCGGGGAGTGACTAGGGTTTGTGGGGGTGTGGCATGATCTCTGGGATGTGCCGAGGGTTTGTGGGGGTGTGTGCCCCCTTGGACTTTAGGATTAGGTTTGAGTGTTGGGCTGGTGGATGTATATGTGTGGCTGGGATAGGTAAGGTTGCAGAGTTTGGAGTGGTGAGGTATGAGGTGCTGTGGCGCATAGGCTCATGTGGTGAAGCCAGGTGAATCTGGCCCATGCCTTTCATTATCGTGGTCCGACACCACTTGGTTCAATGGACCGGGTGTGCACTGGGACACATCATCAGTAATGCATCCTCGGATCATGGGGTGTTTCGGGTCTTTCATCATTAAACACCCTCCCCGAGATGACCCAGCCGGAGTTGATCAAGCTCGGCTTGTGTTTTCCCATGGACCAGGATAATGAGAGGCATGTAACTATGAGGGTAATGACGTTTTTAAACATCATTACCTGGCATCTGTATGCCTGGGGATGCATGGGTTAAATTGACAGTGCTTACTGGGCATTCGGTGTCTCTGCACCTGAGTTTAGTGGTGACTTGTTTTCTGTGGACCCAGCTTGGGTTTAACTTTCTGGTTCTCTCTTGCCGTTTGGGCATCTGGGCTTTGTTCTTGGCATTTTGTCGACCGGGAGAATGAAGAGCGTGTCACTGTTAGGTTAGGTTGAGAGTATGCGGGCAGTGGGCAAATCAGCCCTCTTGTGCTTTTTGATCTCCTCACTCGAGATTCAATTTCACGCGACCCTGCCACTTTGATCTGGCCCACGCCTTCATTAACCAGGTCCAACACTTGCCTTTCTCCGATCTTGCCCCTCCTGACAAATATAATCGGGTTTGTGGGGGAGTGGCCAGGGTTAGTCGGGGAGTGACTAGGGTTTGTGGGGGTGTGGCATGATCTCTGGGATGTGCCGAGGGTTTGTGGGGGTGTGTGCCCCCTTGGACTTTAGGATTAGGTTTGAGTGTTGGGCTGGTGGATGTATATGTGTGGCTGGGATAGGTAAGGTTGCAGAGTTTGGAGTGGTGAGGTATGAGGTGCTGTGGCGCATAGGCTCATGTGGTGAAGCCAGGTGAATCTGGCCCATGCCTTTCATTATCGTGGTCCGACACCACTTGGTTCAATGGACCGGGTGTGCACTGGGACACATCATCAGTAATGCATCCTCGGATCATGGGGTGTTTCGGGTCTTTCATCATTAAACACCCTCCCCGAGATGACCCAGCCGGAGTTGATCAAGCTCGGCTTGTGTTTTCCCATGGACCAGGATAATGAGAGGCATGTAACTATGAGGGTAATGACGTTTTTAAACATCATTACCTGGCATCTGTATGCCTGGGGATGCATGGGTTAAATTGACAGTGCTTACTGGGCATTCGGTGTCTCTGCACCTGAGTTTAGTGGTGACTTGTTTTCTGTGGACCCAGCTTGGGTTTAACTTTCTGGTTCTCTCTTGCCGTTTGGGCATCTGGGCTTTGTTCTTGGCATTTTGTCGACCGGGAGAATGAAGAGCGTGTCACTGTTAGGTTAGGTTGAGAGTATGCGGGCAGTGGGCAAATCAGCCCTCTTGTGCTTTTTGATCTCCTCACTCGAGATTCAATTTCACGCGACCCTGCCACTTTGATCTGGCCCACGCCTTCATTAACCAGGTCCAACACTTGCCTTTCTCCGATCTTGCCCCTCCTGACAAATATAATCGGGTTTGTGGGGGAGTGGCCAGGGTTAGTCGGGGAGTGACTAGGGTTTGTGGGGGTGTGGCATGATCTCTGGGATGTGCCGAGGGTTTGTGGGGGTGTGTGCCCCCTTGGACTTTAGGATTAGGTTTGAGTGTTGGGCTGGTGGATGTATATGTGTGGCTGGGATAGGTAAGGTTGCAGAGTTTGGAGTGGTGAGGTATGAGGTGCTGTGGCGCATAGGCTCATGTGGTGAAGCCAGGTGAATCTGGCCCATGCCTTTCATTATCGTGGTCCGACACCACTTGGTTCAATGGACCGGGTGTGCACTGGGACACATCATCAGTAATGCATCCTCGGATCATGGGGTGTTTCGGGTCTTTCATCATTAAACACCCTCCCCGAGATGACCCAGCCGGAGTTGATCAAGCTCGGCTTGTGTTTTCCCATGGACCAGGATAATGAGAGGCATGTAACTATGAGGGTAATGACGTTTTTAAACATCATTACCTGGCATCTGTATGCCTGGGGATGCATGGGTTAAATTGACAGTGTTTACTGGGCATTCGGTGTCTCTGCACCTGAGTTTAGTAGTGACTGGTTTTCTGTGGACCCAGCTTGGGTTTAACTTTCTGGTTCTCTCTCGCCTTTTGGGCATCTGGGCTTTTTTGTTGGCATTTTGTCGACCGGGAGAATGAAGAGCGTGTCACTGTTAGGTTAGGTTGAGAGTATGCGGGCAGTGGGCAAATCAGCCCTCTTGTGCTTTTTGATCTCCTCACTTGAGATTCAATTTCACGCGACCCTGCCACTTTGATCTGGCCCACGCCTTCATTAACCAGGTCCAACACTTGCCTTTCTTGGATCTTGCCCCTCCTGACAAAGGTAATCGGGTTTGTGGGGGTGTGGCCAGGGTTAGTCGGGGTGTGCCTAGGGTTTGTGGGGGTGTGGCATGATCATTGGGAATGCTGAGGGTTTGTGGGGGTGTGTGCCCCCTTGGACTTTAGGATTAGGTTTGAGTGTTGGGCTGGTGGATGTATATGTGTGACTGGGATAGGTAAGGCTGCAGAGTTTTGAGTGGTGAGGTATGAGGTGCTATGGCGCATAGGCTCGTGTGGTGAAGCCAGGTGAATCTGGCCCATGCCTTTCATTATCGTGGTCCGACACCACTTGGTTCAATGGACCGGGTGTGCACTGGGACACATCATCAGTAATGCATCCTCGGATCATGGGGTGTTTCGGGTCTTTCATCATTAAACACCCTCCCCGAGTTGACCCAGCCGGAGTTGATCAAGCTCGGCTTGTGTTTTCCCATGGACCAGGATAATGAGAGGCATGTAACTATGAGGGTAATGTTGTTTTTAAACATCATTACCTGGCATCTGTATGCCTGGGATTGCATGGGTTAAATTGACAGTGTTTACTGGGCATTCGGTGTCTCTGCACCTGAGTTTAGTAGTGACTGGTTTTCTGTGGACCCAGCTTGGGTTTAACTTTCTGGTTCTCTCTCGCCTTTTGGGCATCTGGGCTTTTTTGTTGGCATTTTGTCGACCGGGAGAATGAAGAGCGTGTCACTGTTAGGTTAGGTTGAGAGTATGCGGGCAGTGGGCAAATCAGCCCTCTTGTGCTTTTTGATCTCCTCACTTGAGATTCAATTTCACGCGACCCTGCCACTTTGATCTGGCCCACGCCTTCATTAACCAGGTCCAACACTTGCCTTTCTTGGATCTTGCCCCTCCTGACAAAGGTAATCGGGTTTGTGGGGGTGTGGCCAGGGTTAGTCGGGGTGTGCCTAGGGTTTGTGGGGGTGTGGCATGATCATTGGGAATGCTGAGGGTTTGTGGGGGTGTGTGCCCCCTTGGACTTTAGGATTAGGTTTGAGTGTTGGGCTGGTGGATGTATATGTGTGACTGGGATAGGTAAGGCTGCAGAGTTTTGAGTGGTGAGGTATGAGGTGCTATGGCGCATAGGCTCGTGTGGTGAAGCCAGGTGAATCTGGCCCATGCCTTTCATTATCGTGGTCCGACACCACTTGGTTCAATGGACCGGGTGTGCACTGGGACACATCATCAGTAATGCATCCTCGGATCATGGGGTGTTTCGGGTCTTTCATCATTAAACACCCTCCCCGAGTTGACCCAGCCGGAGTTGATCAAGCTCGGCTTGTGTTTTCCCATGGACCAGGATAATGAGAGGCATGTAACTATGAGGGTAATGTTGTTTTTAAACATCATTACCTGGCATCTGTATGCCTGGGATTGCATGGGTTAAATTGACAGTGTTTACTGGGCATTCGGTGTCTCTGCACCTGAGTTTAGTAGTGACTGGTTTTCTGTGGACCCAGCTTGGGTTTAACTTTCTGGTTCTCTCTCGCCTTTTGGGCATCTGGGCTTTTTTGTTGGCATTTTGTCGACCGGGAGAATGAAGAGCGTGTCACTGTTAGGTTAGGTTGAGAGTATGCGGGCAGTGGGCAAATCAGCCCTCTTGTGCTTTTTGATCTCCTCACTTGAGATTCAATTTCACGCGACCCTGCCACTTTGATCTGGCCCACGCCTTCATTAACCAGGTCCAACACTTGCCTTTCTTGGATCTTGCCCCTCCTGACAAAGGTAATCGGGTTTGTGGGGGTGTGGCCAGGGTTAGTCGGGGTGTGCCTAGGGTTTGTGGGGGTGTGGCATGATCATTGGGAATGCTGAGGGTTTGTGGGGGTGTGTGCCCCCTTGGACTTTAGGATTAGGTTTGAGTGTTGGGCTGGTGGATGTATATGTGTGACTGGGATAGGTAAGGCTGCAGAGTTTTGAGTGGTGAGGTATGAGGTGCTATGGCGCATAGGCTCGTGTGGTGAAGCCAGGTGAATCTGGCCCATGCCTTTCATTATCGTGGTCCGACACCACTTGGTTCAATGGACCGGGTGTGCACTGGGACACATCATCAGTAATGCATCCTCGGATCATGGGGTGTTTCGGGTCTTTCATCATTAAACACCCTCCCCGAGTTGACCCAGCCGGAGTTGATCAAGCTCGGCTTGTGTTTTCCCATGGACCAGGATAATGAGAGGCATGTAACTATGAGGGTAATGTTGTTTTTAAACATCATTACCTGGCATCTGTATGCCTGGGATTGCATGGGTTAAATTGACAGTGTTTACTGGGCATTCGGTGTCTCTGCACCTGAGTTTAGTAGTGACTGGTTTTCTGTGGACCCAGCTTGGGTTTAACTTTCTGGTTCTCTCTCGCCTTTTGGGCATCTGGGCTTTTTTGTTGGCATTTTGTCGACCGGGAGAATGAAGAGCGTGTCACTGTTAGGTTAGGTTGAGAGTATGCGGGCAGTGGGCAAATCAGCCCTCTTGTGCTTTTTGATCTCCTCACTTGAGATTCAATTTCACGCGACCCTGCCACTTTGATCTGGCCCACGCCTTCATTAACCAGGTCCAACACTTGCCTTTCTTGGATCTTGCCCCTCCTGACAAAGGTAATCGGGTTTGTGGGGGTGTGGCCAGGGTTAGTCGGGGTGTGCCTAGGGTTTGTGGGGGTGTGGCATGATCATTGGGAATGCTGAGGGTTTGTGGGGGTGTGTGCCCCCTTGGACTTTAGGATTAGGTTTGAGTGTTGGGCTGGTGGATGTATATGTGTGACTGGGATAGGTAAGGCTGCAGAGTTTTGAGTGGTGAGGTATGAGGTGCTATGGCGCATAGGCTCGTGTGGTGAAGCCAGGTGAATCTGGCCCATGCCTTTCATTATCGTGGTCCGACACCACTTGGTTCAATGGACCGGGTGTGCACTGGGACACATCATCAGTAATGCATCCTCGGATCATGGGGTGTTTCGGGTCTTTCATCATTAAACACCCTCCCCGAGTTGACCCAGCCGGAGTTGATCAAGCTCGGCTTGTGTTTTCCCATGGACCAGGATAATGAGAGGCATGTAACTATGAGGGTAATGTTGTTTTTAAACATCATTACCTGGCATCTGTATGCCTGGGATTGCATGGGTTAAATTGACAGTGTTTACTGGGCATTCGGTGTCTCTGCACCTGAGTTTAGTAGTGACTGGTTTTCTGTGGACCCAGCTTGGGTTTAACTTTCTGGTTCTCTCTCGCCTTTTGGGCATCTGGGCTTTTTTGTTGGCATTTTGTCGACCGGGAGAATGAAGAGCGTGTCACTGTTAGGTTAGGTTGAGAGTATGCGGGCAGTGGGCAAATCAGCCCTCTTGTGCTTTTTGATCTCCTCACTTGAGATTCAATTTCACGCGACCCTGCCACTTTGATCTGGCCCACGCCTTCATTAACCAGGTCCAACACTTGCCTTTCTTGGATCTTGCCCCTCCTGACAAAGGTAATCGGGTTTGTGGGGGTGTGGCCAGGGTTAGTCGGGGTGTGCCTAGGGTTTGTGGGGGTGTGGCATGATCATTGGGAATGCTGAGGGTTTGTGGGGGTGTGTGCCCCCTTGGACTTTAGGATTAGGTTTGAGTGTTGGGCTGGTGGATGTATATGTGTGACTGGGATAGGTAAGGCTGCAGAGTTTTGAGTGGTGAGGTATGAGGTGCTATGGCGCATAGGCTCGTGTGGTGAAGCCAGGTGAATCTGGCCCATGCCTTTCATTATCGTGGTCCGACACCACTTGGTTCAATGGACCGGGTGTGCACTGGGACACATCATCAGTAATGCATCCTCGGATCATGGGGTGTTTCGGGTCTTTCATCATTAAACACCCTCCCCGAGTTGACCCAGCCGGAGTTGATCAAGCTCGGCTTGTGTTTTCCCATGGACCAGGATAATGAGAGGCATGTAACTATGAGGGTAATGTTGTTTTTAAACATCATTACCTGGCATCTGTATGCCTGGGATTGCATGGGTTAAATTGACAGTGTTTACTGGGCATTCGGTGTCTCTGCACCTGAGTTTAGTAGTGACTGGTTTTCTGTGGACCCAGCTTGGGTTTAACTTTCTGGTTCTCTCTCGCCTTTTGGGCATCTGGGCTTTTTTGTTGGCATTTTGTCGACCGGGAGAATGAAGAGCGTGTCACTGTTAGGTTAGGTTGAGAGTATGCGGGCAGTGGGCAAATCAGCCCTCTTGTGCTTTTTGATCTCCTCACTTGAGATTCAATTTCACGCGACCCTGCCACTTTGATCTGGCCCACGCCTTCATTAACCAGGTCCAACACTTGCCTTTCTTGGATCTTGCCCCTCCTGACAAAGGTAATCGGGTTTGTGGGGGTGTGGCCAGGGTTAGTCGGGGTGTGCCTAGGGTTTGTGGGGGTGTGGCATGATCATTGGGAATGCTGAGGGTTTGTGGGGGTGTGTGCCCCCTTGGACTTTAGGATTAGGTTTGAGTGTTGGGCTGGTGGATGTATATGTGTGACTGGGATAGGTAAGGCTGCAGAGTTTTGAGTGGTGAGGTATGAGGTGCTATGGCGCATAGGCTCGTGTGGTGAAGCCAGGTGAATCTGGCCCATGCCTTTCATTATCGTGGTCCGACACCACTTGGTTCAATGGACCGGGTGTGCACTGGGACACATCATCAGTAATGCATCCTCGGATCATGGGGTGTTTCGGGTCTTTCATCATTAAACACCCTCCCCGAGTTGACCCAGCCGGAGTTGATCAAGCTCGGCTTGTGTTTTCCCATGGACCAGGATAATGAGAGGCATGTAACTATGAGGGTAATGTTGTTTTTAAACATCATTACCTGGCATCTGTATGCCTGGGATTGCATGGGTTAAATTGACAGTGTTTACTGGGCATTCGGTGTCTCTGCACCTGAGTTTAGTAGTGACTGGTTTTCTGTGGACCCAGCTTGGGTTTAACTTTCTGGTTCTCTCTCGCCTTTTGGGCATCTGGGCTTTTTTGTTGGCATTTTGTCGACCGGGAGAATGAAGAGCGTGTCACTGTTAGGTTAGGTTGAGAGTATGCGGGCAGTGGGCAAATCAGCCCTCTTGTGCTTTTTGATCTCCTCACTTGAGATTCAATTTCACGCGACCCTGCCACTTTGATCTGGCCCACGCCTTCATTAACCAGGTCCAACACTTGCCTTTCTTGGATCTTGCCCCTCCTGACAAAGGTAATCGGGTTTGTGGGGGTGTGGCCAGGGTTAGTCGGGGTGTGCCTAGGGTTTGTGGGGGTGTGGCATGATCATTGGGAATGCTGAGGGTTTGTGGGGGTGTGTGCCCCCTTGGACTTTAGGATTAGGTTTGAGTGTTGGGCTGGTGGATGTATATGTGTGACTGGGATAGGTAAGGCTGCAGAGTTTTGAGTGGTGAGGTATGAGGTGCTATGGCGCATAGGCTCGTGTGGTGAAGCCAGGTGAATCTGGCCCATGCCTTTCATTATCGTGGTCCGACACCACTTGGTTCAATGGACCGGGTGTGCACTGGGACACATCATCAGTAATGCATCCTCGGATCATGGGGTGTTTCGGGTCTTTCATCATTAAACACCCTCCCCGAGTTGACCCAGCCGGAGTTGATCAAGCTCGGCTTGTGTTTTCCCATGGACCAGGATAATGAGAGGCATGTAACTATGAGGGTAATGTTGTTTTTAAACATCATTACCTGGCATCTGTATGCCTGGGATTGCATGGGTTAAATTGACAGTGTTTACTGGGCATTCGGTGTCTCTGCACCTGAGTTTAGTAGTGACTGGTTTTCTGTGGACCCAGCTTGGGTTTAACTTTCTGGTTCTCTCTCGCCTTTTGGGCATCTGGGCTTTTTTGTTGGCATTTTGTCGACCGGGAGAATGAAGAGCGTGTCACTGTTAGGTTAGGTTGAGAGTATGCGGGCAGTGGGCAAATCAGCCCTCTTGTGCTTTTTGATCTCCTCACTTGAGATTCAATTTCACGCGACCCTGCCACTTTGATCTGGCCCACGCCTTCATTAACCAGGTCCAACACTTGCCTTTCTTGGATCTTGCCCCTCCTGACAAAGGTAATCGGGTTTGTGGGGGTGTGGCCAGGGTTAGTCGGGGTGTGCCTAGGGTTTGTGGGGGTGTGGCATGATCATTGGGAATGCTGAGGGTTTGTGGGGGTGTGTGCCCCCTTGGACTTTAGGATTAGGTTTGAGTGTTGGGCTGGTGGATGTATATGTGTGACTGGGATAGGTAAGGCTGCAGAGTTTTGAGTGGTGAGGTATGAGGTGCTATGGCGCATAGGCTCGTGTGGTGAAGCCAGGTGAATCTGGCCCATGCCTTTCATTATCGTGGTCCGACACCACTTGGTTCAATGGACCGGGTGTGCACTGGGACACATCATCAGTAATGCATCCTCGGATCATGGGGTGTTTCGGGTCTTTCATCATTAAACACCCTCCCCGAGTTGACCCAGCCGGAGTTGATCAAGCTCGGCTTGTGTTTTCCCATGGACCAGGATAATGAGAGGCATGTAACTATGAGGGTAATGTTGTTTTTAAACATCATTACCTGGCATCTGTATGCCTGGGATTGCATGGGTTAAATTGACAGTGTTTACTGGGCATTCGGTGTCTCTGCACCTGAGTTTAGTAGTGACTGGTTTTCTGTGGACCCAGCTTGGGTTTAACTTTCTGGTTCTCTCTCGCCTTTTGGGCATCTGGGCTTTTTTGTTGGCATTTTGTCGACCGGGAGAATGAAGAGCGTGTCACTGTTAGGTTAGGTTGAGAGTATGCGGGCAGTGGGCAAATCAGCCCTCTTGTGCTTTTTGATCTCCTCACTTGAGATTCAATTTCACGCGACCCTGCCACTTTGATCTGGCCCACGCCTTCATTAACCAGGTCCAACACTTGCCTTTCTTGGATCTTGCCCCTCCTGACAAAGGTAATCGGGTTTGTGGGGGTGTGGCCAGGGTTAGTCGGGGTGTGCCTAGGGTTTGTGGGGGTGTGGCATGATCATTGGGAATGCTGAGGGTTTGTGGGGGTGTGTGCCCCCTTGGACTTTAGGATTAGGTTTGAGTGTTGGGCTGGTGGATGTATATGTGTGACTGGGATAGGTAAGGCTGCAGAGTTTTGAGTGGTGAGGTATGAGGTGCTATGGCGCATAGGCTCGTGTGGTGAAGCCAGGTGAATCTGGCCCATGCCTTTCATTATCGTGGTCCGACACCACTTGGTTCAATGGACCGGGTGTGCACTGGGACACATCATCAGTAATGCATCCTCGGATCATGGGGTGTTTCGGGTCTTTCATCATTAAACACCCTCCCCGAGTTGACCCAGCCGGAGTTGATCAAGCTCGGCTTGTGTTTTCCCATGGACCAGGATAATGAGAGGCATGTAACTATGAGGGTAATGTTGTTTTTAAACATCATTACCTGGCATCTGTATGCCTGGGATTGCATGGGTTAAATTGACAGTGTTTACTGGGCATTCGGTGTCTCTGCACCTGAGTTTAGTAGTGACTGGTTTTCTGTGGACCCAGCTTGGGTTTAACTTTCTGGTTCTCTCTCGCCTTTTGGGCATCTGGGCTTTTTTGTTGGCATTTTGTCGACCGGGAGAATGAAGAGCGTGTCACTGTTAGGTTAGGTTGAGAGTATGCGGGCAGTGGGCAAATCAGCCCTCTTGTGCTTTTTGATCTCCTCACTTGAGATTCAATTTCACGCGACCCTGCCACTTTGATCTGGCCCACGCCTTCATTAACCAGGTCCAACACTTGCCTTTCTTGGATCTTGCCCCTCCTGACAAAGGTAATCGGGTTTGTGGGGGTGTGGCCAGGGTTAGTCGGGGTGTGCCTAGGGTTTGTGGGGGTGTGGCATGATCATTGGGAATGCTGAGGGTTTGTGGGGGTGTGTGCCCCCTTGGACTTTAGGATTAGGTTTGAGTGTTGGGCTGGTGGATGTATATGTGTGACTGGGATAGGTAAGGCTGCAGAGTTTTGAGTGGTGAGGTATGAGGTGCTATGGCGCATAGGCTCGTGTGGTGAAGCCAGGTGAATCTGGCCCATGCCTTTCATTATCGTGGTCCGACACCACTTGGTTCAATGGACCGGGTGTGCACTGGGACACATCATCAGTAATGCATCCTCGGATCATGGGGTGTTTCGGGTCTTTCATCATTAAACACCCTCCCCGAGTTGACCCAGCCGGAGTTGATCAAGCTCGGCTTGTGTTTTCCCATGGACCAGGATAATGAGAGGCATGTAACTATGAGGGTAATGTTGTTTTTAAACATCATTACCTGGCATCTGTATGCCTGGGATTGCATGGGTTAAATTGACAGTGTTTACTGGGCATTCGGTGTCTCTGCACCTGAGTTTAGTAGTGACTGGTTTTCTGTGGACCCAGCTTGGGTTTAACTTTCTGGTTCTCTCTCGCCTTTTGGGCATCTGGGCTTTTTTGTTGGCATTTTGTCGACCGGGAGAATGAAGAGCGTGTCACTGTTAGGTTAGGTTGAGAGTATGCGGGCAGTGGGCAAATCAGCCCTCTTGTGCTTTTTGATCTCCTCACTTGAGATTCAATTTCACGCGACCCTGCCACTTTGATCTGGCCCACGCCTTCATTAACCAGGTCCAACACTTGCCTTTCTTGGATCTTGCCCCTCCTGACAAAGGTAATCGGGTTTGTGGGGGTGTGGCCAGGGTTAGTCGGGGTGTGCCTAGGGTTTGTGGGGGTGTGGCATGATCATTGGGAATGCTGAGGGTTTGTGGGGGTGTGTGCCCCCTTGGACTTTAGGATTAGGTTTGAGTGTTGGGCTGGTGGATGTATATGTGTGACTGGGATAGGTAAGGCTGCAGAGTTTTGAGTGGTGAGGTATGAGGTGCTATGGCGCATAGGCTCGTGTGGTGAAGCCAGGTGAATCTGGCCCATGCCTTTCATTATCGTGGTCCGACACCACTTGGTTCAATGGACCGGGTGTGCACTGGGACACATCATCAGTAATGCATCCTCGGATCATGGGGTGTTTCGGGTCTTTCATCATTAAACACCCTCCCCGAGTTGACCCAGCCGGAGTTGATCAAGCTCGGCTTGTGTTTTCCCATGGACCAGGATAATGAGAGGCATGTAACTATGAGGGTAATGTTGTTTTTAAACATCATTACCTGGCATCTGTATGCCTGGGATTGCATGGGTTAAATTGACAGTGTTTACTGGGCATTCGGTGTCTCTGCACCTGAGTTTAGTAGTGACTGGTTTTCTGTGGACCCAGCTTGGGTTTAACTTTCTGGTTCTCTCTCGCCTTTTGGGCATCTGGGCTTTTTTGTTGGCATTTTGTCGACCGGGAGAATGAAGAGCGTGTCACTGTTAGGTTAGGTTGAGAGTATGCGGGCAGTGGGCAAATCAGCCCTCTTGTGCTTTTTGATCTCCTCACTTGAGATTCAATTTCACGCGACCCTGCCACTTTGATCTGGCCCACGCCTTCATTAACCAGGTCCAACACTTGCCTTTCTTGGATCTTGCCCCTCCTGACAAAGGTAATCGGGTTTGTGGGGGTGTGGCCAGGGTTAGTCGGGGTGTGCCTAGGGTTTGTGGGGGTGTGGCATGATCATTGGGAATGCTGAGGGTTTGTGGGGGTGTGTGCCCCCTTGGACTTTAGGATTAGGTTTGAGTGTTGGGCTGGTGGATGTATATGTGTGACTGGGATAGGTAAGGCTGCAGAGTTTTGAGTGGTGAGGTATGAGGTGCTATGGCGCATAGGCTCGTGTGGTGAAGCCAGGTGAATCTGGCCCATGCCTTTCATTATCGTGGTCCGACACCACTTGGTTCAATGGACCGGGTGTGCACTGGGACACATCATCAGTAATGCATCCTCGGATCATGGGGTGTTTCGGGTCTTTCATCATTAAACACCCTCCCCGAGTTGACCCAGCCGGAGTTGATCAAGCTCGGCTTGTGTTTTCCCATGGACCAGGATAATGAGAGGCATGTAACTATGAGGGTAATGTTGTTTTTAAACATCATTACCTGGCATCTGTATGCCTGGGATTGCATGGGTTAAATTGACAGTGTTTACTGGGCATTCGGTGTCTCTGCACCTGAGTTTAGTAGTGACTGGTTTTCTGTGGACCCAGCTTGGGTTTAACTTTCTGGTTCTCTCTCGCCTTTTGGGCATCTGGGCTTTTTTGTTGGCATTTTGTCGACCGGGAGAATGAAGAGCGTGTCACTGTTAGGTTAGGTTGAGAGTATGCGGGCAGTGGGCAAATCAGCCCTCTTGTGCTTTTTGATCTCCTCACTTGAGATTCAATTTCACGCGACCCTGCCACTTTGATCTGGCCCACGCCTTCATTAACCAGGTCCAACACTTGCCTTTCTTGGATCTTGCCCCTCCTGACAAAGGTAATCGGGTTTGTGGGGGTGTGGCCAGGGTTAGTCGGGGTGTGCCTAGGGTTTGTGGGGGTGTGGCATGATCATTGGGAATGCTGAGGGTTTGTGGGGGTGTGTGCCCCCTTGGACTTTAGGATTAGGTTTGAGTGTTGGGCTGGTGGATGTATATGTGTGACTGGGATAGGTAAGGCTGCAGAGTTTTGAGTGGTGAGGTATGAGGTGCTATGGCGCATAGGCTCGTGTGGTGAAGCCAGGTGAATCTGGCCCATGCCTTTCATTATCGTGGTCCGACACCACTTGGTTCAATGGACCGGGTGTGCACTGGGACACATCATCAGTAATGCATCCTCGGATCATGGGGTGTTTCGGGTCTTTCATCATTAAACACCCTCCCCGAGTTGACCCAGCCGGAGTTGATCAAGCTCGGCTTGTGTTTTCCCATGGACCAGGATAATGAGAGGCATGTAACTATGAGGGTAATGTTGTTTTTAAACATCATTACCTGGCATCTGTATGCCTGGGATTGCATGGGTTAAATTGACAGTGTTTACTGGGCATTCGGTGTCTCTGCACCTGAGTTTAGTAGTGACTGGTTTTCTGTGGACCCAGCTTGGGTTTAACTTTCTGGTTCTCTCTCGCCTTTTGGGCATCTGGGCTTTTTTGTTGGCATTTTGTCGACCGGGAGAATGAAGAGCGTGTCACTGTTAGGTTAGGTTGAGAGTATGCGGGCAGTGGGCAAATCAGCCCTCTTGTGCTTTTTGATCTCCTCACTTGAGATTCAATTTCACGCGACCCTGCCACTTTGATCTGGCCCACGCCTTCATTAACCAGGTCCAACACTTGCCTTTCTTGGATCTTGCCCCTCCTGACAAAGGTAATCGGGTTTGTGGGGGTGTGGCCAGGGTTAGTCGGGGTGTGCCTAGGGTTTGTGGGGGTGTGGCATGATCATTGGGAATGCTGAGGGTTTGTGGGGGTGTGTGCCCCCTTGGACTTTAGGATTAGGTTTGAGTGTTGGGCTGGTGGATGTATATGTGTGACTGGGATAGGTAAGGCTGCAGAGTTTTGAGTGGTGAGGTATGAGGTGCTATGGCGCATAGGCTCGTGTGGTGAAGCCAGGTGAATCTGGCCCATGCCTTTCATTATCGTGGTCCGACACCACTTGGTTCAATGGACCGGGTGTGCACTGGGACACATCATCAGTAATGCATCCTCGGATCATGGGGTGTTTCGGGTCTTTCATCATTAAACACCCTCCCCGAGTTGACCCAGCCGGAGTTGATCAAGCTCGGCTTGTGTTTTCCCATGGACCAGGATAATGAGAGGCATGTAACTATGAGGGTAATGTTGTTTTTAAACATCATTACCTGGCATCTGTATGCCTGGGATTGCATGGGTTAAATTGACAGTGTTTACTGGGCATTCGGTGTCTCTGCACCTGAGTTTAGTAGTGACTGGTTTTCTGTGGACCCAGCTTGGGTTTAACTTTCTGGTTCTCTCTCGCCTTTTGGGCATCTGGGCTTTTTTGTTGGCATTTTGTCGACCGGGAGAATGAAGAGCGTGTCACTGTTAGGTTAGGTTGAGAGTATGCGGGCAGTGGGCAAATCAGCCCTCTTGTGCTTTTTGATCTCCTCACTTGAGATTCAATTTCACGCGACCCTGCCACTTTGATCTGGCCCACGCCTTCATTAACCAGGTCCAACACTTGCCTTTCTTGGATCTTGCCCCTCCTGACAAAGGTAATCGGGTTTGTGGGGGTGTGGCCAGGGTTAGTCGGGGTGTGCCTAGGGTTTGTGGGGGTGTGGCATGATCATTGGGAATGCTGAGGGTTTGTGGGGGTGTGTGCCCCCTTGGACTTTAGGATTAGGTTTGAGTGTTGGGCTGGTGGATGTATATGTGTGACTGGGATAGGTAAGGCTGCAGAGTTTTGAGTGGTGAGGTATGAGGTGCTATGGCGCATAGGCTCGTGTGGTGAAGCCAGGTGAATCTGGCCCATGCCTTTCATTATCGTGGTCCGACACCACTTGGTTCAATGGACCGGGTGTGCACTGGGACACATCATCAGTAATGCATCCTCGGATCATGGGGTGTTTCGGGTCTTTCATCATTAAACACCCTCCCCGAGTTGACCCAGCCGGAGTTGATCAAGCTCGGCTTGTGTTTTCCCATGGACCAGGATAATGAGAGGCATGTAACTATGAGGGTAATGTTGTTTTTAAACATCATTACCTGGCATCTGTATGCCTGGGATTGCATGGGTTAAATTGACAGTGTTTACTGGGCATTCGGTGTCTCTGCACCTGAGTTTAGTAGTGACTGGTTTTCTGTGGACCCAGCTTGGGTTTAACTTTCTGGTTCTCTCTCGCCTTTTGGGCATCTGGGCTTTTTTGTTGGCATTTTGTCGACCGGGAGAATGAAGAGCGTGTCACTGTTAGGTTAGGTTGAGAGTATGCGGGCAGTGGGCAAATCAGCCCTCTTGTGCTTTTTGATCTCCTCACTTGAGATTCAATTTCACGCGACCCTGCCACTTTGATCTGGCCCACGCCTTCATTAACCAGGTCCAACACTTGCCTTTCTTGGATCTTGCCCCTCCTGACAAAGGTAATCGGGTTTGTGGGGGTGTGGCCAGGGTTAGTCGGGGTGTGCCTAGGGTTTGTGGGGGTGTGGCATGATCATTGGGAATGCTGAGGGTTTGTGGGGGTGTGTGCCCCCTTGGACTTTAGGATTAGGTTTGAGTGTTGGGCTGGTGGATGTATATGTGTGACTGGGATAGGTAAGGCTGCAGAGTTTTGAGTGGTGAGGTATGAGGTGCTATGGCGCATAGGCTCGTGTGGTGAAGCCAGGTGAATCTGGCCCATGCCTTTCATTATCGTGGTCCGACACCACTTGGTTCAATGGACCGGGTGTGCACTGGGACACATCATCAGTAATGCATCCTCGGATCATGGGGTGTTTCGGGTCTTTCATCATTAAACACCCTCCCCGAGTTGACCCAGCCGGAGTTGATCAAGCTCGGCTTGTGTTTTCCCATGGACCAGGATAATGAGAGGCATGTAACTATGAGGGTAATGTTGTTTTTAAACATCATTACCTGGCATCTGTATGCCTGGGATTGCATGGGTTAAATTGACAGTGTTTACTGGGCATTCGGTGTCTCTGCACCTGAGTTTAGTAGTGACTGGTTTTCTGTGGACCCAGCTTGGGTTTAACTTTCTGGTTCTCTCTCGCCTTTTGGGCATCTGGGCTTTTTTGTTGGCATTTTGTCGACCGGGAGAATGAAGAGCGTGTCACTGTTAGGTTAGGTTGAGAGTATGCGGGCAGTGGGCAAATCAGCCCTCTTGTGCTTTTTGATCTCCTCACTTGAGATTCAATTTCACGCGACCCTGCCACTTTGATCTGGCCCACGCCTTCATTAACCAGGTCCAACACTTGCCTTTCTTGGATCTTGCCCCTCCTGACAAAGGTAATCGGGTTTGTGGGGGTGTGGCCAGGGTTAGTCGGGGTGTGCCTAGGGTTTGTGGGGGTGTGGCATGATCATTGGGAATGCTGAGGGTTTGTGGGGGTGTGTGCCCCCTTGGACTTTAGGATTAGGTTTGAGTGTTGGGCTGGTGG